>NW_024080650.1:154243-436645 GCF_003009895.1 Hyaena hyaena | reverse complement strand
GCTCATTTTAGCCACTCTGACTGGCGTGAGGTGGTATCTCAGTGTGGTTTTGATTTGTATTTCCCTGATGAGGAGGGATGCTGAGCATCGTTTCATGTGTCTGTTGGCCATCTGGATGTCCTCTTTGGAGAAGTGTCTGTTCATATCTTCTGCCCATTTCTTCACTGGGTTGTTTTTCAGGTGTGGAGTTTGGTGAGTTCCTTATAGATTTTGGATATTAACCCTTTCTCTGATATGTCATTTGCAACTATCTTTTCCCATTCCGTTGGTTGCCTATTAGTTTTGTGGGTTGAAAAACAAAACACTCTTAAATATAGAGAACAAACCTGTGGATGCCTGAGGGGAGATGGGCGGGGGGACGGGGAAAATAGATGAAGGGGAGAGGGAGGTACAGGGCTCTCGTTATGGAATGAAGACGTCACGAGGATGGAAGGCACAGCGTAGGGAATACGGTCAATGGTACCACAGCAGCCTTGTATGGTGGCAGACGGTCACTGCAGCTGGTGAGTGCAGCATAATGTACAGACTTGCTGAATTACTATGCTGTACACCTGACACTACTGTGACATTGGGTGTCAACTATACTCAGATTAAGGAGAAAATAGCATTCAACACGTACTGAGCGCTTACTGTGTCCCAGGCACTGAACTTAGCTTCGCGTGAAGGTCTTATTCAATTGCCACATTAATCTTATAGGTAGATGCCAATATTATCCCTGTTTTACTTTTGAGGAAACAGACAGAGAGACTAGGAAATGTTCCCAACGACACTTGAAGTAGTAAGAGGGGGATCTGGGACTCAAGCCCAGGCAGATTGCACCAGGCTTGTAACCACTTGCAGCCTTGATTTTTTCATACAGATTTCTGGATTGAAGCAGTGAGTGGGGCAATCATGCAAACCATCTCCTATTTCTTGGAGAATTTTTTTTTAAACCAGATCTGATTTTATTTCCATTATAAACTCACAGGAGGGCCCAGGAAGCCAAGAGGTGTGACTTAAGTCAGCTCAAGTCATCCCCACATCAGTTTCATTAACAGCAGTTAGTATACGTGCCAAGATCATCCAAAATCACAGACTTAAATTTCACCAGGTCAGGATACTGAGATCAAGAGATCAAGAGTCGCATATCCTACTGGAAATTTGTTATTGGAAATTTTTTCTTAGGCACTGAATGTCACGGGGAGCAACAAAGCATTCGGAGGGAAAAAACTGTATGTCTCACACAAGGAAGTGACAGTCCCAACAAATGATGGTAAAAGGGGTATAGATAGCAGTTTTCAAAAATAAACATTTTAATGATGATTCTTGCCAAACATTAATTTGGAGATATTTTACACAAAATCCATCTTGACAAATATAATTTATATGGTATTAGAGGTTGGTATTAAGCTATACTTGTTTTTGACAAAAATTACAAGTGTCCGAATGTTTTCAGGTTAAAAACTAAGTGAGTGGGCGCCTGAGTGGCTCAGTCGGTTAAGTGTCCAACTTGGGTTCAGGTCATGATCTCGTAGTCTGTGGGTTTGAGCCCAGCATCCAGCTCTGCGCTGGCAAAGTCTTTTTGGGATTCTCTCTCTCTCTCTTCTCTGCCCCTCCCTAACTTGTGCTTTCTCTCTCTCTCTCAAAATAAATAAACTTAAAACAAAATCCCAAAGAACAAGGGAGTGATGTATAGCGTACGTGAGTAGCTCAGTTGGTTGAGCATCCAACTCAGGTCATGATTCCAGGATCGTGGGACTGAGTCTCTTGTTGGGCTCCATGATGAGAAAGGAGGCTGATTAAGATTCTCTCTCTTTCCCTTTGCCCTTTGCTTGAACTCACTCTATCAAATTAAAAAAAAAAAAAAAAAAAGAACCAAGTGAGTGATGCAGTTATTAATAATCTTTACAGAATTTCAGAAAGTATAAATCCCTAATTGTCAAAATATATTACTGTCTCTAAATTCATTTCACTTTAAACATTTTTTAAAGTTATTATTTTAAAAAAATATTTATTTCTGAGAAGGAAAGAGTGTGAGTGGGGGAGGAGCAGAGAGAGGGAAACCGAGGATCCCAAGCAGGGTCCACACTGACAGCGGTGAGCCCAATGAGGGGCTTGAACTCCTAAAACATGAGATTACAACCTGAAACATGAAGTCAGATGCTCAACCAAATGAGCCACCCAGGGGCCCCTTAAAGTTATTTTTTAAAATGTTTATTTATTTATTTTGAGAGAAAGAGAGAGAAGGGAGTGGAGGGGCAGAGATAAAGGGAGAGAACCCCATGCAGCCTCCATGTCCAGCACAGAGCCCCACACGGGGCTTGATCTCATGACCAAGAGATCATGACCTGAACCGAAACCAAGAGTTGAATGCTCAACTGACTAAGGCACCCAGGTGACCCCATTTCACTTTTTTTTTTAAACTTTTTTTAAATGTTATTTATTTCTGAGAGAGAGAGACAGAGAGAGAGAGAGCATGAGCAGCAGAGGGTCAGAGAGAGAGGGAGATACAGAATCTGAAACAGGCTCCAGGCTCTGAGCTGTCAGCACAGAGCCCGACGCGGGGCTGGAAGCCACGAACCGCGAGATCATGACCTGAGCTGAAGTTGGATGCTTAACCAACTGAGCCACCCAGGTGCCCGCATTTCACCTTATTTTTAAAAAGTCCCGGGGCACCTGGGTGGCTTAGTCGGTTAAGTGTCCGACTTTCGCTTAGGTCATGATCTTGCGGTTTGTGGGTTCGAGCCCTGCGTCGGGCTCTGTGCTGACTGCCAGCTCAGAGCCTGGAGCCTATTTCAGAGTCTGTGTCTCCCTCTCTCTCTGACCCTCCCCTGCTCACAGTGTCTCTCTCTCTCTCTCCTAGGAAAAAAAAAAAAAAAAAAAAGTCCCTGCAGGGGCGTCTGAGTGGTTCAGTTGGTTGAGTGGCCCACTTAGGCTAAGGTCATGATCTCATGGTTCATGGGTTCAAGCCCCAAGTTAGGCTCTCTGCTGTCAGCATAGAGCCTACTTTGGATCCTCTGTCCCCTCCCCCCTCCCCATTCTCCCTCACTCACGTGCTCTTAAAAGTAAATTAAAAATTCTTTTAAACATTGAAAGAACAAGTCCCTGCAGTACCATTCTACAAAGCTCGCTCTAAATACAGTAAGTTGTGACAAATAGTGCCTCGAAGTTGCTCACCCATAACCCTCAGTTCCACAGGCGGCTGGAAGTCTGCGTCCCAATGCCCACACTTCCTTGCCAGCTGGCCTCCGTTAGGACAGTAACCTAGGAGTCTCTGGCAAGATTTGTCCTCGTGGCCGGAGGGCGGGTGAATCCACATTTCCCCTCAGCCTCTGGGTCCCCTCTTGCAGGCATAGGGGCTCCTGCTTTCCTGTCTTCAACAGCACCAGCCCTGCAGGCCCGCCAGCACCGGCCCTTGGGGGCTTGGGGTCTCGCGGGACGGGCACAGGTGCGGTAGCCATGACTCACATCCACATGTCAAGTTTAAGTTGTATGTCAAACTCGCGAGACCTTGACCACTCAAAGGACATCACAGTGGCTATGGAATTCCCAGACACGAAATCCCACTCCTGGGCCATCTCTCTCCCCCAGGGGCCAGCATTAAAAGGAAAGAATAAGAGTATGAAATAGAACACAGTTTCCCAGAGACTTTCAACCCCTCACCTGTGTCTTTACCCTCAGCAACGGAAAATGCCAAACCGTTTGTGGAGGATTATTGGATCTGTGCCCCACAGAGCCACTGTGGGGTACGGCTGACGGTGGGGCCTATGCCCTACAGCTCTGACCTTGTCACTTTACTGCGGCCTTGGAAGCAAAACTATGAATTGGAGCCCATGTTCTGTTTCTTGACATGGGTGTTCACTTTTATGGATTATGCACTTCCATGCAGTGAGGAAATATTCATCAAAGCAATGGAGAGACCTGCTGGCTGCAGGGTTTGGGGTTGCAAATATTGCTTATGACTTCCCTTCCGGGAAGGCAAGGGAGTCGCATGTTTGACTCTTCCTGCCGGAATTCAGAACTGCCTTATTTCAGCAGTCTGCCGGGCTCATCTGGCAGGGAGCACTCTCACCTTGGATGTGTCCGGGAAACAACCACAGGGTTAATTCCGGAAGGAACTTCCCAAAGATTTCAGGGAATACTGGATGCTTGTAACTATATTGGGGAATGACCTTAAGCTTGCTCAGGTCTAGTGTGGTCTCCTTGACAGAAGAGATTAAGGTGGCACCCAGTGGCCACCCATGTGGCAAATGCATTCTTCTCTTTTCCTGTTCACTTGGCCTGCTACAGGCAATTTGCCTTTCCCTGGCAGCAGATACCAGTGCCACCCAGCCCCAGATGTGAATAACTCTGCAGTTTTGTGGAGGTTTTTTTAAGATTTTATTTTTAAGTAATCTCTATAGCCACCATGGGGCTTGAATTTACAACCCTGAGATCAAGAGTCGCACACCCTGGGGCGCCTGGGTAGCTCAGTCGCTTAAGCGTCCGACGTCAGCTCAGGTCATGATCTCACAGATCGTGGGTTCAGCCCCGCGTCAGGTTCTGTGCTGACAGCTCAGAGCCTGGAGCCTGTTTCAGATTCTGTGTCTCCCTCTCTCTCTGCCCCTCCCCCACTTGTGCTCTGTCTCAAAAAAAAAAAAAAGAGTTGCACACCCTACTGACTGAGCCAGCCAGGTGCCCCAACTCTGCAATTTTGCTCAACCTAATCCTCAAGTTCTTGACCACCCACCCCAGCACATTGTGATGGTCTACTTCACTGATGTCATGTGGCTTAACTCAGAGAACTGGAAGAGGCAGTAATCCAGGCGTAAAGCATTTATGCTTGCTTGGGGAGAGAAATCCTAGGGAAAAATTGCCCACCCAGCAAAGTTCCTGGGGGGTTGGCATACTTACCCTTCCCCCCACCGCCTTCAGCCAAGTGAAACATGAATTGCACTTGCCTCTCGAACTACCTTCACTGTCCCATTGTGCACAAAGCATGGTAGGTAGACCTCTTCAATCGTTGGTGAAAGCACTTGTTTGGGTATTATACACCAAATGCTTCTACTGGGCAGCCCTCAAAATCTACTATGTGCAAGTGGGGCCCTGAGCAAGAGAAGATTCTCTAGGAGATCCAGGCTCACATAGCATATAGCAGACCCAAGGCATATTTGGAACTGGAAGTAAAAATCAGAAGAGCCCGTGATGTCTTTGAGGCCATCATGTTAACTATCAGCGTTTATTGGAGATCTGGCATTCTTCTAAGGGACACCACATAACTGCAACCTGGACCAGGTGATCTGACAGCTTCCTCTATGATCCATTAGATATAGGTACAGACGGGATTGGGTTTGATTTAACCTGAAGGTATCAGTAAGCTGCCTATCGGCGCCTATACCAGGAAGATGGGTGAAAAACACTGAAGCTTGGTTTACAGGGGGCTCTGCATGACATACTGGCATCAGCAGTGAATGTTAAGGAATTCCAGCCCCATGCAGGCCACTAAAGGACAGCTGTAGCCCAAGGAAAAGCAGCAGCCCAAAGACAGAGCTTCAAGTATGACACATTCTTCTCTGCGGAAGACAGCTTGTGTCTAGGTCCTGTGCAGAAGGGCAGGGACTTAGCGAGAAGGAAACTGGACTTCCTGACACAGGCCACGTCCCACGTGACAGCTCACCACTTCTAACCACAACAAAGACCAAGCTATGGGCACAGTTGTCAATCCTCGGCCCATAATGTACACCCACCAGCTCTCACCTCCGAAGTTCCACTGAGCACCTGAAGTCAAGGACTACACTGTCCCGTGCCGGGGCTCATCGCCAGGGAAAACATTTATCAGAGAAAATATGACCAGCCTGAGGAGGGAGGTCAATGCCCTCAGGGGTGCAAGGCCCTGATGGGGGCCTGGTACAAGGCAATATGATAACCACTGGCCCTCTGCTTGTACCTCTATACCTGCTTCCTCAGCTGAATGTTGAGGGACGGCTCATATTCCCTAAAAGGCTTTCATGGCTTAGGTGTTTCCAGATCGTCTCAACATGGAAGTTGGGGAAAGAAACTAGGATTCTGTTCATTTTTCTCTGGTGGTATCTGGGCAAGTTCAGGTGAATGGTGACAAAGGGGCACAGCTCTGGCTCTGAGAAATAGCAGGACTTGTCTGAATCGAGGCCATGAATCTCTATGTTCACTTATTCAACCTTGTGAACTTCAATTACAAGTATTTCTGGCACCTGTAGAGTTTGGTCCAAGTGCTTGGTCCAAGTGCTTGATAAGCCACACGGACCTTGTAAAGGTCAACCAGACCTCCTCAGCCAGTACCAAGCTGGTGCATGGTCCAAGGAAGCTGGCAGTGCCAGGGCACATGTGGGCCACTGAAGTCATGGGTAGAAAGAAAGCCATGGAAGAAATGGGGTCTCCTTGTCTTCTGTGTCTTGAGCACACCAGACCCTGGCCAGCACATCTCAGGGTCAAGCAGAAGCAGGGCTCTGGCTAGTGGTTAGTTTGTTTCTCAGGTACGGGGTGAGTGATCCCTGATAATCTGGTTGAGTCCTAACGCTCTAGATCAGGAGTTGGCAAATTTCTTCTGTAAAAACCCATGTGAAAAATATCTGAGACTTTGCAAGTCAAATGTCTCTGTTGCAACCACTCATTTCTGCCACTGTAGAGTCAAAGTAGTCAATGAACGAGTGTAGCTTTGATCCAATAAAATTTATTTACAAAAATAGGCAGTAGGCCAAGTTGGGCCCAAGGACCATAATTTCCCAACCACTGTCCTCGATGACACTAGTAGACATCGTGGCTGCCTGAAGGGACTATGACCCATACTGCTCCTCTGCGAGATGGAAACCTCTACGGTCTGGTGCTCTGCAGAGTCGTACATGCGTGCAGAACAGGACACTGTGTATGGGACTTTCTGACCAAGTGGTGGATGCAGAGGCGAGAATGTGAGGGCCACACCAGAATGTGAGGGCCACGCCAGAATGGGCTGAACTTCGTTCTTCATAAGAAACACCAACTGGTTTATTCCAGATCAGGCCCAACCCTCCTACCCCCGTACACACATGGTCCCTGGGTGGGCACGGTCCTGCCTGGGCCCTTAAGAGCCCTTGTGCTGTGGCCTGACCACCAGGCCCTCTCTGGTGATGGCCCAGTTGTAGCTCTTCGGGGAGTCCAATGCTTCTTCCACCCGTGCCTCCAGGTTCTCCCGGGTGATGAAATTTTTTGCCTCCTCCTATTGGGAGAGAGAAGGCTGGCTGAATGGAAGTCTCCAGCACATGCCTGCTACTTGCTGGCCTTCTGCCCACTGAGGGAGAGGCTCCAGCTCTCTTTGGATGGATCCTTGGAGCCCAGGTCCTCTGTGAGTGCCCTGCAGCCCTTCCAGGGGAAGAATCTCAGGCAGCCTTACCATATTCCTCTTTCTTAATCATCCACTCGACATCTCAGCCAGAACTCCAAGCGCACCAGTTTTGACAATGGCGGGTTCTGCTAGGTGGAATCAGTTCCTCACTGTTGCCTCAATGTCCTTCTTAATTTCTCAACTTTGTCCTTCTCCTTCTATTACTTTGATTTAGACCTCCTCTACTCTTGCTGGATCGCTCCTAACTGGTCTCTCTGTTTTTCAAGTTTCACACCTTATATCTTAGCCTAGAACATAACTTCAACGACTTTCTCACCCGGAAGGCAAAATACGAATTCCTTGTGGAAGCCGGGTCCCTCCCAGATGCGCGCTTACCTACCACCACCTAGGTACTTGAACACTTTCCAACGTTAAGTCTCACTTTTGGATCTCTGCGCTGCAAGGCGCTCTCCTCGCACTCCTTCTCTCCCAAATCCTCACCTACTAACTCTCAAGACTCCAGGCTGCTCGCCCTCTCAGTTCATGGAGCCAGTGCCCCACTTCGCAGCGCCCAGGGCTCCCAGTGCCGCCCAGGCGGAGTTCCCGGCCTCCAGCTCCGGCCCTTAGAGACTCGGCCCACCTGTAGCTGCAACACTTCCTGCTCCTTGAGCTGGATCCAGGCTTGCGTCTCTCGGGCCTGCTGGACCTTCTCCTCCGCCTGCCGCTGCTCCTGCTCCCGCGCCTCCTGCCGCAGCCTCGCTAGCCTGGGGTGGCGGGCAAGATGGCAGGCGCTCAGTGCGGCTGGGTCTCCCCCACCAGCCGGCGGCCCGCCCCGCCTCCCGGCCCCACTCACCGCAGCTCGTGCAGCCGCTGGTTCTCCGCCTGGTTCCAGGCCATCAGGTCGCGGTGCTCAGCGGCTTCCTGCAGCACCTTGCGCTCCGCCAGGACCCCGGCCCGGGCCTCGTGCATCTTCCTCCGCACCTCGGACACGAACTCCAGCCTGGGAGACGAACCCAAAGTCCGCACCCTCTACGCCCGCCCGCTCGGTCACACCGCCCTCGGCCGCCTCCCCTTAGTCATACACACCTGAGGGCGCGCACCGTCTGGCGGTACTGCCGGTAACGCTCTGTCAGCACATAGAACTCTACAGGATCCACAGCACGCGGGGTCGCCACGCGCCCAACCTTGGACTTGGCCGGCGGGTCATGGCGGGTCTTGCGGCCGCGAACGGGCAGCAGCAAGGGTACCCGAGGTCCGCACTGGGTACCCGCGCCCAGGACCCTCAGCGCGCGTAGCATGGCCCAGGATGCCCCGCGTCCGGCGCGCCGCAGGGCATGACGGGGCCCGAAAGCGGCCGCGGAGAACCACGGGACTCGTAGTCCGCGGACCCCGCTTTCCCCAGCCTGGACCCCGCTCGATTGTATTGCCCCTACATATCTGCGTCCGCCCCGGCCCGCTGGCCCTGGCTGCGCCCTTCCTGCGGGGCCTGCCGTGACCCGCCCCGTGTCCCTCCCGCCGGCGGGCCGAGCCCGCGTCCCTCCAGCCCCCACGCGGGGTAGGGTCTCAGTGCGGGTGGGCAAGGGAGGGGACGACGCAGAGAGCTCGAGGCAGTAGTTTCAGGGAGTTCACATCTTTATTGGAGGGCTGCAGGGCGCGGGGCTCTGGGTCCGGTCTGCGGGGAGAGGCAGCGGTCATTTTAGCGGACGCCCTGGTCACCTGGCAGCCCAGCTGCGACCTTGCCGCCCCCTCCCCTCCCGACCTGTCCTCGCGGAGCTGGACGCGGCCGCCTGGCTGTCGGCCTGCTCTCCTGTCCTGCGGACGCCCCCTGCCTGCTAGAGGACCCAGCGTGGGGGCTCTGTAGCTCCTTGGGCGTTCCCCACCTTCAACAAACCTGGTATGTAAAAACCTGAGCTCACACCGACTTAAACTCGGTGGTAAGTTTTTGCCTTAGAGGAATTTACCACTTTCTCCTTCAGTTAGCGCCCCCTGGTGCCCTTGAAAATAAATTTGCAAGGGGCGCCTGGGTGGCTCAGTCGGTTAGGCATCTGACTTTGGCTCAGGTCATGATCCCATGGGTTCGAGTCCCATGTTGGGCTCTGTGCTGACAGCTCAGAGCCTGGAGTCTGCTTCGGATTCTGTGTCTCCCTCTTTCTCTGCCCCTCCCTTGCTTGCACTTTGTCTCTCAAAAATAAACGTTAAAAATTAAAAAAATAATTCTGGATTAAATTTGCAAAATAGTAGTAATCCATCTCAGTACTCGGTCTCCTGCAATCACTAAGTCGTTGCTAGTGCAGTGACCTCTTGGTTCTTGGGGCTCTTCTATTAGTGTGAGTTCACACCCCTCACCTTTTTCCACTGACTGAGGGCCTGACCACGAGGAAACACAACTGGGTTCTCTTGATGGGAAAGAAGCCTGGAAGACCCCACCACAGCTACTGTCTTAGGGAGGTTTTAAGCACAATGATCTCCTCCACTAATGGCTTCTAATCTTTTCCTTTAACATGAGTATCTTATCATAAATTGTCTAGAATGCTGGGAAATAGGAAGAATAGCAGATGGCATCCAGCTGTGTGCCTGGGGTCGTTTGGCAAGGGGCGTCTCCGTGTTTTCTCATTACCCTCTCTTCTGTCCACATAGACCCCAAGTCTTTAGCCAAAAGGGCCCCCGGTGGCCAATGCCTGGACCTCCCCCTGTACTTACCAGCAGTGTCTGCACCAGGTGCTGCTTCCTGCGGAGGGACCACCAGCCTGAGGTTCTGGCCTCCCAGGGCGCAGTGTTCTCAGGGGAAGCCAGGGCATCGCTTGGGAGGTTAAGGGCAGTCTGGTCTGGTCTGCTTGCTGCAGTGCCCAGAACCCTTCCTCAGAAGGGAGCCAAGGCTGTGGGCTGCCCACGACCCCGTCCCGGGCTCACGGTAGGTGAAGGAGCCCCAACCAGCACCTTCTTCCTCCCACTCAGGCTGGGGAGACCCTTGACCTACCTGGGAGCCTTGGGGCATGCTGTGGGTGCTGGGCTGAGCTGGAAGCTCGCTTTCCTCCGGGGTACCAGCCATGGGACCAGTGCTGAGCCTTCGAGGGCCCAGCGTGGGCGGTCAGCAGCAGCAGTAGCAGAAGGGCTAGCTTGAAGCTGGCCATGCCAGGGCTGCTCCCAGGGAGAGTGGACAGCACTCAAGACGACGGATACTTCCATCCATACCGCCTTCCTTTTCTTCCCGGGTCCCCTTGGACAGCTGGCACCTCAGGGCCAGCTTTGGTGTTTCCCAATGCCCTTCCCTCTTCTGCCACTGCTCCTCACCCCGGGAGTCCAGGAATCTGGACCCCAAAGGCTTCGGGCAGCTAGCCTTTCCCAGAGCGCCCCGGGGCATAGAGGATGCCAGCCTTGCCAGCTGAGGGCCCTTCCCAGTCAGTCAGGCCTACCCCTCCTCCCTTCAGGGTCTCCAGAAGTGGGAGAGGGTTGGAAAAAGGAAGAGACTTGGGTCAGGGGAGCTCAGCCACGTAGGGGCACTGTGGGCACCTGGTGCACAGCATGCTGCCTTTCCTCTGTGGTTTGCCATCTCTCCTCCATGGCAGTTGGGGATGTGGAATGGATGTGGTGACAGGGGCACATGTTTCTACCCCTCATCCCTCCCACGCTAGAGGCAGCCGGCGCAGGAACAGCGTTGGGGAGAGAAAGGGAAAGGGTTCTTTTTTGGGGCGTGGCTCACGGTTAAGAGGGACTTGGGAGGGAGAAGAGGAAGAGGGAGCCCTACACCCACGACGGACTGCTGTCCAGGAGTCCTAGCCCCTGGGGGAGAGCAGCCTCTTCACTCACCGAGGGAAGGCTGTGGACGGGCGGCTCCTTGAGGTGGCTCCTCCAGGTGACAGTGGGACCCCTAGCCAGCCAGCTCTGGGATTTATGGACCAGGTGACTCCTCCCCCTGCTCCTGGGCCACAGACTCCAGTGACGTCTCAGAGGGGGAGTAGCCTGCCACCCAACACCCTTCCCTTTCCATGCTCCTAGCCACTGGCCCTGGGGTCACCAGACAGATGGCTCCCTCTCCCTGTCTTCCCAGGGATCTGAAGTGAAGACTGCTCCAGCCTGGCCAGGCCCTGAACAATCCTCCCACTTCCCAGGCTGCATCCTCAAGCTCCCGCCCTTAGGCCTACAAAACCCTGTCTTTCTTGACCTGAAAAGGAAATTGTGGCCTGGAGGGGGCAGTGGCTGGGGACCTGTGTCCCACCCAGTTGGCAACCTGATGGGGAGCCAGCAACCTGTGGAGAGGTCTGGGGTGGGGGAGCAGGAGGGCCGGAGGGCTTGTCTGCTCAGCTGTAAAATGGGGCAGATGGAACGGTCCTCATCCACACACCTGGGCACCAGGGCTGGGTCACTCTAGATGGAGGTAGTTTTGGGTGGGGCACACCTGCCCACAGGCGGCTTTTCTCTCCTCCCCCCAGGCCCATGAGAGGGGGCTCTGCTTAGGGGCCAGTGTGGCATCCGGGGGCCTATGAGCAGGGGGCAAGATTGCCCCTCAAGGTTCCAAGCCTTCCCCATCCTGTGCTCAACCCAGGACTATTCATGGAGTTGGGCAGAGCTCCATTAGACACTTGAAACGTGCCCCCACCTCTCATTCTGCGTCAGCTCAGCTTTCCACCACCAGCCATTAGCCTGGGGGACAGAGGCCTGTTTACAGGGTTAATAGCCAATTTCCGCATTTGGGCTGAACAGCCAATGCAAGGGCGAGGGTCAGGCTTGGTGGCGCGGCGCGGTGGCCAGTCATTAGGAGAGCAGGTGCGTCAAATCCTAAGGCAAAGATGGGGGAGGGGATGGCATAACAGGCACCGGTCATTCATGGGCGCCTGGACTTCAGCTTCCCGGGCAGGAAGGCACACATCAATTTCCAAACAGCGTGTGGACTGTGTTCAGTGAAACTGTTTTGGGAAATACTTTGTTCCTATATGTGTTGGTTAACCAAGTAATTTTTAGGCAAACATTTGTTTTATGCTTCAGTGAAAAGGATTCTTTTGAGTTCAGTAAACTAGCTTCGTTCTGGTTTACAGGATATTTTATTCAAAGTCCCTTGTGTTTATTTTAAAAGAGGAATGGGGTGCCTTTATTTTTTCTGTAATTTGTTTGTGGT
Organism: Hyaena hyaena; assembly: GCF_003009895.1. Lineage (NCBI taxonomy): Eukaryota > Metazoa > Chordata > Mammalia > Carnivora > Hyaenidae > Hyaena > Hyaena hyaena. The sequence continues at coordinate 424,238 of NW_024080650.1, read as the reverse complement.
TTTTCCTAAAAAATCCAAACCAGAACTAAGCTTCCCAAGGGACGCTCTGGTTCCTTTCTTTCTGGTAACACACACAGCTTTTCAGGAACGTGTGCTGGCATCTTCCAGACTGTAGACTCTGGGCTTGATGCTCCTGTCCCTCAGCAGGACACAGAAAGCCACGTGCTCATCACCAAGCACCTCATGCTCGGTCCGAGGGCAGGACTTCATTCCAGTCTGGGAGCTGCTTGTAGCCAGCTGGAAAGCAGAGGCTTAGAGCTGAGTGCTCGGGTGCTGCTGAGGCACGGAGGGGCACCAAGCCCTGACAGACTGTCTGGGGGAAGGGTGCCAGTGAGTTAGCTGGAGACTGCACCCAGGGCAGCAGTGGCGCTCCAATGTAAGGAACAAAATGGAAAAGTCAACGCAGGAACTGCCAGCAGATCTGGATCTGGGGGGTAGGGGTGGAGGGAGGAGGTGCAGGGAAGGCTGGAGGAAGAGACCGCAGACGCTGGAGAGACCGGGTGAAGCCCTGGGCACTGGGAGTGAGACAGGTGCCCGTGGGTCACCCCGTGCAGTCACGCGACAGGAAGCCAACCTGGAGCTCAGGGTTGGAGAAGGGCTGAGGGGCCATAACATACAGACCGCAGGAATGGCCGGTCTCTGAGGAAGGAGAGAGGAGCAGCAGCAGCTCCAGAGTGAGGATAAAGTCACAGGGGAGGAACTAGCGGACAGCGAGTGGGTCCCGGGAAGTGGTAAGAAAGGAATCTGTGGGGATGAACTTTGGAAGAGGAGACAGTGAGTCTCTCATAAAGGCAGAAGACTTTAGGCCTGGGGGAAGTGTTTTGTTTTTGTTTTTTAATTTTTTAATGTTTATTTTTGAGAGAGAGTGAGAGCACGCAAGCCAGGGAAGGGCAGAGAGAGAGAACAGAGCCTCTGAAGCAGGCTCTGCTGTCAGTATGCAGCCCAATGCGGGGCTTGAACCCACCAGCCAGGAGATCATGACCTGAGCCAAAGTCAGACACTCAACTGACTGAGCCACCCAGGCACCCCCCCACACCTTTTTTTTTAAATCAAAGACTTGTACATTTGGTGGTGGTGGTGGGGGTGCTGAAGGGAACAGAACGCCCAGCAGGGAGCCGCCTTGAAGTGAGGTCTGAGCACGGTGGGCACTGGATCACTCGCTCCCCCTCCTGAGAAACCCTCACAGGCTCACTCCCTGGGGCACAGCTGCGGGGCAGTCACTGGATGAAGCGGGGCAGTCACTGGATGAAGCGGTCGCCCCTGTCGTTCCCACTGTGCGGTGTGAGCCCTGATGCACTTCCCTTTAGCCTCGACTAGTTCCCGACGGGTTTATGCCTCTTGCAACCATGCAAGGCCTGCTTGAAGAGGTCTGTTTAGCAGCCAGGTGAGATTTAACATATCGGCCTCATCGCCAGGCAAACCAGCACGGACTCCAGCCCACACTGCTGAGGTGGTAGAGGTACTCAGTCCTGTAAAAGCCCTTGTAAGCGCTGGTGTGGAAGCTCCTCAGTGCCGGCCTGAGCGACAGGAAGTAGGCAGTCTGGTGGCAGGGAGGGAGGCAGCACAGGGCAGGTGAAGGGCTCTCTTACAAGCTCGCCATGTTGCTTGTTGGCCCAAGGCCTGCCCTCCATCTGCCAGGAGGCGGCTTGTGAACAATCAGAGTCTCCTTCCCAAACATGGCACCTCTCCTCAGAAATCCTTCAGATTCTGTCTTTGCTTAACTTACCTATGCTTCTTGAAAACCAACGAGGTTTTAAATTTATTGCGCCTTGGAGTTCCTTAGTTCTTACAGAAGGCCCAAGTACTTCTGACGCATCGGACGCTTCAGAGGTGTCCTGTCATGGTGCCCTGCCTCCTGAGGCTATCCTGAATATCCTGAATATGTGGTGAACTTGGAGCCACCGCATCTGTTCACCTGGGCTCCAAGGCCTTCTGTAATGTGGCTACATGTGACTCTGCCTCCTTTCACCCATCCAGATTTCCAGCATCCCCTGGGTCCAGGTCAAGTCCTGTCTCCGCCAAAACGCACAGCAGCAATGACCGCTGAGTGTGCCTCCATGGCCCAGGCTGGAGGGCCCCCTCTCACTCTGGACAGTCTGAGTAGGCCAGGGCCTGGCCCTGCTCCGGGAGAGAGGCCCCACAGGCCACAGGGCTCTCTCAGCCCTGCCCGGCAGCTGTGGCAAGCAGGTTACGCTCCTGCTCCCATGACGAGCTGCTCGTGAGGAGGAGATGCAGTGAACAACCAACGAGTACGCTTCCTAGCAATTCTGTCGTCATATGGCGCAGCCTTATGACTCGGTTTTGGCCAGTGAGGCAGGAGTGAGAATGGAAAGAAGAGCTTTTGCTTCATGTCCTTAGAAATGAGGTTGCTTTCTCTCCATTTTCTTTTTGCTTCTCCATGGGAAAAGGGGGGGTGATCCAGCGTCAGCCACGAGGACGAGAGTAACGTCCTAAGGGACACTGGGACTACGAGACGGGAGGACGCTGGGTTTCTGGACTGGGCGCACCTTCGCATGGAAAGAAATGAACACCCGCCTTACTTAAGACACAAAAGTTAGACACTTTGTGTAATATGTCAGGCTTGATATCTAGTTGGGATTGAAGACTCCCATCACCCTGGCCTCCGGGTCTGAGGCACTTCCCACAAAAAAGTCCAAATATGAAATGAAGTGAAATTTCGTTAAATGACATCTATTTAACCCAGTAAGTGTGGATCTGAGGGCTTATCCTGGACAAAGCAACACGATCCAGGCAGCTCTGTAGCAAAGCACCAGAGAGGTCAGACTGGCCTTACTCAGCCAGCTACCTCCTCTCTCTCCCATGCACCTGCGCCAGGGAAACAGTGGGGACCCTGCCACGTTCCGAGGGAGTGAGGCCGGCGGGGACTGCACCAAAGATGTGCCGAGAATGAGACATGGGTCCTGGCGACTAGCTAAGAGCTGGAGAGGCTGTGCGGGTCGGAAAGGAGTCGTCCAGAGAGTCATCCAGAGGACTATGGCTTCTGAGACCAGCTGAGACAGAACACCGAGAGCAGGGCCAGGAGTGGCCTGGGAGAGTCCGGGCCCTGGTAGGGCCGCCCCACCCCAGACAAAGGGAGACTCTCCTTAGGGAGTCAAAGCTTTTATTACCTGATAATCCCTAGTGTGGTGCCAGAGATACCGCTCTGGTCCCTGTACTCCCCTCGGTGGGTTGTAAGTGGTGGTGGGGGAGGGGGTGGAGAGGGGAGGGGTTATTTACAGAGCGAGGGTGGGGAGGGTGGGGGGGGTGGGCACCAGAACAACCAATCTCCTCAAGAGCTCTGAGAACTTTGTGCTTTTTCTTCCTTAGCTGACACTGAGCTACCTGGAATGAGTTTTGTGGTTCTTCAGGAAAAGATGTCTAAACCAAAGAATACAGCCCAATTTCCAGGCAGAGGATTTCACGATATCAATCCAAACATCACACTATTTAATTCCCCAATAAAACATTGGAAAAAGGACTATCAGTGCTAACACATTTACATATAAAATCTCCACCTAATAGGTAATAGAAGCCTATGTACCAATTTCTAAAACAGTTATAAGATATATACACAATTTTGGGTATATTAACAAAACAGAATATTACAAAATATTAAAGGCAATTTTCCTGTCCACCGGATCTTGTCGCCTCTATTTGAAGTTGGCATAGTCTGAGAATGCGTCAATATATTCCTGCACCACCTTGTAGCAGAACTCATACTGTTCCTGGCAAGCAAAAAGAGGGAAAAGCCAGGGTTACTGAAGAGAACAAGGTGCCTGCCGTTCCTGACAGACCTGTCTTGTAAAAAATGGAAAACTGAGGGGAAATGAATGTTTCTGGACTTGCACCTGAGCCCTGACCTGCCTGTACTCCCGTTCTGGGTTGAGTACGGCTGATTTTCTCTGGATGGAGGTGACCTGAGAGGAAGATGAGGCCCTAGGCCTGCAGTGGTCAGACGAGGGCGTGCGGGGCTGGCAAACCACGCAGGCAGGACATGGCTTTGTGGGGCCCACACCTCACCATGGCTGCCAGGCTGCAGGTGCCCTGGCTCTCAAAGCCTCACCAACTCCCAAAACTCTAAAAATGTATTTTTCTTTCCCCTTCAGACATGTCTCTCTGAGGTTCAGGCACCCTTTTGGATGCTTATCCCCATACTGGGTGGTTACTGGTCACTGAGACGGTCAGGAGCCTTAGCTGAAGAGAGAGGGGGCATTCCTGAGTCTTCCCCGGCCAGGACCCACGGAGTCCCATGGGGCACCCCGGGACCTCTAACCTTCAAAGAGGCCACTTGCTTCTCTTACTGGTGACAGGGGTATGCCCCTCTGCTCTCACTGCCCGCAAGGCTCATTCTGTCTGGGACACCTTGGGGAAGGATGGGCCCCTTGGAAAAGCCCCCCCGGAGATGGCCCTGATGAAGAAGGGCTGCAGATGAGGTGGTGGTGTGGTCAGCATACCAGTGTCTGGACCATGTGTGGCCTCTGTAGCCGCAGACTCTTGACGGTCTGGAAGACGTCCAAAATCCCCTCTGCTTTCACCCGTTCCAGGACTGTGCTCAGGGCACAGAAGGTCCCCGTCCGTCCTGCCCCTGCGCTGTAATAGAGCAGACGCCTTACCACATCTGTGATAGCCCACTGTGCTGATAGGGTGAAGACAGAGGCAATGAGCACATAAAGGCTGAGGGTAAGGTTGGTGCTCCTGGGAAGGGCTGTCATCTAATGGGGCTGCTGGGGGTGGGGGTGGGGGCAGGAGGCCCATTTGCTCCTCTCCATGTAAGCCCCATGCTCACGCTGCTCCGAGGAGGAAGTGGCACCCCTGCTGTCCCTCTTGCACAACCCACTTGCCCACAGGACAGTGAAGAACCGCACCCTCCCCCCTGCCCCCCGCCCAGCACTGAGCCTTCACGGTCTACCTACACATGTGCCTGAGTTGCCCTGGCCCGCTGCTCACTCACGTTGGGATTCTAATCTTGTCTTTCCTTTCCTGAGACCCTGGCCCTCTGCGCTGGTGTGTGTGTGTGTGTGTGTTGATTCTTCTCTATGCCTCTCATTTGCTTCCTAAATCCCAGGAATCTAGACCCTGACCATGATCTTATCCACCCTGTTCAGTGTCTTCAGTCGGTGCTACACAACTTTACTGAGTGCCTGCAGGGTGGCAGGGGCTGTGGTGGGGGCAGTATCCCCAAATGATATGATATGCAGGGTGGGACGGAAAAAGAGAACAGAAGTTCTAGGCAGGGTGGTCGGGGAAGGTTCTCTAGTGGCGGGGGGCGGGGGGGGTCACACAAGCAGAGACCTGAAGGCGGCGAGGACAAGGCCCAGTAGCCGTCTGGGAGAGGGGTATCTCAGGCACAAGGCAGGATGTCCAGGTGTGGAAGCTGTGTAGCCAGATCTGATGGATGGACCGACAGAAGGAAGGAAGGAGCACGGGTGGGGTGAGGTCAGAGCCCTCAGATCACGTTGGGCCTTGTGAGCCACTGTTAGGATTCTGCGTGATGTGGTCTGACTGAAGTTTTATAAGGGTCTCTCAGGCTGCTGTGTTGAGAACAGGTGGGAGGGTGGGAACAGGGAAATCAGCGAGGCCAGTACAGCTACTGGGAAGAAGGGGTGGCGGCTCAGACAGAGGGGTGCTGGTGGAGGGAGTGACGAATCCTTGATTCTGAAGCTGCGCACAGGTGAGGGAATACGCAGAACGGTGTGGCTCCAAGGCTTCTCCTAGGAATTAGCTGGGGGACTGAGATGCCACTTACTGGCTGGGGGGAGGCTGTGCAAATAGAAGCCTTAGAAAGAAAGATCAGAAGTTCTTCTTTTTGTTTTTATTTTATTTTATTTTATTTTTTTATTTATTTCTAGGAGAGAGAGAGACAGCGTGAGCAGGGGAGGGTCAGAGAGAGAGGGAGACACAGACTCTGAAACAGGCTCCAGGCTTTGTGCTGGCAGTCAGCACAGAGCCCGACGCGGGGCTCGAACCCACGAACCGCGAGATCATGACCTAAGTGAAAGTCGGACACTTAACCGACTAAGCCACCCAGGCGCCCCTCTTCTTTTTGTTTTTAAATTGTTAATGTTTACTTACTTTTGAGAGAGAGGTAGGGAGAGGGTCAGAGAGGGAGACAGAGGATCTGAAGCAGGCCCTGTACTGTCAGCTCAGAGCCCCATGTGGTGCTCAAACCCATGAATTGTGAGATCATGACCTGAGCTGAAGTTGGACACCTAGCCGACTGAGCCACCCAGGCATCCGAAAGACCAGTAGTTCTTATCTGAACCCTTTAAACTGAAGATACCCAAGTGGAAATGTTGACTAGGTAACGAGACATATAAATCTGTAGTTTAGGGGAGAGGGTGAACCGGTGATAATGACACACAGGAGTTGGTATGGAAGCCAGGTGACAAGATGGGCTCAGAAGAGGTTCAAGGACTAGGGAGGAATCAGCCAATGAGGACACAAACCAGGAGAGAAGCAGTGCTGACAGCATTTCACAGAGAACTGAGTGGTCAACTGTGTTTGATGCTCATGATCAAGGGTAATGAGACAGAATGATCTCTGGGCTCAGCAACGTGGAGGTCACAGGTAGCCCCCACTGGGGCAGGTGCAATGGAATGTGGGAGGGAAGGGGTTAACTTGGAATGGGATCAAGAGAGAATGAGGAGAGAGGACCTGGGGTGTTAGTCTGGACAAATCTTTTGAGAAGCTTTACTATTAAGGAAAACAGAGAAATAGAGGGCTACCTGGAAGGGAATTAGAGGTAAGAATTTTTAAGATATTAAGATGGGAGAAAATACAGCACATCCGTATGAAGATGGTAGTTATCCAGACAGCTATTCAGAGGAAAACATGATGATATAGGATAGTGAAGGCAGGCCCCTGAGAAGACAAAAGGGGATGGAAGTGATATCCAAATGGAGTGTGTGTGGCAGACAGGCCTCACCACGGCCCCCAAAATCCCTACCTTCTGATGTTCATGCCCTTGTGTGATCTCCCCTTGAGTGCGGGCAGGATACGTGCCGTGCTTCTAACCAACAGATCAATAGCAAGGGTAATGGGATGCATATAACGACACGCGTGTGATTATGTTACATGGGATCATGGTGCCTGTTCTGCAAGGACTTAGAAGCAAGTCCTTCTGCGGGTTTAGAAGAAGCAAGCCACCACACTGGGAAGGTCCACATGGCACAGAATTTCAAACAACAGAGGCCCTCAGTCCAGCTGCCTACAAGGAACTGAACAACCAAGTGAGCTTAGAAATGGATCCTTCCCAATCAAGCATCAGATGGGACCACAGCCCTGGCCCAAACCTTGACTGGTCTTGTGAGGCCCTGAAGCGCAGGGCTCCTCTAAGACGTGCTTGGACTCTTGACCGCAGACACCGTAAGCTAAACGTGTGTTGTTTTTAGATGATTAATGCAACGGGCTGCAGAGAGAGGTCAGACAATTCATCCACTGAACAGGATGGATGCAGGGTCCACAGCACCAATGCAGGTGGACTGGCAGGTGTGGTGCTGGGAGCATGTGCAAGTCCTGACTGCTTCTCTTTTCTTAGTCAAACAGAAAACACCGTCCTCTCTTAAATGTGAGCACAGAAGAGGTGGTGGTGGTTTTAGGTTTGAGAGGAGGTGTGGAATAATCATGTAGGCTTTGCCTACAAAGTCTGGCAAGCTTTTCTATGAAGTGCCAGATAGAAAATACCATAGTTTTGCTATGACAAAATCAGGATCTAACTGCACAACTCTGACTTCTTACGTGCTGAGCAGCAGTGTGAGGGGAGGGAAGTACCAGAGGAGCCAGAACATAAAGAAATGGGCACAGCTGGGCTCCACTAAAACCTTACATATGGACACTGAAATTTGAATTTCATGCAATCTTCAGGTCATAAAATAGTCATCTTTTGATTAAAAATTTTTTTAAAAATTTATTCGTTTTTTAGAGAGCACAAATGAACAAGGGGCAGAGCAAGAGGGAGAGAGAGAGAATCCCACAGGTGGAGAGAGAGAGGGAAAGGGACTGTAGACCCCGAAGTGGGGCGCGAGTTCACCTGAAGTGGGGTTTGAACTCACGAGCTAGGAGATCATGACCTGAGCCAAAGTCGGATGCTTAACTGACTGAGCCACCCAGGGGCCCATAGTCTTTTTTTGATTAAAAGAAACAAAAACAAAAACACAAAAACATTTAAAAATGTAAAAAGAGTTTTTAGCTTGCCAACCGGTATAAAACTCGGTGGCAGGCCAGATGTGGCGGCGGGCCCTCGCATGTCCAGCCCTGCTTTAGAAGAGTGGACGGTGCGGAAGGACAGCTAGGCAGCACTATGGGCCGACCATGAGCCCAGCAGTCAGGAACATAAAACGAGGCCTGTAACCCGGTGCTTTCCTTCAGCCACACTCAGCTGCACGGTGCAGATGCAGGGTAGCTAGAGAGTTTGGACTTTGCCAGGAGAGGGTGACCAAGGGAGAGAAAAAAGTGTAGGCAAAGAACTATTTATCTGGGTGGGCCAAGAAATCTTTTTTCTTAAAATTTGTATGTATTATTTTTTAATTTAATTTTTAAAGTAATCTCTCCACTATCCAATATGGGGCTCAAACTCACAACCCTGAGATCAAGAGCTACATGCTCCACTAACAGAGCCAGCTGGCGCCCTACCAGGGAATCCTTTTAATTTTGCCAATCCAACAGATAAAAAGCCACGCTGCACGATTTTCATCCTCATTTCTCAGAATATTACTAGTAAAGTTTAGCATCTTTTCATGTTTACTGTCCGTTTGTAGTAGACGGTGTACTTGGCCACTTCTTCCTTAAGATTTATTTATTTATTTACTTACTTACTTACTTGAGAGAGAGAGAGAGAGAGAGAGAGAGAGAGAGAGAGAACGTGAGTGGGGGAGGGGCAGAGAAAGAGGGAGAGAGAGAATCCCAAGAGACTCAGGATCTTGAGATCATGACCTGAGCTAATATCGAGTCTAATGCTTACTCACCTGAGCCACTCAGGTGCCCCTCTTTTTTTTTTTTAAGTGATCTCTACACCCCACGTAGGGCTTGAACTCATGACCCTGAGGTCAAGAGTCTCATGCTCTACCCACTGAGCCAGCCAGGTGCCCCCCAACCGAAATCTATGTTCCTTCACTATCTCCCATTTGCCTTGTTCACAAAACAAACAAGGATCTAGAGGATTAATCCATACCCAGTATATAAGCAGCCTCCTCATTAACTTTTGCATCTCTGTAGCATAAGACACAGCAGAGCTTATGGAATCAGTCCCCTATTAACATTGAGATAATTTACAACATTCCTGACGCACATTCACTGGATCCAGTCCTGGGAGTTCCTTTGCTCATTTTTCTGTTTTGAAAACTAATTTGCAGGGATTTATACTATACTTTTTCCTTCTCTTTTAAAGTTTTTTTCTTCCTATTATAAAAGCAATACAAACTCATGGCAGATTTTTTTTCTAAAATGCAATCAAACAACATGCCCCAACAATTCACCTTAACCATCCTCGCCCCAAATGAGTCCCTCACCATTTTCTGTCAGTGACAGCAACTATTATCAGTAATGCTGTTTCAAACTCGGATACTCTGGTTTCTCTTCAGATCTTATGAATCTTTTGCCTTTTACAAACTCGGGATGCACCCTCTAATCTAGACTTCTCTTTTACAACTATGTTTTTCGTTTTACTCATTGTTTTTCAAACTGTTTGAAAACGGTTGCCCTTTTCTCTTTTCCTGTGATTTTTAAGGAGGCCAGGGCCTCACCCCCACGTTGCCCAATGGTCTCCCCACTGTCAGTGTCGCTGCTGTTTTCCTGCACCCCAGCACCGTCTCAAATGCTCCCCCGCCCAGTATCTTACTCTCCCTGATGCCCTAGCATTTAACGTGAAGTTCAAACACCAAGACGCTCTTATTATCTGGCCCTGTGCTGGTCATCAAGCTGGGCTGCCACACACTCACCAGGATGCTTGCCGTCGCCTCCCCTGCCTGTGCCCCATCACTGTCTCTGCCCCTCAGAGGGCTGGGGAGAGCGGTACCTGCAGTGCACAGTGATGGGGTGGTTCCCTGACTGCTGCTGCTGCTTCTGCACGGCCGCGATGATGCTGATCATGCCCTTCCCGTCGCTGGGGATGCCCACTTCAGGCCAGCCGTGGAAGTGGAACTGCCGGATCTGCCGGCTCTTGTTCTCCTTTGGAAGAAGGGGGGGGTCACAGATGCAGGGCACCGTGGCTCTCCCCGGGGGAGGAGGCGCGCCCACCGGCCACCTTACCCTCGTGTTGGTGACTAGGAGGTCTCGGACGGTGTAGCTCTCACACTCCTCCTCCTTCTTCAGCTCCACTGTGATGTCTCCGTAGGACACAATGCCATCCGAAGGCCAGTACTGGGCACATTTCTCCTGGAGAGACAGATGGGAGGGGTGAGGCACTCGGGACACGATGCGCGGTAGAGGCAGGGCTGCTTTCTGAGCTGCCCGCTCCCCTCTCAGACAGCTAGCTCTTACTGGACACGCTTCATCTCCAAGGTACCAAACCTCAGAATGTCATTACATTACTTAGTCTCACTCCGATGGACTTCTGATTCTCACTAGGACATCTACACTGGACCCTTGAACTGCACGGCCCATTTATACAAAAATTCTTCTGGATAAATACAGTACAGTGTAAACATCTTCTCTTCCTCACAGTTTTCTTAATGCCATTTTCTTTTCTAATTTACTATATTGTGAGAATACAGTATAGAATATGTAAAACATACAAAATATGTGCTAATGGTTTATGTTACTGGTAAGTCTTCAGGTCAGTAGGCTATTATGTTCACAGATTTTTTAAAAAATTGTAGTTGACAAACAATGTTACGCTAATTTCAGGTAAATGACATAGTAATTTGGCAAGTCTATACGTTATAATGTGCTCACCCAGCATAGCTACCATGTGTCATCATATAACGCTATTATGATACCACTGACTATATTCCCTATGCTGTAGCTTTCATTCCTGTGATATACACAGAATTTCAACTGTACAAGGTAGAAATGGGGTGCTGGGGGTTGAATAACCCCCATGCTGTTCAAGGGTCCACTGTATATGTAAAAACTTAATTCCCTTACTAGACATAATCCCTTAACGTTTTGGTGTTATTTAGTCTAATTTGCAGTATGTTACAGTATCTCTGAAGAACTCTGACCGTCACCTCAGACATATCCAACACTCAATGGCAGGGTGGAGGGAAATGTTTTTGTTCCATTACCGCCTCCACCCCCAACCCCCCACCCCGCTCCCTGGGGTGTTTCCACATCTGATAGATGCTTACGTATTTCAGGCTGCTAAGCTGGACAAACTGACCCCAGTGACATTCCCACCCAGCCATGGCGCTTCAGACAGCACAGGCCACCCTTCCATCCCTTTCTTCTTTTTTTTAACGTCTTTGTTTGTTTATTTATTTATATGCTTATTTCTTTTTTTAAAGCAATGATTTGTTTTTTTTTATTTCTGAGAGAGAGCGCATGAGCAGGGGAGGGTCAGAGAGCGTAAGACACAGAATCTGAAGCAGGCTCCAGGCTCTGAGCTAGCTGGCAGCACAGAACCCGATGTGGGGCTCAAATCCAGGAACCGTGAGATCATGACCTAAGCCCAAGTCAGACGCTCAACTGACTGAGCCACCCAGGTGCCCCTATGCTTATTTATTATTGAGAGAGAGACAGAGACAGAGTGCGAGCTGGGGAGGGGCAGAGAGAGAGAGGGTAACACAGAATCCGAAGCAGGCTTCAGGCTCTCAGCTGTCAGCACAGAGCCTGATGCGGGGCTCAAACTTGTGAACCATGATACCATGACCTAAGCCGAAATCAGCTGCTCAACCAACTGAGCCACCCAGGCATCCCGATGTCTATTTATTTTTGAAAGAGAGAGAGAGCAAGCAGGAGAAGGGAGGAAAGGGAGGGAGACACAGAATCTGAAGCAGTCTCCAGGCTCTGAGCTGTCAGCACAGACCCCGATGTGGGTCTCAATCTCATGAACCATGAGATCATGACCTGAGCAGAAGTTGGACACTCGACCGAGCCACCCTGGCACCCATCATCCCTTTCCTCTTTATCTTGTTTTTGTTGTTCTTAAGAGAGAGAGAGACTGGGGGAGAGGGGCAGAAGGAAAGAGAGAATCCTAAGCAGGCTCCATGCTCAGTGTGAAGCCCAACATGGGGCTTGATCCCATGACCCATGACTCAACCAATGGGCTCAGCCGACTGAGCCACCCAGGTGCTCCTCCTCTTTATCTTTTGAACCTATGATGGCACCTGCATTTCTGTCCTTGCTAGTGAGCAGATGGTTTGCGGCCTGTCTTTGCTGGCACCTGGCTCAATCTCCTCTACAGCTCCTTGTGGGCAGCGACTACCACTTTTCATCTTTGTCTCCCTGGCACCTTGCACACTGCCTGCATGTGGTAGGCTCTCAGTATCTGGGAAATGAATTTGTTCAATGTTTGCAGAATGAGTCAGGCTATCAATACATAAACAAAACAATAGTTATACTGTCCATTTTTTAGAGCATTTTGGGGAAGATCTCAGATACTTCACTACTGGCAATTTTAAAATCCTCAACCATAAATGTACTTTACATTCATTGGGAAAATTATGAGAAGTAGAAAAACAAAAATCACCAATAGTCTCTCAGTCCAAATAAAATAGTTATTAAAAGTCCACTTTAGTGACTCTTCTTGCTTTTCATATGTGTAATCATTCATTACTCCCTTTATAAATGATGTTGAGCTCATTTTAAAACACAGAATTATCAAAGTGGTGGATCACAGAAATGTCATAGACTAGTGCTTTTCCACATGTGCCCACTGGGTGCCCTGGGGATGCCATGGGGGTTGGGGCTCTGGGACCTCTCATCAACAAGAACAGCTCAAAAAAATTCTAATTAAGGCTCTTAAACAAGAGACTATGTTGGTTTTTAGGCATTAGTGAGTGGAATGAGTTTTGCTGCTATCGTTCCCTCCCAACACTGCCTTTACACCGTTTACCAGCTAGGACTGAAGGCTGGGGCTTTAAAACCATTACAAGTGCTAAGATCCAAATGGTCTTGAGAGAAATGGAGTGTAGGAGCTAGAATGACACTATGACAGGAAAAAGAAATAGTATGGTCCCACAGTTGATGGCTTTCAGGTATTTGAGACCTTCGGTGGTGAGGCACAAGAGAGAAGAAAAGGAGCAGAATGGAAGGAGGCCGCCAGGGATACAGAGCTAGGGAACTATTAAGAGAATCTCTCTCTCTTTAATGTCTATTTATTTTGAGAGAGAGAGAATGAGGAGGGGCAGGGAGAGGGAGTGAGAGAATCCCAAGTAGGCTCCATGCTGTTGGCACGGAGCATGATGCGGGGTTTGATCCCATGACCCTGGGATCATGACCTGAGCTGAAGTCAAGAGTGGGATGCTTAATCAACTTGGCCATCCAGGCAGTTGGTCAGCCATAAAAGCAAATGGGGAATATGCTGTGGCTAGTCTGACGAACGGGGACAATCCACCCAAGGTGGTTACACGTGGTTGGGACCAACCAAGAGGTTTAGATCAGTGCTGTAGAGGGAGTTTCAAGGTGACAGTTTTGCAGGGGAGCAGATGAAAGGTTCCTAAATTTTGTATGCACGGGTAAAATTTCCCCTAAAGATCTCAGGAAGCCCAAAATGGATTTAAAAAAAAATTTTTTTTTAATGTTTTATTTATTTCTAGGAGAGAGAGAGAGACAGCGTGAGCAGGGGAGGGTCAGAGAGAGAGGGAGTCACAGACTGAAGCAGGCTCCAGGCTCTGAGCTGGCAGTCAGCACAGAGCCCGACGCGGGGCTCGAACCCACGAACCGCGAGATCATGACCTAAGTGAAAGTCGGACGCTTAACCGACTAAGCCACCCAGGCGCCCCTCAAAATGGATTTTAAGGAGTGACCACAGTTAGGTTTATATTTTCAAAATGATCTCTGGCTGCCATGTGAAGTGACTAAAGGTGGGCAGGAATGGAAGCAGGTAGGCAGGCTGCCAGGCTACTTCCGGGGTGCAGGTAAGGGACGATGGCTTCCCGGAATAGGTCAGTAGTCACACGGGAGAGAAGTGGGTATGGTCAGCACGGGTCAGATTTCACTGGTGTGAGGAGTGAGGAAAGGGGAGCAATGAAGGGAACTCCTACGCTTCTCAGTGAACAACCGGGTGGAAGGCGGTGCCACTTCCCGAGACGGTAAGACTGGGGTGGACTAGTATGGGGGAAGGAGGAAATCAAGTTTCATGTGGGCCAGGTGGAGTTCTAGATCCTCAACAGAGAGAGTCGTGTGAAGATATCAAGCAGGTACATGGCTACACAACTGGGAAGTGGGGGCTGGGTTGGAGACCCAGATTTGGGGAACTCTGGCATACAGACAGCATCTCAAGCCACACAATTAGATGAGGTCTTCAAAAGATAGTGTGTTAAGGCAACAGAGGGTTAAGGGCTGAGTCTAGGATACTTCAATGGTTAAAAGGTCATGCAGAGGAGGAGGTGGTCACAAAGAAAATGAAAGGAGCTGCCAGGCCAGTGAGGGAGTGATGTTATACAATTCAAAGGAAGAAAGTGTTTTAAGGTGAGAGGCACTGAGTGTTTCAGATGCTGCTATAAAAGGACCAGAGAGATAAGAGAGAAGCCTCTGGAATGGCAAGAAAGCAGTCACCAGTGATCCTGAGAAGGAACAGGATGAGGACAGAACTCAGAAGAACTCCTCAAAGGAGTTGTGCTGGGAAGAAAGGGGTACAGAGAAATGGGGTACAGAGGGAAGGAACTATGGGACAGGAGAGAGATTTTCATTTTGTAGACAGGAAGTGCAACAGCACACAGGCTGGCTGGCGTTAACGGGTGGCTGCTGACCAAGGCAAGGGTTGGGGAGCACTGCAGCAGCACACTTGCGAAGGCAGGAGGGGAAGGTCCCGGACAGAGAGGGGCAGGGACCCCCACCCACTGCAACGGGAGAGAAGGAGAGAGAATGGCTACAGATCTGAGTAGGCTGGGTGCTTGCGGGAGGGAAGATGAGCCTGTTCTTGTCTGATTTCTTAGAGAAAAAAGAGCTAGGTTGCAAGATAAGGTGCCATGAAAGTAAGAGACTGTGAGGGAATAACAGATGTTAGCAAGGAAAGGATTATAATAAGGACAAACCACAAAAACCCTACAGAGAGTAAGGAGGAAGGTGAGAACATGAGCGGGGATTCGCAGGCTGAAAGTGGAGGAGTCGGTGGCTCTGAAAGAGGACTTCAACCGCGTCCATTTTGACCTCAGTCTGTACTAGCTAGAAAGCTGATTAATTCTCTTTCCAGCTTCTCTCCTAATTCAGGCAAAAGTCCCAGCAAGCAAAGCATCCAGGGATGGGAACCAGAGTTATCCCTGAGGCAATTAACGACTGCCCTGACCTCCCCAAGACCCCACACATCTGACCCCATGACAAGGCTCAACCTGGCCCTTTTGCCCACCTGCACGTACCTACTGAACTTCATCCCACAGCTTCCTTACATGAACATAGAAGTATTTTGAGCACTTTGGAGACAGTCTCTGAGACGTCAGTCCGCTACTGTCCCAGTGTTGGCCTCACTGAAATACATCCTTTCTGGTGTCACCTCCACCCATGTCTCTCAGCCTGTGGATTTTGTCAGAGTTGAGTGGTGACCAGGTGAACCTGCTCTGTGTGGGAACCCTGGAGCCAGGTGCTCTTGTGCCCCTGGGCCCCGGCCACAGCTCCAGAGACATGGTGAAAAGAAAACCTTCCTGGAGTAAGAGGAGGGAAGTAGTGAGGTCGGTGCTCAGCAGATGGTAAGCAGGGCGGGATCCAGGGCTGAGGTCCCAAAGGCAGAACAGATATGGGCAGGGACAAGGCTGTGACCTGACTGGGAGGCCGAGGGAGCCGAGAGGCCAAAAGACCGAAGTGGACCACGTGGATCGCCCGCATGGAGACGTATGCCTTCAAGAACAGAGGCAGGCGTCAGGCACAGGGGCCGCCAAGGGGCAATATGGAAGGTGCTGAAATCATCAGGAGCGGACAGTGGGAGATGGGGGAACAGACGGTCAGGTCCGGCAGCAGAGTACTTGGGACCGGGGCTCTAACCTCAGATCTGTTTTCAGGTTACGGATTCTGGGTAAAGACAGCCCAGAGAAGCTGCCACAGTAGCTCCTGTGTCTCTTCTCCTGCTGCCTTTAACCTCCTCCCCTACACGGCGGCTGGTCTCTTGTGTGGTCCAAGGCTGACAACAGTGATGGGGACATACACTGAATGGCAGGTGTCTAATGCAATCTCGTTCTACTGACACTGTGGATAAGTGGCACACAACCGTTGGCTGCGCTGACCCCATGCAGAAACTGCTGGAACTGCTCTGCCCACGCGGATGAACGGTCCAACTTACAGCTGTTGAGGGCGCCCGGATTCACAAGCATCTTGGTGGACCCCTTTGGCTAAGATGGAGCAGAACAAGAAGACAGGGAGAAGGGGGCTTCGGATTTTAAGTTTTCATTCTTTTGGGATTTTAATGTATATAAAATTTACATTTTGGGATTGAGACTTTTTCCTTGGGAATTTAAAACCAGGCGTGGGGAAGTGGTGGTGTCATGTAGTATAAATGCAGAGACCTTTCATCGTATCACTTGGGCTTATTGTGGTGGTTTCCCTGGAGGCTACACTTGACAAGATGGACGGGAGATGGAACAGGATGTGGAATTCGGTCTTATGGGGCAGCAAGGCCTTGTAAAGGATGTCATCAATATCCTGTTCTGATTCACTTCAGAAGCTCCTGAGGGCAAAAGCTGCTGTCTCACTGGCCCTGCAAGAGGCGTAAGGCCGAGTGGTAGGTAGAGGGGAACAGGCCTCAATCAGCTGACTATGTATTTAGTGAGGTATTCACCGGACCGCATTTGGTCACAGGGCAGGGGACTGCGAGAGGACACCTGTGCTTGCCATCCCAGCTCTTCTGCCTGCAGTCTGGGCCTGTCCGTCATGGGCCTGGAGGCAGACAGTGTGGGGATAACCTCATGAAGGCCCGCGGTTTACCTGCATCTTCCATCCTAGCTTATCAGAGGGCCAGGAGACACGCCATCTAGTTCCCGATAACATGGAGCTCAGTGCACAACTGCGGAGCGGGGACCTGAGCCCCAAACCTCTGCTCATCAGTATTGTTAGTAATGATAGCTGAAGACCCATGAAGTAGGTCTGTTGACAGGATGGAAATCTGGAAAGAATAGCTCATGTGCTAAATGATTAAAACTGAAAAAAATTCTTGACAAACCCCTGACATCAGGGTGTGCAAATATGTATAAAATGTATCAAGATTAAAAGAAACAAACTGTACAAGTACAGAACGGGGAAGATGTAGCTGGCGACAATGGATGGAATATATATTTAGTGATTTTTATTTTTCATTGGTTGCAAATTCAGTGAGTCATAAGTGGGTGCCATCCTTAATTCTTCATCCGGCCCAGCCTGTGCTGTCTCTTCACTATCTTTTGGGACAGACCCCCTGTCATCACCCCTGAGTCTAGGCCACCAGCAGTACTGACCCAGCCTCCTCTCTGCCTTTGGTGTGCTCGTTTCTAATCTGTCCTCACTGAGCCAGAGGGACTTTCAAAAAAACCCTACAAATCTGATATTGTCAAGGGCTCTTAAACCACCCTATAAAGTCCAAACTTCACCTTGGCTCAGAAAGATCTTTATCACCAGGCCCTTGCTGGCTTCTCTCAATTCTGATCGCTGTTAAGTCACATGAAGCAACCATTTACTGCACTCTAACCACAGCAGAAGAGTCTTTAGGATCATAAACACCGCATGAACACACATTGGGCCACCCTGCAGTAGAGAGAGGTGGGTGGGAGATGGGCGGAGAACGAGTGATCCCTGAGACCTAGAGTGCTCAGTAGAGGCTGCATGGTGACTCAAGAACAGTGTTAAGAGATTTCCTGTACTGAATGGAGCTGACCTAAGGGGGCTTCTATGCTCCCGTATATTCTGAGTTTTCAGATAATTCTACTTTTTAAATGACTCGAGGACATTTTTCTTCAAAAGATTTCCTTGTTAATTGAATGTTAACTTATAAATTTCTTCTTGTTATTTCTCAAGTTCCACTGTTTCCTTTACTATAGTCTGCAAAGAGGCAACTCGTTCTCCCATAGTCCTTTGGTTCATTTTCCTGGCCTGAAAGGCACCCTCTACTTAGGGACACTCAGGAGCTCCACATCAGAGCCTTGGTCTGGCTCTGCCTCCCTCATTTCACCAGCTCTGTCCAGGGAGGGGTGGGGGGAGGAGGAGGAGTACACAAAGCCAGGCTCGGGGTGAACTGTATTCAGGACAGAAGTAAAAAGGTGGGAACTGTCTGGAGGCTGAGACCACTCCGCCCTTCCAGTCCTGAGAGAAGCTCCAGACTGCTCACATATCAACTGCTTGGATGTGGCTCTTTGGATGGTTTAAGCCAAACATATCTTCTTAGCTCCCCTCCACCCCTTTTCCTGGGGTCTCTTTCTCCCACAGCCCAGGACCTCTTTGAGCTCACCTGGCCTCTCTCCTCCAGTTCTGTTAGCATCACGATAGAGCAGGATTTCCACTCCCAGATCATTCGCCAGAAGTCCTCAATGGTGTGGAGAAGAGGGCCCTGGCTGGCGATGTAGGAGTCCTTCTGTCGGTAGCCCTACGCAGGCCAGATCAATGGTAGGAGTAAGGCGGTTTAATCAGGGAGGGGAGAGGAAGAAGAAGACAGGCCACTTGGGTGGGCTGGGGATGCTTGGAGGCAAACTCATCTCAGGCAGAGCTCCCCTTTGGTCAAGGACCAAACCTGTCTGACACACTGGTCTCTTTATAGGAGGATGAGGGATGGGGGTTTGGAGCTGGGACGAAGAGAACAGGTATTAGTAGGACCGGAGGTTTTTAGCCTTTGATGTGTGCTATGAGCTTTCCCCTCCAGTTATCACTCTGGTGTGTGCCCTCTGTTTCCTCCCTGCCTTCTCCTCTCTGGGGCCTGACAGAGCTAGGGTACAGGTTGCCATCAGTTCTGTGTTTGCTGACTGACTCAAAGACAATTCTCCCAAGCACTGCAAGGCCCAACTGAGTCTCCATGGACGGTGGAGAGCTCTGGGGAAACAGCCCCACTTACATCAATGAAGGATGCATTCACGTAGTCGGTGTTCTCCTCACCCCTCTTGACTGGAATGATCACTCTGTTGAATTCATCTGCAGGAAGGACAACAGCTGTGGCTCCCCAACACGACCTCCTGGCTCTCTTTCAACCTTTCCTTCCCACCCATCCCAGCTGGGCAATAACATGCCTGTTCCCAGTGCAGGAGGGAGAAACCCTTTGGCCTTCAGGCTTTTTCATTTCCAGAAGCCACTGAAGAACTAAGGGCGACAAGAGGCAGTGCCCTAATTCTTGTCTCTAAGGTGATCACTAATTAGTACCTGAGAAGTGGAAGGGGTCAAGGGGAAGGAGGGAACGGGGCACTAAGGCTTTGGGGTGGGAAGAGGGCTCTTACATGGAATGATCTGTAAAACCCGGTTCTTCTTCATGTTGGCTGGAAGGTTTCCAGTCCGCATCTTGTCATTCTGGATTTTGATTGATGTTAATTTCTGAAGTGGGAAGTAGGGGGGAAACATCACTGAGCCCCACAGCTTGGCAAGATTATGCCTGTCACTGTACTCTGGCTGCACACTGCTCCGCACTGGAGCCCTGACCTCCATTTCCACGGAATGGTTCCTTCTGTCGTAAGCTCAGTGAGGAAGCCAAGAATGACTGTTTGGGAAACACTGCCTTGAGGGCTCCTGCGGACCCTTCTGGGATTCCCTGGGACTGGAACTTCATGTTCCTGGAGCAAGGATCCTAGCTTCATAGGAAGGAGTGTGCCTGCCTCTCCTCTTTCCCTGCTGCTCCACCAGAGGGAGACTTAACTCTTTAGAAAACCTTATTCAAATGTACACGTTCCCTTCTCCTGATTCTGAGGCTCCTTCTTGATCCTTGCTACTCAACGTGCAGCCCAGAAACCAGGATCAGTCTCATTGTGTTAGAAATGAAAAGTCTCAGGCCCTAACTCTGTTTCCCCCTGACCTCCTGCCTCAGAACTTGCACCTTAATAGGGTCCTGTAGTAATCTGTGTGCCACTACAGTTTGAGAACTGCTTTAGGGATGTGGTCCTTACCACTGCAACCAGAAACCTCTTTTTCTGGGAACACCTGTACTGACAAGAGTGTGACGTATCCTTTAGGTGTGCTAAGAACCACCGGCTAACGGCACACAGTAGAGGTCAGCAATCTATGTCCATGGGCCAAGTTTGACCTGCTGCCTATAAATAAACTTTTATGGAAACACAGCCACGCTCATGTGTTTACATAGCATCTATAGCTTCTTTTATGCTACAGCACCAGGTTTAAGTAGTTGCAACAGAGACTGTATGGCCTGCAAAGCCTAAAATATCTACTGTCTGGTCCTTACAGGAAAAGTTTGCTGTTCTTATGCATTATAATCACCTGTGTGTCTGGGGGGGGCAAAGAGGAGAGTGGGCTGGGGGACTTAAAAAAAATACTGCCTGTTTTCTTTTTCTTTCCTCCTAACACAACCAAGTGATTTTAATGTGCAGGATGGGTTGAAAGCGACTAGGTTATGAGGAAAGGTCCAGAAGCCTACCTCCTTAACCACGCACATGTCTCACACAAGGGGATTCCCCAGAGCACGTGGATCCTTCAGTCTGAGTGAAGGAGTTCAGCTCCAACTCACCTTAAACTCCTCCTCTAATCCATTGTTGCTGGTCCCTGGGATCTTGTTGTAAATTTTCTGCAGGTGTGTTTCTAGAGAGGTCACCTCTAGTTCTGTATCTCCATAGAGATAGTGCTCCAGAAGGGCTTGGTATATGAAGACGTACTGCATCTGAAACACCACGATGCCCGAGTTCCCGGTTACACACAACGTGGTCTCTGTGGTGCTAGGTCACAGCCTCCCCCCTTCCCCCGCTGCGGCGTACTCCAGTCCGCCTCTCCTTTGACCCTGGCAGGAATAAAATCATTCACTCTCATCCTGGGTCAGCAAGGCAGGACCTGAAAGGCATGCGTCCCTCTGGGGTGTTTCACTTGGGAGGGAGGATCCCACTCTGGCAGCCTCCTAGAGTGGAAGTCTGGAGAGAAGGACAAGTCCAGTTCCTGCCTATTCTCACAACACACGTTTAATAGTCTGAAGGGGTTGTCAAAATCCAGGGACACACAAAACCTGTGTTGGGCTCCCTTCCAGTGCTGTGCCCTTTGAACCCCATGCCCCAACTACAGAGCGGACTGCTGCTCCTGGACAGGGCCGAGATGTGTCACAACTCTGTGGGCACTGGTTCTTTCAGGACCTGTTTTTTATCCTTAGGAGTCTAGTACAAACGACACCTGCCTTCCTAATTGCTGTAGGCACAACCTCTTCCACGCTCCGTGTCTCTTTTAATATATAATTTAAAGGGTCCTTCATTACACTGCATGCTGCTCATTTACAATGACCCAGAGGCTGAGTAATCCATGAGGCTAGCAGATGTGCTGGTCCTGGAATGCCCCCGCCCTCACCTTGCCCACAAATCACTCACGTCTGTTTGCACCATCTGGCAGCGCTGTGCCCGGATCCGGCTCACGAAGCCATACACGTCCACCTTCCGCTCTGTGTGCATCATGTCCAGCATGGCGTCAATGACAACAAAGGTACCTGTACGCCCTACACCCGCACTGCAGCCAGAGAGCAGGGGTGTTACTGGGGTGGCCAGCGTGCCTTGTGGGAGCATACAGGGAGGGGGCAGCACAGGCCAGGGCTCCTTCAGGCCATGAAATTCTAATTTTGAACGGTGACTAGCTGCAACTCTCATGGAGCCAACAATCCCACTGTACCTCGTGCTCTGTACCTTTACTTATTAGGACCAGGGAACCTAGACACTTAGAAAGGTCAGAAGGTTCCAAGTACATAAAGCAGCACTCAATCTAGCTTTCTGGCTTCCTAGCAGTGGTCTCCCCATCCCCAGTCTTGGAGGACTACCCTTCCCTCTTTCCTCAAATGTTCTATACTCACACCAAAACCTGAGGAGTGTCTCTGGCTGCTGTCCCAGGGGCGCTAACAGCTTATCTGCTCTGTGCTAGCCTCCTCTCCTCAGCCAGGGCCCCTGTGCTTTCCCCTGCTCTATCCATGGGAGCAGAATATGGTATGAATGGGGAGCCAAGGGTCAGCCACACTGACCTGCAGTGGACCACGATGGCCCCTGCATACTGAGGGTTACAGGCTTTCACCTTCTTGAGGAACTTGAGCATGCCGATCGGGGTGAAAGGCACCCCGAAGTCTGGCCAGCTGGTAAAGTGGAACTGAGTGATGAGACGCTGTGGCTTCCTGTTGGTCATGTCGCCCACCTGTGGAGTGAGGAGGTCCTATGTGTTGGCCCTGATAACCTGCGGTAGGGGAGTGCCGGGGGAGGGGAGGGGAGGCTTGGGGGCCAGGGCCAGCTGTGATTGTCAATGACAATGGGGAGATGAGAGTGAACCCAAGGAAGTGTTAACTATGGACAGAGGCTCTCTTCCCAGGAACCCCACAGGGGTAGGCAGGGCCGTTACATTATTCTGAGCAGACAGGTGTGAAATGTGAACCCTGTGAAGCTGAGTGACCCCATCAAGGTCTCGGGACTAATTAATGGCAAGATCAGAACTAGAATGCAGATCCCCCGACTCTTGATAAGCCCCCTTTCATAGCACCACACTGCCCTGCAGCTCTGAGGGCAACCTCTGCTCAAGCCTCCAGGGTCACTCTGGAGGACCAAGAGCAGGGTCTGCCATATCCTGGACGTCAGGAGCCTCTGGAGTAAGAAAGGAGAAGCGGGGTCAAGTGCCCAGAAGATTATATCACCTCCTGATGCACATACATCATACCTATGATGATCAAATTCCGTCTCAATAATACTTTTTTTCTCCCAGTCATGAAAATGCTCCTCCCTTAGCTCTGACAAAGTTCCTTGGGAGCCCAGATCTCTAATTTCAGAGTCCAAACATACGTCACACTCAGTGATTCCTGACCATCCTGAGTAAGAGGGGGGATGACCTAGTTTGTTCTACTCTCTTACTGGTCAGCAGATCCTAAATAAGAGAGGAGAGGGGAGGAAGGAGGCAGTACCTGCTGAATGCAGAACTTTCGCACTGTGTAGTCCACCAGGACGGTCACATCCTCTACTGACACTCGGATATTCCCATAGGTCCAGCAGCCTTGGTCTGGCCAGTACTGGGCACACTTACACTGGAAAGGAACAGACACATGTCACCTGATCTCAGACCTCCCACCCCCAGCAGACATGAAGGACCTGAAGGAAAGGACCACAAAAGCCCAGACAGAAGTCCCCAGAGAAGGCCTCTTCTCTCACTTCTATCAGCTGCAGACTTATTTCTTTTTTCAAGTCCCTCAGCTTCCATCCTGTTTAGCACGATCTCTTAAACTATACATAGCCCCAGCCCTATACTTCTTGCTCTTTCTCTCAGTTCAGGGCAAATCAAAAGCTACTTTACCTACAAAATGTGCCCTTCCATCATCCCAGGTCATGGTCTAGGGACAGGCCTGCCTGACTGCCTGGAAGCAGCAGCCTGCTAAGGGGGTAACCAGGGCAGGGTGATGCCTTCTCTGGTGCCAGGACCTCAAACAGCTTCCGAGAGTCAGAGGTCAGGATGGAGGAAACACACCTACGGCCCAGCCCTAGTGCCATTCCTCCTAAGCACTGTGGAGCTGCTGATTCACACATCCAACACCTTAGGGTGGGGAATCAAGGTAATTTAAGGGCCATTCTGGGAAAAGACCGTCATGAATAGGAGTTATTCTCTGGGGCTTGATCTAAAAAACTCAGGACTGGTTTTAACTGTGGCACAGTGAGGGGGCTTTCCAGGCATGGACCTGGTAGCCACAGACATAAAAAGACCAGTCAGAAAGTTGCTTGCATGATCAGGCCAGGGCCTCGGATTCCCCTGCACCCCACAGGGTCTCAGTTCATACAGTTTCCTCTGCTGACTCAGAGAAGGTGCAGGAAACCAGGAGAATGAGGGATTGGAGAAGCCGGTGGGGGGCTGGGGGAGAGGGAAGCTCCTCTGTAGCATTTCCTCGGCAAGTGGCTCAAGTCCTTCTTTCAGGTTGTTTGGAAACCAGGGTGAGTTGTCTGACTACCAGACATAGGGAACATGCCCTAGGCACATCCCTGAGGTTCATGAGACTTCCAGGCCATAGGAAAGTCTGATAAGCACAGTGGCCTGGGTTTTGTCTGATCAACGACTGGCAGAGGAACCACAAAGGGGGACAGACCAGGCTCAAACACAGAGGAGTTCCTCTGCAAGTCATGCCTGTCTAATTTCTCCACTCACCTCCTTTCTCTCCTTCAGGTTGGTCACCATGACAATGGTGGCTGTGTTTTGTTCCCAGATCATCCTCCAGAAATCATTCACTGTTTCTTCTTTTGGTCCTAAAGTAGCCAATAGCAAAGATGAGGAGAACACACACCAAGGGGAAGAAATCTGCTGGGAAATTGGGAACATTCATTCCTGACTTTTGGAAACCTGTGCCCACATGTCCCCAGCTAAATATCCAATCCATCTATCCATCCACCCACCTGCTAACGGAACATTTCCCATCCACTCTGTATGTGCCAGGTACTTCACTAGGGAGTGAAGTAGGGGGTGGGAGGTTGTCAAAATGTAAAGAGAACATAAACAATGTCTCCCAAGGATATTATAAATGAGGATTAGAAATCATGACGGCACACCAAATACCTATATTACTGGCCAGACAGTAAGCTAAGTGCTTTGTATCTCATTTATTCCTTTCTATCATGTTCTAAGGTGGGTGTCATTAGCCACAGAGAGGACAGGTCATTTGCTCAGGCTAGGATTTAAAATTTACCCCGATCCAGCCTTCTCTGGAAAGCCCCTGGAAGATTTCTAAACAAAAATGAGGGCACAAACAAAGAGAAAGAAATGGGATCTAAAACGAGATAGAGGCTAACGGAACTCCCTGGGTACTGGTGAAGGGAAGGCTCAGGATGAGAACTCTGAGGCTAGAGGGCAACTGAAAAAAGTTCTAGGAGGATCCCAAGATTAAAATATTAAACTTAAAAAAAAAAAAAAGAAATTAAACCTCATGTATCTGAAAATACTGAGAGGAAATACATATTTCTAGTGGAGAGTCTGGGGGGAACATCGTATAATACTATGTACTTCAGCTGTAAATAATACTGGCATAGTAATAATAATGTAAATAATAAATATTATCTTAACCCAAAACTGCCATTTAACTCTATTGGGAGAATGGGGAAAAAGGACTTGTGTATGCATGTCTGTCTGACTGAGTGTGAGGTACTCTCTAAGACGATTAAATAAATTATCTATCCCAACAAGTTATCAACAGATAAAAATGGTTGTATTAGAGTAAAGAGAAGAGGAAAAGGGGGTAATATTTTATTTTTATATGCCTTGTAATACCTTTTTGACTTTCTTAAACTTTATATTCCCTCTGGTTAAGAAAAAATAGTAATAAGAAAAACAAATATTGACAAGTGGACACTTGGCAAAAAGATGTTCAGAGGCCTTGCCACTGCCTGGCAAGGTCAGGAAAAATCTCCCGGAAGTGGTGACATCTGAGCCATCTGTTAGGGCAGATCAGGTGAACAGGAGTTTAGAAAGGGGATACAATGAGAAGAGGCACTCCAGGCAGAGGTGCAAGGGGTAGCAGCAAGAAAGAGCATGAGATGTCCAGGAATTGTAGGGAGTTCAATAAGGTTACTGTGTAGGGTACAGGGAGTGTCAGAAGACAGAGCTGGGGCAGAGGCCAGGCAAAGTCTGAAGACTCGTTCTACAGAAAATGGAAAATAGCTGTAGGATTTTCATGAGTGCAAACAAAAGTTTTGCATCAAGAAAGGCCATTTTCATGGATGGCATGCAATAAGCAAGGCTGGGCCTCCAGGGTCCATCAGCAGGCTATGACAACACAGCTAGAAGAGAAGATGGGAATAAGACAGTGGGTCAGAGAAGGCAGGTTTTGGAGAAAGAAATAAGAGGACCACTCATATTCAGAGTAAGGAACAGGTAGGAGATTTGGATGTTCCCAAACCTGGCTTGATTAGATGGACTGGATTCCAGTCATGGTGAAAGCCAGAGAATACAGGAGAAAAAGTAGTTTGGGGGCTGAAGAAGAGGCGTATTTTAGTGAGTTTCTTTTAAGATTTTAAGTAATCTCTACACTCAGTGTGGAGCTCAAACCCGCAACCCCAAGATCAAGAGTCACATGCCCCACCTACTGAACCAGGCAGGTGCCCAAGGCATATTTTAGTTTTGATGTTGAAAAGTATGAAGGTAACCAGGTGAAGGGGTAGAAAATTAGTTTGGAAATGTGGCTCAGAAGCTCAAGAAAGGCAGTAGCCAAACAGGTAGGTACTGGATGAGGTCCCTCAAAGAGAATACAGAGGAAGAGGAAAAAAGAAGGGGTCAAACAGAATCCTGGGGATTGGAAGCATTACACAAGTTCAGACAGAAAAGGCCTGGGAGGAAGACTAAGGAAGAGCAGATGGAGAGGCAGATCTAAGAGAAATGGTGCCATGAAAGATAAGAATGGAGCTTCAAGGAAGTAGTCATCCACAGATTTGGGGAGAAACTATATTTAAGAGGCAGAAAGAAGAAGAGCCAGAGAAGGAATATTTAGAAAAGTGAGAAAAATCGAGAACTGAATGTCAGGAAATAACAGGGTAGAATTTCAAGGAGTGTGAAGTACTGTGGAGGGGCTCAAGAGGATGGTAGCCTGAGAAAAGGTCCACCAGAAAATCATAGGTGACCTTAATCGACAAGGCCCCATGGCAAATAAAGAGAAGAGACTGCACGTGATTGTTGGTGCTAAAATGATCACCGAGTAGGTGGCAGTGGAGCTGGGCTTCAGAGGGTAGACCTGACTTGATGGATGGCTACAGAGGGTAAGAGAAAGCAATGGTTAGGCAATGGCCAGGTCCCAGTGGGAGATGGCAAGGGTAGGAAGGATCTAAGGTTTTTCCCAACCACCTTGTTTTACTTCTATATCTGTTTCATCTCTACCATGATACTTGTCCAATAGAATTTTTCTGCAATGATGAAAATGTTTCATTCATATCTGCACTAATATGGTAGTCTCTAGCCACATGTAGCTATTAAGCCTTAAAATGTGACTGGTATGTTTGAGAAACTGAATTTTAAATTTTATTTAATTTCAGAACATTAAAATTTTAATTGTAAATAGCCACATGAAGCTAGCAGCTACAGCATTGAACAGTATAGCCACTTACCAAAACTTGTTAATTTTGGTGTAAATTGTCCTGTACCAACTATGGGCCCCAAAAAGACATGTTTTATTCCTTTCCATATAGCCCTCACCTAGGGCAGTGCCTGACACATAACAGATGGTCAATAAACATTTGAATGACTAAAACAATGGACTTTGATGGACCACCAATAACATCCATTACTTTTTAGTGCTGCAAACATCACGATATTTTTGCTAGGATGTCAAAGGCGGAGGACATGTGTTAAAACTCTGGACGATGGGGGCGCCTGGGTGGCTCAGTCGGCTAAGCATCTGACTTTGGCTCAGGTCATGATCTCACGGTTTGTGGGCTCGAGCCCTGCGTCGGGCTCTGTGCCGACAGCCAGCTCAGAGCCTGGAGACTGTTTCAGATTCTGTGTCTCCCTCTCTCTCTGGAGACTGAATTCAAATTCAAAGTCTGAGCAGCCTGGCTTGAACCTAAGGCTCCCATTGGCCCCCAAACAGAGGACCTCCTTAGACTGTGGTGTGTGTGAGTGTGTGTGAATCTGTGTGTGTGTGTGTGTGTGTGTGTGTGTGTGGCCTTCTCCAGTCCTTTTTATACCCATACACAAAAGTTCTTCTTTTACAGGACCCCTGGAAACTAAGTCGTCAAAATGAAGGCCCTAGTTATAAATGTGTAAGGCAGACTGCATTTCTTTCAGGTAATAGTAATTATAGAAAAGTTACGGCATTCTGATTAATCTATTTAGCATTTGGAAGAAAAAACCCAAACCCACTAATGAGCTCATGCTTAAGCCTGAAAGTAAAAATTTATCATTACTTTACCTTGTGCAGCAATGAATTTGTTCTTTTCTTGGTAGCCCTGGGGGTGAGGAGGGAGGGAGAAAAAGAAAGTGAGAACCAAAAATGGATAGGAATGAAATTCTCCAGACTCCCAATCAGTTACCAAAGCCTCCCTTGTGAAAAGGTCCAGGCCATTAATAAGATTTCCATTCTAGAAATTTCCAAAGGATTAGCTCTGGATAACAAAGAATCAAAGATGACAAAGATCACATGGTCTAGGCAGTCTGATGTAAGAACATCCAAATACCAACTCATAGGCTATACTTTTTTTTTTTTTTGCTTGGTGAATAAGTTTATTATTGTCTTTATCTGAAAAATCTTAATAGAAAACTGTGGTTTGGTTGATTAGCTCTCAGCAGCCTACTCCTGAGCTCTAATGAAGCTTGCTTTCTTCTGAGCCACCTGATCTTTCTTCTGGGCAAGAGACATTTTGGGGCTTCTTTCTTAGGTTTCTTCTCAAAGACTGGATTCTCTCGTATAGCAGTGTGAGCTTTCTCATACATCTTCTCCATCATGTCTGGAACAATGCTGTTCTTTATGTATTGAGAGAACAGCTTCTTGTAAGCATCTTCATCTTCTTCCATTAGGTAACACATACGATCTGCAATGCTTTGACATGATGTCCTTCCGACGTGCTTCTGCACTGAATTCCTTGTTTTCCAAATCATAACCAGGGAGTTGTTTGGTATTGTGAGGAACAGACAAGCCTCCATCCACAGCTCCCTTGAGGACCCCCAAAACTTGATCTCCAGTAATAGTTCTGGCAAGCCCTGCATCCAAATAGCACCAAGCTGGCCATCAATGCTTTCCACATTGTATTCATCTCCAGTCACTTCTACTTGGCCTTCATAGATCTTGTCCATGCCAAACCTACTGAGAAGCCTGCGGGCCAGCAGTAGGTTACAGCATAATCTGTCAGGCTGACCTTCACCCTATACTTTGGGAGTTCCATTAGCATAACCTGACAAACTATCATGTCTCCTTCTATACGAGCGTAAGCAATCTGACAAATGATATCTCTGTTGGTTATAAGAACTACCATCCTGTATTTAGGTTGCTGCACTTATTTTTATCCTGAATTACCAAGCATTTCCGGACACAGTTAGCAGTTTTACCCTCTTGTCTTCTAAATTTCACTAGGTGTCTCTTGAAGTAAGCCTTATTCTTGACAACTTTAACAAACCCCATCCCGTGGAACAGAGACTGGCGTCCACCGCTCACCACAGACCATCAGCTAGACTGTTTCTGACACTTTCTCAGCAGCCGACAATCTAGGTCTTAGTGTTAACGTTAATGAATACGAACCCTCTGAGGCAGAAGAAGCATATTTGGTGGTTCCAGGGAGGAAGCTGGACCTTCATGAGGAAGGAAAAGGGGTTCTTCTCTTTTAAGGGGTTATTCCTTTGATAATGCTTTACCCAGGTACAAAAACTTTTGGGGAATAGCCTGGGGGCATGTGGAACAGTTCCCAGTGTGAGACAATGGGGTTCTCCATTGCTGGTAGGAGACAAGAAGCAAAGGGGCCTGGGAATGCCAGCTAATAGAAATGGAGCCTCTAAAAAACTAACAGCTGGCAGTAACTTTCTTTTTCAGTCTTTATTGTTTTAGTTATATATCTTTTCAACCTTTTGTTCAATGCAGTACTCACTTGAGAAGTCCTAGGTAAGTGATAAATCATCTGACTTAAGGACTGTAAACCACCCTCTGCTGCTCAAAGACACACATAAGGTAGGCAATGAGGAAGGAGGCAGTTTCCCAGATGGGACACCATGTCACACCAAGAAAATGGTGTGAAATACAAGCGTGCGAGGCAGTAGCAGAAGAAAGGAAGGGGCCTGAGTCTGAGAAGCCATGTCCTATTCTAGTTCAAACCAGACCAGGGCAGAGTTGCTTCCTAGCACAGAAGTAGAAAGCTTCTGGCCCAGAACTGGACATGTTTAGAGTCAGTAATAAGCTTGTTAGAGTTTTTGTTGAGAAGGGGAATTCACATTCCTGCAAATGTTTTTAATCATTAGAAGATGAAAACTGAGAAAGCCATAACTGATTTATAATTAAGCTTGTCATTAGACCTGAGATGCTCTTAGAGGATATTAAGTCATATCATACCCTTGCTCCATGAGAAGGACGTGTTAACTTCTCACAGGCGCATGTGGGCTTAATGGCTAAAAAGCACTGGAGGGCCCGGCCACAAAGTGTTTCCTGTCCCAATTAAGAGTATGCCATATGTCCCCTACGAAAGCATGCCGATACTGTGATATGGGAACATTACTTAACCAACAAGATGGATGTAACTAGAATGAGGCAAAACTACTGCTCTTCCTTGTGTTACGATCAAGGGAAAGACAAAATGTGACTCCCTGGTTTTTGAGAGTCAAATCCTAGCTGGCTCTAGTAGCTACATTCCTATGAGTTAAAAATAAACACTTCTAAAGACCCTATATACTTTTAGATACCTAAAGTAAGACTCCAGATTGAAAACCCACTTGCCAACTGTGTCACTATCTGTTTCATCACCTCTTTGTGACCAATGTCAGATCTGCTTTCAGACCTTTGTGTTTTCCAAACCATAGGTCTCATTCCCCTGGTGCTTGCTGCCACCAGTCTATGGTGCTGGGTACCACTTCTCTTCAAGACCCACATGTGATCTCAGCTCTCTGTGAAAAGGGCTTGGTAAAGGGTGGCCAGGGGGTGCAAATGGGGGCTTACTGTAAATGAACAATAAAGTTCTTTTTTCTTTTTTAAAGCAGGCTTCATGCCCAGCGCAGAGCCCAACATGGGGCTTGAACTCACGACCTTGAGATCAAGACCTGAGCTGAGATCAAAAGCCGGATGCTTACCTGACTGAGCAACCGAGGCGCTCCAAACAATAAAGCTCCTATTGAGGCAAAATGTTCTAAAAGTTAAGAGGCAATAGGTAGGGGGTGAAGTTTCTTTGAGGTTATGAAAATGTTCTAAAGGTGGCGAGTGACGGTTGTACATCTGTGAATATACCAAAAACCATTGAGTTGTAAACTTTAAATGGGTGAAAACTATGTTATGTGAATTACATCTCAATAAAATTGCTGAACTGTTTTTAGGGGTGTCTGGGTGGCTCAGTTGGTTCTGTGCTGGCAGTGTGGAGCCTACTTGGGATTCTCTCTCTCTCGCTCTCTCATTGCCCCTCCCCTGCTCATGTTCTCTCTCAAAATAAACACACTTTAAAAAATGTTTAATGATAATGACAGCAGAACTGTTATCACTGAAATTCTGAATTTTACACTTAAAATATTAAAATTTTGTTACATAAACTATTCTTCAATAAAGTCAGAAGGAAAAAAAGAGTTTGGTAAATGTGAATAACTGGCAGCCCACAATAAATGTCCTCCATTTGTTTCAGCAAAGGACACTGTTTGCCCCTATACTCCAAGTCCAAAGCATATCTACTCCTTATTTCCCAGTGATTTCTCTCAACTGCACTTAACCCTGGTGGCAACCTGGTACTTCCTCAACTCTCCCTTTATCCTCTGTCCTCTGATATATTCTTCTCTCCTGGTCTCCTTCTGTGTCACTCATGAGCCCCTCTGGCTCAGTGTGCCTGGCAGAGGCTAGTGGGGCCCAGGCCCCACTTTTCTTTCATTAATGATTTTCAAGGCCATGGCTTTGGATGATCTCCTCTGAACTCCAGATCAACATGACCAACTATATGGTGGATACACCCATGTGGATCACCCTATACTCCATATACACCCTACAGAGTACCACCCTATACTCTCTCACATATACAATCAATCACCAAGTGCTAGATTCTATCTCTAAAGTTTTTACTTTGTTGCTTCCTCTCCAACCCTTCTATAGGCCCTCATCATCTGTGACCTGCTACTATCCAACTGGCCCCTCCTAAATCCATGTTGCACATGGTAAACCTAAATGATCAATAAACAAATGTGGCCATGTCACTCCTTGTCCTTAACACCTTTAAACCTCACTGCCTGGACAATGAATCAAAATCCTTAGCTGTACTGAAAATTTGCAGATACCGTTAGATGGCTCACTCAGCACCCAGTCCCACCTCCTTGTAGCTAGACTTCCTTACTATAGAGGCCGAGAAACGAAAAGCTAAATTCCCCAGACTCCCTTCAGCTCAGTTCTGCATAACACCTAGCAGATGCTCCCGTACCAAACCTGGGGCGGAAGTAAATAAGCAATGTGAGAAGGTGACCGTGCGCGAGGGTCTTCGGCCAAGCACAGCAGCAGAAGCATCCGGTTCTTCTGTAGCCTCTGTGCAGAAGTTTTACAAGTCCCATGGGATAGCTGGGCTCCTCTATGGCTGCTCTGTTCCTTGCTGACAGCACACTGGCTTGATTTACTGGCTCTCCCACAGATTTTGTAACTACCCAGTCAGTATCTTATAATAAACCCTTCCCTGTTTATAAGGGTAGATAAAGAGTGGACTCCGTTGTCTGCAATGAAGAACCCCAATGGACACATCTAACATTCAGTGCCTTCTAAGATGGAGTCTAATTCCCTCATGATTTCCTAGCTTGTTTTTTCTTCTTCTTTTTTTAAATTTCCCATCTTGTATCTTATAATCTTAGATTGCAGTTTCCAGTCTCTGACTTTGCTCACGCTTCTCCACTTGCTTTGAAGTTTCTGTCCATCTTTCTCCTCTTGATTTCAGAGTTTCCCTTCAATATTTAGCTCTACTGGATCACTAAGTTGTCTGAATGTCTAAGCCCCACAGAACCTGGCAATACTAGCTTTGCACATATTGCCCACTAAAGGAAATGGTCTGTGTGTCCTAACAGGGACCAAATGTTATTTATCTCTGTAACCTTTAAGCCTACCCACATGGTGCTTAGCACAAAGCAGGTGCTCAAAAAAACCCTCCTGGAACTTAAATCTTCTTTAATCCTTGACTCTTACTCACAGTTAACCTTAAGCTTTTTCTTGCTCTTCTACTTTCACTGAATTGAGAAGTGCCCCAAATTTAACTCTACATCTAAACTTTCATCTCACTTATTAATAACTCTTTGGTAACCAAGCATTGTAGGATGCCCCACTGTGAGCTCCAACTAAACAGATCCAAAGGAATGGGCTTCTTTCCTCCTAGACCACCACCATGAACAAACCCATCTTACTGCTTACCATCTTTAACATCCAACTAATTTTTTTCTTGAGCAGTGGGAAAAGTTCATTCGAGTATATAAGATCAGAAAGAAAGAACAGTAGGAAAGCTCTCAGAGAGGGACATTTGAAAGTGAATGCCCCTACCATTCAACTTATTTTTGACTGTCGTCACTCTCGATGTGGGAAGGAGGCAAATTGATTATGGTGATACACACTGCTGGTTACCAACTAAAAAAGCCATTCTTCCCTTTCTTCCTTGTCACGAGAACCATGATTCTGTTTGGATGTTTACTTTCCAGTGGCTACTCCCAGTTTCCAAAGGGTAAATCTTCGTAATTCTTGATGCCCTACCTAGTGACTAGAGAAAGGTGAGATCCAATCTTGGCCTGCTGAACCTGAAGGGCATGGTGCTGCAGAGGCTTCTGGGAAAGGTCACATACCCTAAAAAGGGTAAAGCATATGCAGAAACGTTCCCCATCTCTGCTGTTGTGTTTATAAGGAATGCCTGGAACCACTGGAGCCATCCTGTGACCACCAAGGTAATGTGCACAGGATGAAGATAAGCAAGTAGAAAGATGGAAGCACCGGGTGCTTCTTAAGGAAGGTGTGACGACTTAGCCAACCCTAGAACTGGCCTACAACCCTAGAACTGGTCTTCAGGTTATATGAGATATATACATGCTCCTATTTAGACCACTTTTAGTTGAATATTCTTTTATCTGCACATGGATACATTCTAAGTGATATTGCTATGCTCTTCTGTTCAACAGTCAAGCTGTTCCTTCCAACGCCTTCACCATAATCCTTGATAGAAGTCCTGGGAATCCCAGCTGATTACTAGCTCTTCTCTATTTTCTTTATCTACCACATCAATCATGTCTCTTCTTTCCAACTATAAACACATGACCATCATGTTAAAAACATAGAAGAATGTCAGCAAATCCAGTCCAGTGAGGATGTCTGGACTGCTCCATTTCTGAAGTTCACCCAATAGCTTATTTGTTGGGTAGTCTCTTGTTCTCTCATCTTTCTCCTGATCCTAAATTTGTTCTTTCACTTTCTTGAGACCTAGAGCTCCCTGACCCCACCACCTTTCCCAAGTGTACTAGTTCATTCCTAATGTTACTCCCTTTCTCTACAGAACCTAAAGCACATGGCTGACTACTTGAAGCAGCCCCTTTGTCTGACTACCACAACTGCTCTGCATATTACCAATCCTAGGGCACAGCTAGAGAAAAATCACACAGCTGAGGCTCTCACACATCAATGGTTTCCATCTTAGCCCCTCAGTGCAGCTAGACTTGCCTTTTTCTTTCTCTCTTCAGTATTCTTTCTTATTGACCTCAGAAGACTTTCATTACTCTCATGTCACAGTCCAACCCCCCCCTTTCCACCAGATAACCAGCACTCGACTTCTTAGAGAATAGATGTGGGGCGCCTGGGTGGCTCAGTCAGTTAAGCATCTGACTCTTGATTTCAGCTCAGGTCATGATCTCATGGTTCATCAGTTTGAGCCCCACGCCGGGCTCTGCACTGATAATGCAGAGCCTGCTTGGGATTCTCTCTCTTCCTCTCTCTCTGCCTCTCCCCTGCTTCCACACATGCTCTCTCTCAAAATAAATAAACAAATGTAAATACCACATCTACAAACTATCTCTAGTCAATATTCTCCTTTACCATCAATCTCAGGGGAACAAATGCCCTTTCTCATGTTCAATGCTAATCTCTCCATCAGTATTCCTTTCAAAAAAGCTGTGGTAAAATATACATAAGATTAACCATTTTAGCCATTAAAATGTTTTTTGTTTATTTATTTTTGAGAGAGAGGGAGGGAGGGAGTGAGCATGAGCAGGCGAGGGACAGAGAGAAACTGAGACACAGAATTGGAAGCAGGCTCCAGGCTCTGAGCTGCCAGCACAGAGCCTGATGCCAGGCTCAAACTCACAAGCCATGAGATCATGATCTGAGCCAATGAGCCACCAATTGAGCCACCCAGGCACCACCCATTTTAGCCATTTTTAAGTGTATGGTTCTGGGGTATTAAGTTTATTTTCACTGTTGGGCAACTATTACCACCATCCATCTCCATAACTTTTTCATCTTCCTCAACTGAAACTCTCTGCCCATTAAACAGAGGTTCCCCTCTCACCTCAGCCCTGGCAGCCACCACTCTACTTTCTGTCTCTATGAATCTGACTACTCCTGGTACTCGTGTAAGTGGAATCATCAATTATTTGTCCTTTTGAGAGCAGCTTCTTTCACTCAGCACAATGTCTTCAGAGTTGTAATATGTGTCAGAATTCCCTCCCTTTTCTGAGACTGAATACACTCCACTGTATGTGTCCACACTGTACGTAGCTCTTCATCCATTGATGGGACACCTAGCTTGCTTCCACCTTTTGGCTGCTGTGATTAACACTACTGTGAACATGGTGTGCAAATTCTGTCAGTGTTCTCTCCATGGGTCCTGCGTCACTAGTCACGCTTGCTCTGGTTAGCTTGCCGTCACTTCTGCGCACGCTCTCTCGCTTTCAAACTTTCTTTACTGGCTCCTCATAGCCCACAAAGTATACTCAAGTCTCTTAAAACTATTTCTGTAAACATTCTCTAAATCACCAGTAAAATATCTCCTCCCAGTTTCAGCTCTTCCCTCACAACTAACCAGACTTCCCCGGTGTCAGATATTCTTGTCCTATTCTTCCCGCTTTTGTTCTGAATAAGCTCAATAAATGATTCACTCAGTTTCTTAAAAAAAATGAGACTCCTTAGGGAAATCTTGCAATGACAAATACTCCTTCTAATGTGCAGCTGGGAAGGAGCCAGTAGATGGCGGACAATGGTCATTCAAGGTAATAATGGGAAAGCTCAAGTTCCTTACATTGATGAATGAAGCATTGATGTAATCAGAATCTGGAACTCCTTCAACTGGTGTCAGATGGACTCTAGAATGATCATCTAGGAAAAAAATGTAACGTTTCAGTTAATGATACAACCAGGCTGGCTGAGACATCTGTGCCTATGTGCACAGACACACACGTGTATTAAGATGTCACTGCAGTACTGTTTATAACAGCAAGCATTTGGACACATCTCAGCCATTATTCAGGGACTAAATACATTAAGATATATTTACAACATGGGACAGTAAGCAGTCGATAAAAAGGAAAGTGAATGCCTCTGTTTCTTGACAGATGAACTGCCAATATACACCATTAAAAGAAAAAAGAACAATGTAATCAGGATACCAATTACATTAAAAAATATATGTAATATGCATATATTCATATATTAATAAGAAAACATAAGTGTCTATAAAAGCCTAGTATAGTGATCTCTGTCATATTATGCACCCAAAACACAAGATAATTTTTTTTAAAGGATATATATTTTTTGAAAAGACAATTATAAAAACAAAGCACAGTTCAACATTTTGCTCTCACATTCCACTGGATTATGCACACCACAATTCTGGAGACCACTGGCCTGGACAAATGTCTGTCTGTCAGACTAGCAATGACTAACTCTGGGAAGGGGTTATGAAGAGAATTCTGTATTAGGATTTCTTTGCAATAAGCACTACAGAAAACCGTAACAACCACGCACTTCCTGTCTTGTCCTAGTGAAATTGCTCCTCTTGACCTAGAAACTTTACGCCATCACAAAGACCTGGTCAACCTCCTTGATTGAACTTGATGAGCACCTGGGGTCACTCTGGGGTCCATAAAGGCTCTTCCAGCCCAAAGGTGTGACCCTACTCTCATTACCAACTCTCCTATGATCAACATCGAGATTCTTTCCAACCTCAAAAAATCTGGCTAGAGGGGAGCCTGGGTGGCTCAGTTGGTTGAGCATCCAATTTGGCTCAGGTCATGATCTTGTGGTTCGTGAATTTGAGCCCTATGTTGTGCTCTGTGCTGGCAGCTCAAAGCCTGGAGCCTGCTTCAGATTCTGTGTCTCCCTCTCTCTCTGCCCCTTCCCTACTTGTGCTCTGCCTCTCTCTCTCTCTCAAAAATAAATAAACCTTAGAAAAAAATCTGGCTAGAGATGCAGTTTCAGATTACATGCCAGGAAACTCTACAAACACTCACAAGGCAAGATGTTTACATATCGATTTTTTTCCTTGTTTTCCTCCTTGGAGGCAGCTTCACAGGTGGCTTGGATAGGACAAGCAGGGAGAGCCTGAAAGGTTAAGAGAAATTAGAGGAAGTTATTAACAGGGACAAACATCAAACATGCCAAATGCTGCACCATCCCCCAACCTGACAGCAAGCTGTAGCCTTATTTGGGGGGAAAAAGATGGGCCCAGGTGAATACTTGCAGCCTAACACAGAGAGTGCACCTCTTGTCTAAATATAGCCTGCAAGCTCCTTGGAGTTTAACACCAAGAATCCCCAGTGGGCAGAATACCCTTCCTGCTACTAAAAGTGCAACATGTTCTTTATAAGATTACTGTGTGGTTAGGGATCCGTTCAACAACGCTGGGTCAAAATGGACCACCCCAGGAAACAGGAATGGGGACAGAGCTGAAGGGATGGGCCATTTGTCCCCATGTTAACCAACATGGAAAGATGAGAAGCATCTCAGAATGAACCACACAGGAGGGGTCTGGATGGTCAGCTGAGTTAGGCCCTCTCTAGGGGACCTGAAGGGTATGCCAGCCTAGTCTCCAGTACCACATGGCAAGGAAGCAGGGGAGTGGGAGGGCATTCACACAGATGCAGCAATTAGGAAGCAGAGGACTGGGTTAGGGGACACTGAATCTGCAGCCGTTTTAGCACTGGGAAGTGTGTGGGTAGAAATAAATGGTTTGATAGGAGATAGGCTGGATTATAAGAACTTGAGAAAATGTTAAACTTTCTAGGACATTTCTTCATCTGTAAAACTGGGTTAATGATATCTGCCACATGAGGAGAAATACCATAACCTCATGTCTAGCACAGAATAAGCATTCAATAAATTAGTTTACACGAGTGGGAAGCTAAGTTATTAATTGAACTGCTTTCTTCTTACATGTTTCATATATTCAACACTAAGAAAGAAAAACAAAGTTTAAAAATCCAACCTAGAAAACCTTTCTGACAAATGATTTGGAAATATGTTTTATGAGCCTTAAAAATATCCATACTCTTGACCTAGCAACTCCACTTCTGAGAATCTAGCCTGAGGAAATAAAAATCTTTGCTCAAATTATTTACTTTATCATTGTTTGGAATGACCCCAAAGTGAAAATGACCTTTGTCTTCAACAGTAGGGGAAGAGTTAAGTAAATCATGATTCATGTATTACTTTTCATTTATTTTTCAACAGATATACATATGTACCTATTAGGTGCTGGGATAAATACAGAGCAAACAGTGGTGAATCAATCACATATACAGTTCTTGTTCTCAAGGACAGCACAAACTTGTGAGTGAAAGACTTTAACAAATAAATAAATATAAATTACATACGATGAAAAATACAATGAGAGAACAGAATGCTACTACAGAAAGTCTCAGAAAGCCTAAGAAATGCCCAAATTTAGGTCAAGGGTTGGTCTCTGTGAGGAAGAAGTGTGGCAAATCATATTCTAGGCACAGAGACCAGCAGCTGCGATGACCCGGGGGCAGGAGAAGGCCGGGCTGTGTGAGCTCCCTCAAAGGTTAGGGAGGGTATGAGGTAGACAATGTGGAATGTGGTTGGTGAGGATGGCAGGAGGAAGTGGAGGAGAGAAGCTTGGCAGGGACAGATCACACAGTTCCATGTAGGTCCTTGAATAGGGAGTATGCATTTTATTTTAAGTATATCAGAAAACCACTGGAGATTTTTCAACCGCACTCCAACTTACATGTTAAAGAATCGCTCTGGCTGCTCTGTGGAAAAGGGACTGGTAGGAAGGCAAGGATAGGAGCATGGAAGGCTGATGGTGTAAGGAAAGATGCATGTAACATATATTCTGGAGTTGGAAGTAGAGACGGGAAGGTGGTTTGGGGAGAGAAAGACAGGAATAAAGGAGGATTCTCAGGTTTCTAGCTTTGGTAATAAAAAAAAATATATGTATCAGTAAATAAAAGAAATGCCAGCCTAAATGCAACAGATTTTTCCAGATAGATTCAAAAGCTTTAAGAAGAGAACAAATATACTTCCTGGGAACAAGCAAGACCATGGTAGGAGAAACTAAAGTGGGAGACCCTAACAGGGGTCAGGGTCTCATAGTCCACCTGCCTTCACTCACTCATGAGAGTTTCCTTCCAGAGTTGAAGCCCTCAGGTTCTGCATGTCATTTTACTCAGAGAGGAATTTCCTTAGAACCTGTGCTGCCAATAATACATAAAGGGGAAAAGGGAGTTTCCTGGGCTGGACTCTTGCACATGGAACAGAGACCTGACCGAAGACTGGAATTTCCCAGTTCACCCTTGGTTTGCCTTCTCTTCTTCCAGACAGGCTAGATTTCCACAGGTTTCCACCCTGCTACAGGGCAGGATGAGATACAAGTCCTCATGACAAGCCAGAGGCATTACTGTTCCTGTACACCCCTTGTCTAAAATGAGGGAGAGCAAAAGTAGTGACAGTAAGACTCTTGAAAATAGGCCTCAGGACAATGACCACACCTTACAGTCTTGTCAGCATTCCCAGCTCCCCACAGTCATGATGCATAAAAACTAGGTCTCCAGCAAGGCTGAGACCCCTAAAAGGAAAGTCAGGGAGAAACAGGCACCATTGTTTGGCAAGAGAAAAGAAAGGGCCTGACCCAGATAACTTGGTGCTACATGCAAAGGGTCACGATGAAGAGCCTGGGGCAGGGATGAAAAACGAGGGGGGAACTCTAAGTCAGTTTCCACTCTGAAAAACCTAGTTCACGGAGCTACGCACAAGCAGCTGAACCAGAAGGCTACCAGATGTTAAAATCTCTAGAAACACTAGGTGGCATCAAAGACCGTTTCATCCTTTGCTTAAGCTTTTTCTGGCAGCAAGGTTTTGAATGAAATCACTTTTTTTAATGTCAAGTTTAAAAAAAAAGTTTTCAACTTTTGTATTTATAAAAAAGGATATCCATCACACAATTTAGGTATATTTATTTAAATATTATTCAATTAAATATTATTCAATTTTGAGAGAGAGAGAGTGAGAGAGTGAGCGAGCAGGGGAGGGGCAGAGAGAGAGAGAGAATCCCAGGTAGGCTCCTCGTTCTCAGCCCAGACCCTGATGTTGGGCTCAAACTCACAAACCCTGAGATCATGATCTGAGCCTAAATCAAGAGTCGGATGCTTACCGGACTGAGCCACCCAGGTGCCCCTCCCTCATATAATTGAAGTCAGAAGTTCTCTTTTGGCCCTTCCTCTTCACATCCTCTTCCTTTTCCTTCCACAAGTAAATGTAAAACTTGGGTTTACCATCGCCTTACTTTATTTGTATCCCACACATTCTGTATCTTCAAACAATTTATGTTTTTTTGTTCAGTCAGTCTGGTTTTTGTTTTTTTATGAAAATGGAATCATAATCAAGGGGTGGCTTTTCCTCTTGCCCAATATTATAGTCTGAAGATTCACTCAGCTTGTTCCAGGGAGTCAGAGTTCATTCACCTGAAATACTTTGTGACCCTCCATTTTGATACCACACCAACATTTACTGATCCATTCTACTAGCGATGACTACTTGGGTTGTTTAGAGTTAACAATCGTGCTTTGAGCACTAATTTGTATGTGTTTCTTCATGCACATGTGCAAGAGTTTCAGGTATGAGTATCTTTGACCTTACCACATAAGGCTGGGCTGTTTTTCGAGATGGTTGTATCAGTTTACACTCCCAAAAGCAATGTGAAGTGTTTCTGTTGTTATGTATCTTCAACATTTGCTGTCAGGCTTTAAATGTATCAACTGTAGGTTTAATTTACATTTCTCTGATTATTAATGAGGTTCACCATCTTTCCACAGTTTACTGGTCAATAGGGTTCCCTCCAAGTGTTTCCCCTATTTTTCAACTGGACTGCTTGTTTATTTTCTTATTTGTGGAAGTTCTTTATATATCCTGGATACTCATCCCCTGTCAGTACAAGTGTCATAAACATATTTTACTAAGTTTGTGGCCTGCACCTTCATTTCTTTTGTTGTGTCTATTTATGGACAGAAATTTCGCATTTTAATGTAGTCAAGTTGAATTCTTATGAAATCCTTTTTTACTGTGAGATCTTAAGTATACTTTCCTCCATTACTGTCTCTCTGTTTCATTGTTTTGTCTTTTAAATTACAGTGTCTGCACCAACTGGGACCAATTTTTTGCTTCGTATGAAACAAGAATTCAACTTCATTTACTCCTACAGGGTTACTCAGCTGTCCCAGCACTACTCATTGTAAAGACCATCCTTTCCCCCATCAAAACTGCCATAAGTACGTTTCCACTCACACAGAATCTGCTCTGGGGCTATTCTGTTCCAGTGGTCAATCCGTCTATCCCAGTGAATACAAAACTGTCTTAATTAATTAATTTTGTATTAACTCTTTATATCTGGTAAGGCAGGTCTCCTCACCTTGTTCTTCTTCTTCAGGAATGTCTTGGCTATTCTTGAATCTTTTCTCCTCCATATAAATTATAGAATCAGCTTGTCAGGTTCCACAAAAAACCTGTTGGGATTTTTATGGGAATTGCATTGAATCTATAGATCAGTCTGGGGAGATTTGACATCTTTACAATATTGAGCCTTCTAATCCACTGATCTTAACTTTTCACTATTTAGGCTTTTTCTTCAATGTCTTCAAACACTTTTATAATTTTCTCCAAAGATTCTGCAAAATTTTGTTAAATTTATTCCTAAGTATTCTACAATTTGGATGCTACTGTAAATGACATATTTTTAAAATTATTAGGTTTTCTGATTGTGGCTTGTGTGTAGAAATGCATTAATTTTTTATGCTGTTTTTATATCTATCAACCTTGCTAAAATGACTTATTAATTCTAATAAATTTAGCTGATGAGTATTTGGATTTCTCCAAGGACAATCTTCTCTGCAAAAACACATGTTTTGTTTTTTCTTTTCTAATCCTTAGTGCTTTTTTTTTTTTTTTTGCTTCATTGTGCTGCCTAACATCTCCAGTATGGTTGCTGGGTCTCATTCTCTTCTAAATCTGAATCCCCTTGCAAACACTCTCACCCGTCACCAGTGCCTAAGGACTCTGCCATGACAGGGTATCTACTTCCTTTTAAGGCAGTTCATCCCATCCTGGAATAGTTCTGTTTAGGAGCAACCAACACCCAGACACACATTTCTTTTGTATTTCCCTTGCACTGACTAGTGGAAACCCTAGAGGTCAGCTTCTCTGTCCTGTGGACACCCTAAACCCCCAATCCCCTGGACTTTGAATTCCAGAGCCCCTGACATAGTTCCTGCTCATTCCCATAGGCCTGAGACTCTGATTCATTTATTTAGAGATAGTTCGTCAATGTATAGGCTATTCTGTCTTCACTTACTCAGATGTCACAGAGTTCTGTCACCAGATTACACACATGTGTTCTCCACTTGGAAGTCCAAGAATTAAGCTGTCTCCATAAGGATGCAGACAGAGTCCAGAGTTGGGTCAGGGAAGGTGTCACATCTTGCAATGTGACATGGTAGATCTGGACCATCTCACTGGCTCTACTCTTCTCCCTCTTCTCTGTCACTTACCCTCTTCCTCTCAGAAGCTAACTAAATTTTGCCTTTTTCTTTTAAGCCTGTACATGCTCCAGGGACCTCAATAAATGGCTTTTCAAAGTGTTTCTTTTAGATGAATTCAATGCTTCTTAGACAAACGCTGGCCAGTTAAAAAAGTCCAGCTTATATCTCTAGGACGAAGGCCATCGCCTGGAACTTTCAACCATTGTGGGGTTTCACAGAAATGCTGCACACTCTCCTTTTAGCCTCGAATATCTGAAAACAGCTGTCATGTCCTATGCTTATTATCCCTTCAGCTGTTCACCTCCATGGTCCAATTTTTGCCACAACAATTTCCCATTTGGTGATATTCCTTTTCACATAGCCTTGATCACAAGACTCCTGGGCATAGTTGAAACCAGGACATCAACTTTTTATTCTACATATTACATATCCATTAAAGTACAGTAGATATTATGTTAGCTAAGCTCCATTAGTTTCATTTACCATATTAAAAAAACTCTACTTTTTAAAATGTTATGAAAAGAACATGATTACAAAGAGTCAAATAATTCAGTAAAAAGTTAAAGTTCCCCATCATGTCTCTCCTATCTTCTGCCCTCCTTGTAGTCAACCACTGCTCATAGCTCACAGTATTTTCCAGGCTTTAAAAAGTAATTCTTGGCGGGGGTGTGGGGGTGTGGGGGTGGGGTGGCTGGCTGGCTCAGTCATTAACTCTTGATTTTGGAGTCATGAGTTCGAGCCCCATGTTGGGTGTAGAGATTATTTAAAAAAAAAAAATCTTTAGGGGTGCCTTGGGGGCTCAGTTAGTTAAGTGTCTGACTCTTGATCTCAGCTCAGGTCTTGATCTCAGGATCATGAGTTCAAGCCCCACATTGGGCTCTGCGCTGGGTGTGAAGCCTACTTAAAAAAAATTAACATCTTGGGGCGCCTGGGTGGCTTAGTCGGTTGAGCGTCCGACTTTCACTTAGGTCACGA
This sequence comes from Hyaena hyaena, assembly GCF_003009895.1. Taxonomy (NCBI): domain Eukaryota; kingdom Metazoa; phylum Chordata; class Mammalia; order Carnivora; family Hyaenidae; genus Hyaena; species Hyaena hyaena. The sequence continues at coordinate 380,432 of NW_024080650.1, read as the reverse complement.
TCTCGCGGTTCGTGGGTTTGAGCCCCGCGTCGGGCTCTGTGCTGACTGCCAGCTTGGAGCCTGGAGCCTGTTTCAGCCTGTGACTCCCTCTCCTAGAAATAAATTAAAAAAAAAAAAAAAAAAAACATTAATAAAAAAAAATTAACATCTTTAAAAAATAAAAAGTATTTTTAAAAAATCCAATGAAAAAAAAATCCAATGAAATGTGTTTTCTCTTAACAATGACTTAGCGATCTAGGTCAAGACATTTATTTTTTATTATTTTTAATTTTATTTAGTTTTTTAAAAGTTTATTTATTTTGAGAGGGGGGTTACACATGCACACATGTGAGCAGGGGAGGAGCAGAGAGAGAATCTCAAGCACGGACAGAAGACAGCGTAGAGTCCAATGCAGGGCTTGAACTCACGACCCTGAGCTTGCGACCTGAGCTGAGATGAAGAGTCGGACACTCAACTGACTGAGTCACCAAGGTGCACCTCTTTTTTTTTAAATCTTTATTTTAAGTAAGTTCCAAACCTGATATGGGACCTGACTCATGACAGTGAGATTAAAAGTCGCATGCCCTACCAGATGAGCCAGCTGGACACTCATAGAATTTCATAATAGATGCAAGAAATAATTTAGCCATTCTGCTAATTGATAGACATTTGCTTTCATTTTATTTTCTTTGCTATTACAAATAATGCTATAATGAACAACCTTGTACAAATACATATTTGGTTTTCTATTAGAGTCCCAGATGTTAGGTCAGATAGTATAAACCTTTAAAATCTGATTGATATTGCCAAATCATCCTTCCATTGCTATCCCAATTTAAACTCGCTCTACCGATGCATAACAGCATCTGTATCCAAATACCTTTGCCCATACTTGATATCAATCTTCTTAAATTTTCAAATCTAACAGGCCCAAAATAATGGTTAGTGTTAATCTGGATTCCCTTGACTACTATATGTAGTTGAGCTTTTCATATGCTTATAGACCATTTGGTTTCTATGAACTATTAATTTTTCTGCTGCAATGTTTACTTTTTTCTCACAGGTTTGTAGAAGCTCTTTATATATTATGAAAAATTCTCTACCTGTGGCAAACTGTTTCCATCAGTTGGCCATTGTGTGGCATCATTTTTCATAGGAACATTTAATATTTTAATATATTTATTATCTTTCTATTATTCTGTTGTGGATTCTGAATCTTGTGTTTTGCTTAAAAAGGCCTTCCTCACCCCATGATCATATCATTTTGACAGTAGACGTAAGCTGGTATGTTTGCCTTATGTGCTACTCCTTCTCTTTCCAGCCAGGGCCACCTGATGCGGGCACAGTCACGCCTGCGCTGCACTGTGCCACACCAGATCCTCACGACTGTGAGGCCAAGAAAGAAGTGGAGGCTTCCCTAGAGGGCCCCAGAGCCCCAGGGTAAGGCTTGTTCTGCCCGAGGGCTGGCAGTCCACATCAGCTCTGATTCTGCCAGCTTTCCAGAGGCTTCCCAATTAATGCTTTGGGGTTTTTGTTTGTTTGTTTTGCATAATTTGGTTGACTTCTGTTTTTAAATAAAAAACCTTAACTGACTTAGCAGTTTAGTATTAGAGAGGGCTGTGGTGGAGAGACTGATGGGGGAAATGAGGGCGATGGAACTCTGCTCATTGGATTCAGATGAAGGGAAAGGAACTGTCAACCAAGTTTCAGGATGGGAAAGAGCAAGCCACTCACAGTTCTGGACTTCAGTTATGCTTGCAATCGCCTGGGCTACGTTCTCACACTGGCAGTAAAGACGTGGGGAGAATCCCAATTAAAAGGAGATGAGAAACGTTAAAACCAAGGTGTGGGGTAACTTTTGACAATATATAATAAGAAAAAGCTCAGCTCCAACGTCAAATGTTTATCTTCAAAGACAGCACAAAACTTAGGGCTTTTCTATGACTGTGCCATGTATTTTGCTGAACCAAATTAGTGTTCTGCTGATTGCTGAATGTTAATGCTGATGGAATTTACATCTTTCCTGGGTGGTTGATGTGAAAGACAGGGCCTTAAGTGAGACAATGAAAATGATGCCGAAACAGAGGAGTAGGGAGAAAGCCAACTTCTAAAAATCTCTATTATGCTCTCCACTGCACCTTTCTTTTATGAGGAAGACTGTCCCACAACTCAGCTCTCATTGCTCATGGGTAATCAGGATACAAGCACAACACAATTTGGAGGTTAAAATACATAAAAAGAAAAGCAAAGAGCTAATACCTAGAGGAAACTGCAGGAATTCAGGGAGTTGGATCATCAAAAATCATAGGAATAGTTGTTGATACAGATTTTAGAGATCTCAGACCAAGGAAGGAAGAGTACCATTTTTGGATAAGGCCAAATTTCTAATTTCAAATTACGGTACAGTTAAGCGAACTTCTGCAGGTAGTGTAACAGCCAGGAGACTGGCCACAAAATGGCGGCCGCGCTTGGCCAGTAGAAACCTGGACTGAACGCTAAATTCAGCTAGGTAACAGTGAAAACCCAGAAAGCCCTTGGCACAAAGTAGGGGATATCAGTGCTACAGGGGCTCCAAGAGGCTCAACTTTCCAAGTGACACCTTCACTGTGTCCTGAAGGGATCTATTAACACTTGCCTTGCAGAGAGCGCACATATGTGTGGAAAGTACTGGAATCTTTCAGAAGTGCTTCCTAGTCTTTACCAGAGTGAGATGCTGGTGGAAGGGACTGGCTTCAAAATGAGATTCCTGATGTTAGTGGGGCGGAAGGAGCCTCAGAGGCCATGGTCACCAGGGCTCTGACATTTCTAGTCGTCGATAAGTCATTCGAGGTTCCCAATAATAAAAATGGGAGGCAGCCCACCTAGGTCACTTAAGGAGGATTGCCTAGACTGCTAAGCTAGAGAAGGGCTCCTTTGCATCCAACTCCTGGCCTGGGTCAGTTCATGACCCAGAACCCTTCAGTGTTAGGCATGTGTAAGGAAGAACCCTACCACATAACATCAATACTCCTATACCATGAACTTCCTCTTCATTTTCCCTTAAGAACCTATAGCCATTTATCATGGTAGCTCCCTGGGATAAAGAGAAATATACTGTTTGGGATCTACTAGGCTCTGGCCTTGAGCTAATTCCTGGGAACCCAGAATGCCACTATTTTATGCTAGTTAGAATGGAGGTTTTGCAGGCCAGGTGATGGAAGGAGTTTGGGCCCAAACTGCACTTACATTAGGAACTACCCATTTTCCCAGTGTATGGGGGGAACAGCTATCCAGACCAAGTGGCAGAACACCCACACTGGTCCCTTAATCCAATGGATAAGTTGGACCATTAAAACAGCAAGAGCAAATGCAAGCTTTGCCAAAAGGCTAAGTCTCTAAGTGAGTTACAGAGGTCTTAAGTGCTACAGAAGATTAGAAATTGCAGGATAATGAGAGAATACATTTGCATGTATGACTTTAGTGACGGCATGAAGCAAGTGCTCTGTAACTGCTGGATTATTAGCTATTCTGATGCTTCCTATTACCGCCTCCCCACATGCAAGCTACAAAATAAACAAGCGTCAGAGACTGACAGTATTTAAGGATGTCAGATTAGAATATATGAATCATGTAGAACTGTCGACTTGCAGGTGCTTTTCCAGATGCACTCCTTTCTACAAATTAACATAACCACTGGAACCTGGAATATAGCTACTGACTAACAGTTTTTTTTTCCTTTATGGAGCACAAAAACCACACGAAGCAGTTCCCATTCTCATGGCAGGAGCAGCCTCAGTGATCAGTCATCTTGACCTCTCTCTGATGTGATCTGGCTCATTAGGATTTTGTCTGTTTCACAGGATATCACTCTGACAACTATGCTGAGGACATCAAGCTCACAGGACTTGGAAGAGCAAAAACTTATGTACCTTAGATGTTCAGGTTGGACATAAAAAAGCCTGTGACATGTCGGGATATCCTCTCCAACATAAAGGACAAGTTGCTGCTCCTTCCTCATCCCCCTCACTCCTTAGGAAGGACTGATGCTTGCTGAGCCATTTTACATTTTGAAGACAGCATATACCACATGCTGGTGTCCTGTTCTGACTCATTTATTGAGTGGTCTGAAAAGAGAGAAGGCTTTCTAGCTAACCCAGGCCACAGAGAATTTGGCTCTGGTTGATCCTGTGGGACTACAATTGTCTGTGCTTAGGGCGGAACAGAAAAATCCTAATGAAAAACTTCAGGATTTTGGGGACAAAACCATGATCCTGTCGGCAAGATCAGGTTCCCAGCTTAGCACTTGGCTCTGGTAGAGACTATAAGCCTGACCATGGGTGACTAGATATCTAAATGGCTTCAGCTGCCCATTATCAACTAAGTAGTATATGATTCAATAAGCCACAAATTTAAACATGCCCAACAGAATTCTACCACCAGATGGAAGTGATGTGCACGGAGCGCTTGCTACATAGCCGCTCCAGATGCACCTGACTTCCCAATGATATCAACAGTTAACGCAAGAAAAAAGTCCAACTTAGTGCGCAAATGGCTCTGTGAGACATACTGGCCCATGCTGGAAGTGGACTGATATGGGATAATCTACTTAAGGGATGTTCTGAATGAGTACAGAAGATAAATCCTTCCAGGAAACAGAACTTCAAGCAAGGTATCACACCACCTCACTGGAGGTCAGGATCTAAGCTGATCTCTGGTGGTGGATAACTGGAACAAGAAACAGAGGAGATATTTATGCTTCATGGGTATGCTCACCAGATAGCACTCACTGTTAAAAACTTAGGGGGTGTTGCTCAGCCCTTTCCTCCACTACCTGCAGTGCTAGACCAATGAACCCATGAACACAGTGGCCATGGTAGCATGGCAAATGGCTCTCACCACGACCTCTGCTTAAATGTGCCTACCATGTCTCTAGGAATACCACCTCACCCAGGGATTTACTGGAATGCTTTATCTCAGGCAATATTCCTCCAATAAAACACTTGTTTCACAGAAAAAGACATTTGGTCATGGGGTCACAAACCCTATTACCTAGAAGCAGTGGACACTATGGATTATGCAACAGTAGAGTGCCCACTGGGGACCCAGCTATGGTATCAGGCTGGGTGCTATCTTTAGGCATGAGGTAAATATTCTCAATCAATAATGAGTAGTAAACAGTGCCATTTTTCCAATAGCCAATATGGAGCTATTCTCCATATTATAGCTGATGATTTTCTCAGAGTACAAATCTGATCATATCACTCTCCACTCCTCTAAGCCCTTCAGTGATGAAACAAATGTGAGTGGTGACTCACCCACCCAATAACCATTCTTCCCTTCCCCCTTGCTACTATGGCTTCCATTCTGTGGGGCTGTCTGCCTAACCCTGACACGACACAGGAATAGTCTGAATTGATCTCAGTCAGCTGCAGAAAGCCTAACTCTCCCTTGCTTGTGACTGATTTAAGAAGGAGCATATGACAAGGGAAATCTTCAGAAGCTCTTGGGAAAGTTTTCCTCACTGATAAAAGGAGACACACAGCAAGAAACAGTCATCCTTTTCCCACTGGACCTTGTTATACCTCTATGTGGCACTTAAAACTGAGGAAGCCATTTTGGTAACATGAGAGGAGTCAGCCTAAGAGACAAAGCTGACACATGGCTGAGTGGGAAGATGGGAAGGAGACTGAGAGTTTAACAATGCCCAAGTTGATGAATTAGCCAACTGTGGAACTGTTCGTCTTTGTCCATCCCCCTTTCTCTAACCATACCACCTTATGCCAACCCATCAGCAGCTCTGTTCTTAATAATTGCTGCAGCCCCTAACTGTACTTCCTGCATCTACTCTGGTCTCCCCATGGGCTCTTCTCTATTTAGCTGCCTGAGTGATTTTGTTTTTTCTTCAAAATATAAATCTTGTCCATTGCTTTCCTCTTCTGACAATCCACAACATCTATAGCCTGGCCCAGTTTTCTTACACAGTTTCATATCTTACCACTTCCCCAAGTCTCTGCCTTTTAGCCACACACAGCCCTTTATTTTTTGAATGTGCTTTTCCCTTACCCACCCTTACTAGTGATAGTTTGGCTTCTGCTATTTCCAGTGCCTGGAATATTCCTCACCCCCTTTTACCAATGCCTTTGCCTGTGATTGGGGCTCAATTAAAACATAATTTCTTCAAGGAAGTTTTGAACTGGAATCAGAACTGGTGGGTGGGGAATATCAACTGGCAGATCCACAAACATGCTCAGCTTCCTTAAGGGAGTTCCCCCCCCCCCCCAAAAGTACAAAGCTAAATACCCAAAATGAGGCCTGTGCTTGGCAGTCTTGCATGGTCCTCATTTCTATTACTCTTACTGTCTATTACTTAAGACAATCTGCGACCCCTGTTCCAGTATTTATTAAGCAGAGTAACAGATGCAATGATTAATGGATGGACGGATGGATGGATGGGTAGATGAGAGAGGTGAGGCAAATCTTATTTCATTTCCTGTCTACGATCACATAGGAAAGGAGTCAGATGAACCTGGTAGAAAATTTCTCACCTCTTAACCCATTAGAAACCTGTTTTCTACCCCTTTGTGACTCAAAAGGCCCGAACTTCGACCTTGGTCTGCCCTCCTCCCTGTTGACACACCAGCCTCAGCAAAGAACTCACATTGAATTCCTCTCTGAAGAGCTTATTGTCATCAGCCATTCTCCGGTTAATCTCCTCTTCCAGCTTGTCCACAGGCAGGGGTGGATACTTCCTGTTGGTGCTTGGGGATCTGGCCAGAAGTGGCACGCTCTGGGGTTCTGCAGCAGACAAGGGGGTAGGTTGGCCAAGTGCTCTGGAGACTAAACTGGGTGTTCTATCGCATGCGCCAGACCTCCAAGAACCAGAACTGCTTTCTTCAAGTCTACTCCCCACCCCCCACTTTTAGGATGGGAAACCCCTAATTTCTTGATTTTCTTCTCCAGGAAGTTTCCCCATATCATTAAAGGGTGCCTTACCCACATCCTCAGTGCGGCCATTGGATAAGCGGAAAGAATTGGAATGACTCCCAGCTTGCTTGTATTTCTTAAACCTAATGAGAAAATGTTCACAGTGAAAAAGCATAGAGTCAAGAGAGACCAATCACTGGCTTTATATTTCCATGTATCAATTCAGCATCCTGAATCTCCTTTACCAAATAAACACGTTCTTTTAGAGACAGGCCCTGCACATGCTGAGGCAGCTCCATTCCCAGGTGATCAAGTGCGTCAGATGTTCCTGTGCATCCCCAGCACACTAGACTACAACCCAGGTGCCCTAACGGTATATTCTGGCTTGTATGGCTCCTTTATGTGGCTCCAATCCCAGGACTCACTGGAGATGGACAGCTGCACCAGGTAGAGAAGGGATAAGTGAGCAGGATACAGTGGAAGGGAGATAAGAATGTCCCTATTAAGCTAAAATGGTGGCATTTCCCTGGTACAATCAGGGAGAAGCCCAGAGATTCAGACTGGGTGGGCACAGGTCTGGCTACAAGTCTCCTGCAGAATGGTGGAGACACATGACAAAGTGTAGGGGTGTGTAAGGGTCCCTTCTCTTTATCCCTGCAAAAGAACAGAGGGAGCAGAGAACAGCTTAAGCCAAAGACAAGGGCAGAGTTAATCCCAATTACCCAGGGCAGTAACTGTAGCAGGAAGAGGACAAACATCTCTCCCTTGTCTCCCCTGGCTTCCCCTTCCTTGCTTTTCCTCCCTGTTTGAGTAGCAATATCTAGAGGACCCTGCAGAAAATCATTAGGGGGAACTCTGTAATTCACATGGTTCAGTTTAGCACACCAGGGTCAGAGATCCTAGATCTTAGGTTTGCCCCAAATGCCCAACTAGAAATATAGGTCTCTAGTCAGCACATCTCCACTCGGGTACTTTTAGGGGTTGCTACAGTAGGGTTAGATCTGAGGATCTTAACTCACCCACCAGTAATTGCACAGATTATGCAGAGCTTTTAAACCATTATTATGTAGAATCTTTATCTTAGTTATCACAAGGCAGTTGCAAGTCCCCTCTATCCGATTCACTGCCCTTACTGTCTTCTGGGCTGTGTGGGCGTACTGAGACCTTGGGGTATTGATACAGAGTCCAAGAGAATGCAGAAGCTTTAGCATGCTCACCTTAACATGTATAGAACGATGATAATAAACACGATCACTAGCAGAGAGGACAGGGCCACCATCACTGCAATAATTGGCGTCTCATCTGAAATGGAGAGAATAAAATATGTCATCACCATTGTACGCAACGGAGGGCTCATTCAATGCTTCTGTAGATGGTAGAGCAAGGACAGGGAGTGAGAGACAGAACATTTTCCAGTGCCAGGGCTGGTGTGGGTGGAAGGCGAGGGAAAGGTAGGGTGAGGACCCAGGGTGACACACCCATCTCATCTCTGACTGGTACTTTTGTTTACTGTCTCCCTGCATTGGAATAAAAGCCCTGTAAGGCAGAGACTCTGTTTCTTTCATTGCTATAGAGCCAAAATAATGCTTATCACAGAACAAACAAACGAACCAAAACCTCAAATATCTGAAAAGCATGAACACATCAATCCTGATGGCAGACTAGGTGTGTAGCGCCCACAATGCACTCTGTCCTAGTCTCAGTGGGCTCCATCTAGAGGAAGACAGGGGAGGAAGGAAAAAGGACAGTTTTCCTATTATAAACTCAAATGGTTTCCTGGCATGGAGAATAATGGTCCTGATTAAAGCAAGGAGACATTATTAGGTACTTAAGTACTGTGCATCCAAAAATGCTGGGAACTCTTTTGTACCTCTTTCCACAGCCACCTTTTACCAGGAGCCCAACTACAGCAACATCTGGCTCGGAGACAGAACAGCTCCTCCCTTCATTCCAAAGGGCCCAGCTTCCTATCCACCCAGTACTTAGCCTCCTTTCTCATGGCAGCCAACCGGGTGCTGACTCATCCTCCTCCAGTCCCACCCCCACCATGAACCACACAACTAGTCTGAGTTTGTAACTATCTTCACCATTTCCTGTTCCGCTAAAAGGGAGGGCATATCCCTCCCTCGCAAAGGGCAATCCTGTCACATACAGTCTGGATCACCTCCATTATTGTCACCTCAAAGACTTGTCTTCTTGATCAGTAACTGTAGCCAGGCACTGCTCCAGACTCTGAGAACAGAGAAGTGATCAAGCAGACGAGTGACTGAGAGCCTACATTCTGGGGGCAGAAGGGGCATATTATTCACAAACAAGTTAAACATACGATTTAGACGGGGACAAGTGCTATGACGCAGAGCAAAAGGACGGAGAGTGATGGGTTAGAGGGGGTTATTATACAGTGGTTTGGGAAGGTCTGAAGTGCTTATTACACTGAGCAGGGGTCTAAATAATGTGAAGAAGTAAATCATCAAAGATCTGAGCAAGGAGCTTTCTAGGTACAGAGAACAGCAAGCATAATCTCCCTTAGCAGCTTGGCAGGCTCAAGAAATAGCACAAAGGCCAGTTTTAGTACAGGATGTGACTGCAGAGGTGGGCAGGAGCCAGAAGACTTGGGGCTTTGTAGGCCACGGGAAGCAGTGTGGATTTAATTTTGAATGTGAGGAGAAGCACTATGTGATTGGAAGGCTCTGAACAGGGAAGAAATATAACTGGATTTGCATTCTTTTAAAAGATCAGCTAGTTAAACTGACTCATAAGCAGCAGTCATGAGGTGGGAATAGGGCAGAATACGGCATCATAAAAGCCAAGAAAAGAGTGTTTCAAGGAGACAGCAATCGACTCAATCAGATACTGCCAATAGAGTTTAAGGAGGTGGGTTTCACAGAGAAGTGAAACAAGATTTGACAAGAGAGCAGCTATCGGTGACCTTTTAAAGAGTCATCTCAGGGCGCCTGGGTGGCTCAGCTGGTTAAGCATCTGAGTTCGGCTTAGGTCATGATCTCACGGTCTGTGAGTTTGAGCCCCGCATCAGGCTCTGTGCCGACAGCTCGGAGCCAGGAGCCTGTTTCGGATTTTGTGTCTCCTTCTCTCTCTGCCCCTCCTCTACTTGTGCTGTCTCTCAAAAATAAATAAATGTAAAATATAAAAAATGAAAAAATATAGAGTGGTCTCAGTTGATTAATTGGTGAGAAAGCCGAAAAGGAGTGACATAAAGATGGAAAGAGAAGATAGTGAGATACCAAGTCTTATCTGAGGTGAGGACTTTGACCATAAAGAGGTGCAGAGAGAAGGAACAGCAGCTGGATGGAAATGGGGGATGGAATGGTGTTTAAAAGCGATGGGAAGTAGACCATGTTTCTCCGCTGATGGCAATTTTCAGACACACCCTGATATATGGCTCTCATCGGAAAATGAGCATTCAAACCGGCTACCTACTCCCTCCTCTTTGAAGAATTTTCAATTCATGGTCTCCACAACAAAGCACTCCTCTGATTATCTATCTCTTGGCTGCTCCATCTCATTTTAACCTGACTAGCTATCCCTCTTCCAACACCAGGTCTCCAAGTGTCTGACTTCTGCAGGGCTCCATCCCTGGCCTCTTTTCTTCTCTTTTTAAAATTTTTTAAAAAAATGTTCACCTTTGAGAGAGGGAGAGCAAGAGCAGGGGAGGGGCAGAGAGAGGAGACAGAGGATCCCAAGCAGGCCCTGCACTGATAGCAGAGAGCCCGGTGTGGGGCTCGAACTCAAGAACCACGAGATCATGACCTGAGCTGAAGTCAGAGGCTTAACTGAGCCACCCAGGTGCTCCCTGGCACTCATTTATGACCTCTATCTAGCCGCCAATGTGATCAGATAGATGGCTTTAAGCACAAATGATATGCTAGCAATGCCCACGTTTGCACTAGTTGGCCAGACCTCTCTTGTGGGCCTATATGTCACCTCCACCTAAACTTCACAGGCAGTGAAACCTTCTGGGTCTAAAAACCTTCTCTCACCATTCAGTAGTCAGCACTGCCATCCATCCTGATGCTCAGGTAAGAAACATGCATATCCCTTTGACTTCTTCCTCTTGCTTATCATCTATATCCAACCCAGCTACAAGTAATATGTTTTAGACCTAAAATCACTGCTTCAGATTTGTCTGCCTTTTTCCATTCTGTTGCCATCACTGTGGTCTCAATCCCCATCCTCTCTCCTCTGGACCACAGTAATAAGCCTCTGTCCACTGCCAATACATTCTCCACAGAGCAGGCAGAGTGGTCTCTTAGGAAGTGAGTCAGACCATGTTCCTCTTATAAAACCTTTTGGTAGTTCCCCAAGCCTTTGGAATGAAATCTGACTCCCTTACCCTGGCCTAGAACAACCTCCCGCACCAGCCCCTGCTTGCCCTATCCCCTGCTACACTTTGCTTGCTCATTCCACTTCAGCCTCTAGCACCCTTCATGCTGAGTTCATTCCTTCCTTAGGCCTTCAAATAGTTATTCCTTCCTGCTTTACATCGCCGCCCTCCATTCTTTGCCTGGTTACCTCCTAGTCATTCAGTTCTCATTTTAGGCGTTACTTTTCCCAGCAAGGTCTCTCTTGACTTCCTAAAACTAAATTAGGACCTGAAGTCTTACTTTCCTTATCTCTAAAATAAGTTATCTGCAGATTAAATGAGATCATCCATGTAAAGTTCTTGAAGCAGTAACGAGCACACGTTATGTATTCACAGCCAGTATTGGCTATTATCTTCCTTGTTTTTCTCACAAAGCACTCTGTTATTGCTCTTGATAATACCTCCCATACTTTGTAATTATATGTTTATTTGAGTGCAGTTGATTAACAAGTGTCTGTCCTTCACACCATAAATTCCACAAGGGCAAGAATTACATATCTGCTTTGTTTCTTACCATATACCTAAAACCCAGACAGAATTTCACATACATCTGGCACTAAACAAATGCTAGATTAATGACTTATCACTAAATATGTCTTTGTTAAATGCCAATCACACAAAGGGGTGTATACCAGGCATTAAAAGAAGGTAATTAGAGACATCTGGCTCAAGATAGTGAACTGAATCCATAATCTTCTTTCTCTTCCCAAAAGTACATTGAAATGGTAGAAAAACTATAAAACTACTAATGAATCAAAAGCCTATCTGGAGGGTAACAAAGAGTGGCATCAGCAGACCCAAAACAGGGATCTACAGAAGATGACTAGAGAGACTGGACTACTGCCGCAATCAATCAGAGGCGAAGAGCCTCCAGTTGAAAGGTAAGTACTAGTTCAAGAAGTCTGGGCCTGGAGACACCTCAAGCTTAGAGTCACCCAGGCCTCCCTGTGGATGAACGTGGGCCATGGGGTAGCAGGATGGTCTGTCAATGCAGGAACAGTACACCCACAGGTGGGGTGACAAGCGGTGTGCCCCAGCCAGACTCTGCTGGGAAAACAGCACTCTCTACAGAGTGGATGCAGATGGCTTTTTTTTTTAAACGTAAATTGCACATATATTTTTAAACTTCGTATTGTGGAAAACTTACACAAAGAGAATACTACAGTAAATCTGGGTGTATTTGTCATTCTACTTCAACCTGATCACTACACGCCAGTGTTTTAAATCTCTACCAGGCTTTCGCAACCTCACACCACTGACATCCCTATTGGCAGGGGGGCTGTCATGTGCACTGTAAAATGTTTAACAACATCCCGAGCCTCCACCTACTAGACGCCAGCAGAAAACCTCAACTGTGATGACCAAATGTCATCTGCAGACACTGCAAAATGTCCTCTGGCAGAAATCCACCCTCAGGTGAGAACCACTGGTCTATACCCACTCCACTGGACTATTTCATTTCTTTTTTTTAATTTTAAAAACAACTTTATTGAGGTATAATTTACATATCATAATATTCACCTATGTTAAGTTTACAATTTAATGATTTTTAATAAATTTAGAACATTTCCATCATCCAAAAAAGATCTCATATGTCCACTTACAATTAATTCTAGCTCCTGATCCCAGCTTTAGGAAATCACTAATTTTTCTGTCTATAGATTTGCCTTTCCTATACATTTCATCTAAAGGAATCATATACCAGATAGTCTTTTCTGTCTGCTTTAATTAGAATAATGATAATAATGTTGAGGTTCATCCATGTTCTTGTATGTATTTTCGCACATTTGTTTTATTACTGAATAGTATTCCACTTTGTAGATGCCATTTGATGAATATTTGTATTGTTTCCAATTTTGAATGTTATATTACTATCATAAACATTTGTGTGCATTTGTGTATAAGTCTTCACGTGGAATATGTTTTCATGTCTATGAGATAGATGTTAGGTTTTATCATAAGTTTAGCTTCTTAAGAGACTGTCAAAATGCTTTTCACAGTGGCTATACGAATTTACATTCTCGCCAGCACTGTAATAGTTTTCCAGTTTCTCTACATTCTCGCTATCGCCCTTTGCCTTTCCTTTTGATTATAGACATTCTAAGAGGTGTGAAGCGGAATCTCACTGTGATATTCAACATCATGTTATTAGCCATTTTTATATGTTCAGTGACTTTCTTTTCAGGTCTTTTCACCACTTTTCATTTGGGATTTTGTCGTCGTTGTTGAGTCATAATTGTCTCCTACTTCTATTCAACACTGAACTGGAAGTTCTACCCAACAAGACAATAGAAAAAAAAAGAAGGAAAAATGGAAAAAGAGGGAGGGAAAGAAAATGAGCTAGTTAGATGAATTCAGATCAGAAATGGAAAAAATTTAAATGTTCTTACTTGCAAATGACATGAAAGAAAATTCTAAGGAATCCAAAAATAACTATTGGACTAATAGGAGTTCAGCAAGGTCACAGGATATATCAATATAAAAAATTAATTGTATTTCTATATAATGGCAATGTACACTCAGAATCAAACTATATACTTAGTGAAAGATTAATATACAGAATATATAAAATACAATTATGACTCAACAACAGCAACAACGACAAAATCCCATTTCATTCTTTTTTGGCCGGCGTTGGTGGTATAGTGGTGAGCATAGCTGCCTTCCATTTCATTCTTTTTTGAAAGAGACAGAGTGAGAGCACATGAACACGTAAGGGAGGGGCAGAGAGAAAGGGAGAATCTTAAGCAGTCTCCATGCTCAGTGTGGAACCTGACACAGGGCTCGATCTCACAAATGTCCATCGATGAGTGAACAGACAAGCAAAATGGTGTAGACGCACACAATGGAATATTTTCAGCCTTAAAAAAGGAAAAGAATTCTAACATATGCTACAACATGGATGGACCCTGAAGACCTCATGCAAAGTGAACAAGCCAGTCACACAAAGACAAATAGTGTATGATTCCACTTGTACCTAGAGTAGTGAAATTTAGAGTCAGAAAGTAGAATGGTGGGTGCCAGGGGCTGGAGGGAAGGGAATGGGGAGCTAAAGTGAGGATGGAGTTTCAATTTTACAAGATGGAAAGAATTATGGAGATGGACGGTAGAGATGCTTGCACAACAGTGTCAATGAACTTAATGCCAATGAACTGTACACTTAGGAATGGTTAAGATAGTAAATTTTGTTATGTATATTTTACCACAACAAAAGAAATGGGGGGCGGGGAGGAGGAGCAATTTGAAAATGAAGAAAGTTCTTAGAAACTAAAACATGACTGGGGGAGAAACAACCTCAAAAGAAAGGCTGAACAGGAGAAAAGACAAAACTGAAAAACCAATTAGTAATGTGAAAAACCAAATCATGGAAGCTCCCAAAACACAGAGCAGTTAAGAGTGAGATGGAAACTGTGACAGCAAAGAGACAAACTGGAAAGATCTAGGAGTTCCCAAAAAAGAAAACAGTAAGGTAGAAGGGAAAGAAATTATATAAGAAAGTTTTCTCAGTTACCAGGCCAAAAGGGATCATCAAGGTTGAGTGGCAATACTGAAAAAGAAAAAGGAGCTCTGCCTAACTACATCCTGACGAAGCTTTTAAAAGTTTGGATTGAAATCAACCAATTAACCAGAAGCCACCCTTAAAAACTTAAAACAGAAGAAAAAAGGTTCCCTATAGAGAAACAAGAATCAGATTTATGTATGACTCCACATCTAAAATACCATCGCCAAAGTCAATGGTGCCCTGTCTACGAAGGCCTTAGGAAGAACTTTGAAAATGGAGTGTTTCATCTAGCCAAATTTTCATTTCAGCATGAGGTCAAAAGAAAGGCATTTCTGGAGCATGGGGCTTTAGGGTCAGACAAACCTGAGAGTTCAAACACCTACTATCCTACTTAGGAGTGGTGTGACAATCTCTTGGAAACTTTGTGCGATGCATTGTGAAATACAAGCATATTATCACTCTCCACCTCTTACAGTTAATGGATGATTTAAAAGAAGCAACATTTGCAAAGTGCCTGATATCAAGGGAAAAGATTGGGCCTTGGCATCCAAAAGTTCACATACTAGCAGATTTTGGACTCAGGCAGGTCCCTATGCCTAAAACAGGGAAACTACAGCCCAAATGTAGCCCACTGCCAGCTTGTATACATAAAATTTGATTGCAGCACAGCTGTATTTATTCATTTACATACTGTCTAAGACTGCTTTTGCACTCCTAAGGTAGGGCTGAATAGATGTGGCAGAGACCGTATGATTGCAAAACTGAAATTATATATTATCTGGTCTTGGATATAAAAAGTCTGCCAAACCCTGATCTAGAATGTTATTCTCACCTCTCCTCTTATACAGTTCCAGATGAAATATCACCTTTTGTGAGTAACTGCTCATCTCTTATACTTCCATGACACTATGGACCCACTCTGCTACAACACTGATCACACTGAATTAAAGCCACTGACTATATGTCCATTAAATTACAAATTTCTTGAAGGCATAGATTCAAGATCAGACTCAGATATCCCTGCCCTCAGTATTTATTCTTTCATTCAACAAATATTTGAGTGACCTGTTGTGCCAGGCAGGTCTTGAGGGTAGAGTAATGAATAAATAAAAATTTCTTACCCTTATGAAGCTTACATCTAGTAGAGAAGAAAGAACAGGTAAGTAAAGAAATATATAATACATGTAGTGATGAGTGCTACGAAGAAAAATAAGGAGGGTAAAAGAGGAAATGGGGGGAAGCGTTCTGTGATGTAAGATGGGGTGGTCAGAACAAGTCCTGAACGAATGAATGGATGGAATGAGTATCAGGAAGGCAAAAGCAATGCAGTATTGTTTATGGGCAATGCAACAACTGCAAGCAATATGACAAGAGACTCAGCTAGCTAGATAACTTGGAAATTAGTAAAAAAATTATTACAGTGAATATTTAGCACTTCTGCAGCAGGCACAGAGCAAAGCACCACACATAGATGATACTGCTCAGTTATCCTAAGAACCCTAACAGATACCATGATTAACCCTGTTTTATTGGGTGAGGAGACTGAGCACAGACATTAACTTGCCCACAGTACACAGCTCCAAGTGTAAAGCAGAACCATGAAGTGACACTATTCTCTAGGCTCTGCATAAACTACAGGACCAGCACCACTAACTATTCCAAGCTTTTAGACCAAAATGGTCCTATCACAGAAACACGACTTTACCTTTTGACATCTGAGTTATATCCATGTTTTTGGTTTTTTTTTTTTTTTTTTTTGAGAGAGAGAGAGAGAGAGAGAGAGAGAGAATGCAGACACACATGGACATGCATGGGGGAGGGGCAGAGGAAGAGAGAATCTTAAGCAGGCTCCACGCCCAGAGAGGAGCCAATGCAGGGCTCAATCTCATGATTGTTGAGATCATGACCTGAGCCGCACGCCCAGAGAGGAGCCAATGCAGGGCTCAATCTCATGATTGTGAGATCATGACCTGAGCCGAAATCAAGAGTTTGGGACATTTAACCCACTAAACCACCCTGGAGCCCCTATATTCATGTTTTTGATACGGTTAAAGAGCACAGAGATTAACTTGCCTGTACTGCACAGCTGCAACTGGGGCCAACTACAATACAGATAGGAAAGACATCTCCATGCTGCCACGAGGGAAGGAGACTCAGATCTATTAATAAAAGAAGAGAGAACTTACAGCTCTCTGTATCAAATCTCAGACTTGGAGATAGGCTCAGGACCAAGTCCCTCTCCTAGGGTTCCTCCATAACTGGATAGACTTGTCATATCATGCTCAGGCCTGTTCTGGTCTAGGTCTTCCGGAAAGGTAGCCTTGCAGGATACAGGCTGGTGTAGGCAAGGCAAGCACGCTGGTCTATTCCTTGTCCTCCCCCACCTCCTATCCACTATCCATTCTAGCAAAACTTTACTTTTTAGACTCAGACTATGGGGACAGCGTTTCAAGAATACTAAAATGATGTTCTGGGACAATAGATGTCTATTTGCTATCTCCCTTTTCCAAGAAAACAAAGGGTCATGTTACTCTAAGGGCTCACATGTAGACAGGTGAGTCACTTAAAGACTCAGACACACCTTGGCCAACTACAAAAATAATCACTGAAGTAAAAGTCATACTCCTCTAGCTCAATCCCTAAGGTCCATTTTGTCTCATCTCTCCATGTTTTTTTTTTTTTCTTACAAATAGTTTATTGTCAAATTAGTTTCCACATAACACCCAGTGCTCATCCCCATGAGTGCCCTCCTCCATGCCCATCCCCCCTCCCCCCCACATCCATCAGTCCTCAGTTTTTGTCAGCATTCAAGAGTCTCTCATGGTTTGCCTCTCTCCCTTTCCCCCACCATTTCCCCCCTTCTTCTCCCCCTTGTTCCTCAGTTAAGTTCCTCCTAATCCTCCTATACGTGCAAACATATGATATTTGTCCTTCTCTGCCTGACTTATTTCGCTCAGCATAACACCCTCAAGGTCCATCCATGTTGCTACACATGGCCAGATTTCATTGTTTCTCATTGCCATGTAGTATTCCATGGTATAAATAAACCACATCTTCTTGATCCATTTGTCCATTGATGGACACTTAGGCTCTTTCCATGTTTTAGCTATTGTGGAGAGTGCTGCTATGAACATTGGGGTACATGTGCTCCTATGCATCAGCATTTCTGTATCCCTTGGGTAAATTCCTGGCAGTGCTACTGCTGGGTCATAGGGGAGTTCTATTGTTAGTTTCCTGTCATCTCTCCACTTTTTGACAGAAGTATTAGTTCTCAAAAGCAGAGTTATAATGTTGTTTAAGTCCTTCCTATTTGCTCTAAGCACAGCAAAAATCATTAGGTTGCTTCAAGAGCCCAAACTACTAGGCTGAGTCCAATCTTGCCTAGGGCCAAATTATCACTACGAAACTAATTTCCATTGCCCACCTATCCTCCCTAAGGCCTCTGGCGTTATCTTTCTAAAACAAACATCTGACTATGTCATTTCCTTCCTTCCCATCACCAAGAGACACCCTGACCCCTGGGCCCACTGTACCACCAGGTCCATTGTGCTGAGGCTAGATCTGGCCACTCCCCATCTCACGCACATCAACTGTGCACAGTTCCTCAAATACCTGACTTACTCTTTCACGTGTCTTTGCTTTCACCCTGTCTGGTGCGTTTTCACTTTTTGCAGTCACCATATTAATTTAAACTGCCTAAAGCTCACCCTACGCCTCCTTCCCACTCTCCAGGCACAAATCTTTTAAGCTCCCATGCAGCACTTTGTATGGTATATCCAAACAGCATGGAGCCGAGTGGACTTTAATACTTGGTGCTCATGGGTTTCTTCCACAAGACAGGGAAAATATTTTTTTCCTTTCTGGAATCCTCACATCTAACAGGCACTGAATGAATATATGATTATTTGCTATGATAATCAAAAAATACTTCTTTAAACAAGAATGTGAACCCCTTTCTAGATTCCAGCTTTAGTATTAAAAGGAGAAAGCCAGGCGGAGCAGGTGATCTGCTGAGAGCTGAGAAACTTGAAGGAGCCTCTGCGGTTCAGCAGAATCCTTACTATGTCTGGTTCTAGAACTCTGTAGTTCAAGGACTCCTTCACAAATGTTTAGAGGATACTATTTCCATATATTAAAAAAACCAGTTATATAAACTATTATACCTAAAATAATCTAAAGTATGGTTACAATAGCTTTACCTTGTGTTCTTGCTATTTAACAATTATCAGTGATAAGGTCTTTATGTGAAAATCCTATTATTTAAAAACAACTATTAAAATAACAGGTAGGAGGAGATGGGTTTATGCAGAACTTTGTTTAAAAGTACAGGGCAGAGGAACAGCTAAATGTCTACCGTTGTAGGAGTACTGGTGAAAGATGACCTTGCCTTGGGAGTTGCCTCACACACTAGCCTCCAGGAGGCCTAGGATTGCCCCCGTTTCCATGAGCCCTGATGGACCAACTGAGATTCCGACCTCCTCAGTCTCCTATCAGTTGTAACAGTAACCAAACAGTGGGAGTAGCAATGTGATAGCCAGCGCTTCCTGAGCAACTGCGATGTGCTGACCCAGCACTATATCAAGCAGTTTATATGTTACTTCATTCTGCAAAACAACCCTATGAAAGAAACTGTGTTCCTATCTGGTTTTGCAAATGGCAAACAGAGTCAGGGAAAGTTAGACAACCATCCCACCCTTCTGGAAAGTGGTTAGAGTCAACAAACAAACTCAGATGGTCTAGCTCTGGAGCCCAGGCTTTTAAGCACTGCATATACTGCTTCTCTGAATATTCCACTATGCCACTCATTCCCCAGTCTTTATATATCAAGATCATTCAATAGAGTTTTCTCACACAAGAAAATCTCTAAATAGATGAAAGTGAGTATGTATTACCACCTTGCTCAAACTTCGTGAGAACAGTAGTAGATGTTACAGATTCCCCGTTAAGACCAAAGAACCCACTCCTCTAGCTGCTGGGAGGGGTAGTGGCTAACAATTCTCAGTCAAGGCCTTTCACAGGAACTGCCCTTGGCCTGAAAGAGTAGCCTGGCCCAGGGAAACGCCCTTACAACCCCATTCCAGCTCCCAAGCTTCCTGCAGGATTGACTGAGGCCTCTGCTGCCTTTGCTCTTATGGCACCTCCTGTCCTGTCTCTCAACACTACTGCCTTCACTGCTTCACAGGTGCTGCAGAGAGAAAGTGCTCTCCGGGAACCTTGCTGCATGCAAATCGGTCTCAGAGCCGGTTCTCCCTAGAGCAAAGCTAATGTAAAATTAGTGAAGACTAAATAACAGCTGGAGAGTGTACTCATGGCCAGGGACTTCATGGTGAAGGGGTACTTAAAAGACAACACCTGAACTGCACTTAATGCATTACTATATATTACACAAACCACCCAAAGTGACACCAGTACGAATGCTTTAAAGGAAAAGCTGGTTACGAAAGGAAAAATATTGTTGTGGTTCCACTTAAATTAGGTACCTACAACAGACAAATTTATAGAGATGGAAAGTACAGCAGTGGTTACCAGGGGCTGGGGGAAGGGAGAAATGGGGAGTTACTGTTTAGTTTGGATGTTTCAGTTTGGGAGGATTGAAACGTTCTGGAGATGGATGATGATGGTAGCACAGCACTGTCTTAATTCCACTGAACAATACAGTTAGAATGGGAATTTGATAGGATGTATATTTTACCATAATCAGAAAAAAAGCTAGCTCTACCATATAATGAGGGATACATCAAAAAAAAAAAAATACACATGAGAAAACAACCAGTTTCTTAGACTTCAGAAGAAAGGAAGCAAAGCTGCCTGCCTCCCTTCCTCTCTTTTTATTCCTTTCTGTTTTGACAATTAAAACACCAGCCACTGCTGTTCAAAAGCATCCCAGAGACCAGTGCAGAAAACTTGTAATTTAATTCATCTCCATAAGACATACTTCGCTTAGCAAATCCATTATGATACAAATATTTATTAAAAACTTGCCTCATTTCTCAGAAAGCACTTGGCTTTATTTATTTATTTATTTTTTAAAATGTTTTATTTATTTCTACGAGAGAGAGAGAGAGAGAGAGCGTGAGCAGGGGTGGGTCAGAGAGAGAGTGAGTCAGACTGAAACAGGCTCCAGGCTCTGAGCTGGCAGTCAGCACAGAGCACGACGCAGGGCTCGAACCCACGAACCGCGAGATCATGACCTAAGCAAAAGTCGGACGCTTAACCAACTAAGCCACCCCGGCGCCCCAGAAAGCACTTGGCTTTAAAATTAGGATGTGATATCAAAATTTGTAAAAATACTTCTAAGGATCTATTCTGGTAAAAGGGCCTTAGATATTGCTGAGAATATGTTATGTCTCTTCATTTTCCTGTTTGGTCAAAAGCAATTATATAAAATTATTTTATTAACTTAAAAAGGATATGGGCTAATACATACAAATAATGTCACAATTAGCAATAACCTAGATTATTAAGGTAATTTTAATTATTTTTAATGATAATATTAAGACTACTAAACCCATATTTGTTTCCTAGGTAAAACAGGGATAAAACTGGGGCAAGGAAAGGGTGAATATTAAGAAAATACACACTATATAGAGGAAGAAAGCAGAGAGCCAAATGTTTTATCTTAAAGCCTACACCACTTTGACTTTTGACTTTAAGATTGGCTAAAAGAGGAGTTTTAGGGAGCAAATATAATTATCTATTGCAACATAAATCTATTAAGTTCTACATCTGATAGTGAAAATCTAGCAAGCAAATGTGAATAGCAAAGACACTAAATAGAATCCAGTTCCTGAGTTTAAGAAAGTGAGAGCTGGATAATCATATAAGAAACATGTGCACAGTTTAACACCTCACTAATCCTCACCAAATACAGTGGCTGACGGACAACACATAAAGGGTTAGTCTATCTACTTTTCTGATTCAAATCCTCTCTACTTAGTGGGAATTCATAAGCCTTCAAATGTTCCATCACTTAATTATGCAGAAAACATTGTGCATGGTTTAATAATGGAATAAGAAAAAAAAAGCCTCAAAAAGTCTCATTTAATAAAGTAGGTGTCATATGAGAAAAATTGGTTCACAGATTAACATTTCCAAACTCAAATGAGGTGATCATCTTAGAGTTTTGGATGATCGATCGTTCTCTTATACCCTCTGACGATAGCCTTACTCTTGTCCTAAGCAAAATGTGCCACCACACATGAGCACTCCCATTATCTGTTCTCTGGTGACCAGGGGTCTGGCAAGCCTGCTCAGACCACTGACACAGCATCTCCAGCCACAGGGATGTCACATTAGAGGAGTGGAAACCCATAAATCTATATAAAATGACAAAGGGCCAACACTTCGGGAAAACAACACAAAAAACTAGATGTTTACAGGCAATTATGGAATAGACATTAGGAATTAACTATGGTGTAGAAAGTATAGTTTAGTATCACCAAAAGGTGATATTAGCAAGGTGACATGATAAAATAAGATACAGCTGTTTTACTACTTGTTAAAAGAATTAAAAGATATCGTAACCATTCGAATCCATAATCTATATTTGAAAATATAATGCATACTTGCTTCTGTTACTCTTCTGAGCGAGGTTAATATGGAAACAATTTAAGAGAAAGGAAACACACAACCGTACAGATGCATAAGGTTACCAAGACTGTGAGCAGAGGAAACATGATGAATACTGTACACTATTAAAAGGGACAACAGACATGGGTGACTGGCTCACCTCTTCTGTCCTTTGAGTCAGAATTACCTGCATAGTAAGTGAAAAATAGAAACATTTACTCAAATTAAAGAAAAACATTACTATTCAATCTAAGTTAAGACAAAATCAGCTCTTTATTTATGTTGGAGCTAGAATGAGGTGCCCTCCAACAAATGGGAAACAAGACTGCCCAGACCCACTAAACTTTAATCAGTGGTCTGTCCTTCTCTCAGAGCACAAAAACAACCCAACATCAATATCCATAAAAAGTACAAGAAGGCAAAGAGAAATACAAACATAATTGTGTTAGAGGTCTTTATGTCTTTTAGGCCATCCATTAGGGCAAAATTAAGTTAAGGATATAAAGGACTCAAATGGTAACACAGAATAAAATCTAACCAGTGTAGACCAAATTCTATATACTAACAGAAAACTTTTTCAAAGGCTGGTGGAATACCCACAAGTCCTTACAAATTATTCCCCGTAGTAGAAATATCACAGATGATATTCTTTTATTATGATGCAATAAAAGCACAAAGTAACAAAGAAAACACTTGAACATTAAAAGCATAGCCAAATTGCAAAATACCTAAAAAAATAAAATAAAACCACTCTTGTGGCAGAAGCCACCAATGCCCCCCCAGCAGTAGTGTCTTTTGCTTTTCATAGAGAGCCCCTGCATTTTGAGCTGAGCACAAAGCTGTCTGGTTACAGACTGCATTTCTAAGACTCCTTTGTGCAAAGTGTAGTATATGAAGAATTCCAGGCAATGGGATGTAAGCAAAAGTGAGGAGGGTAACTACTGGGTCACAGCCTTTGGAAAGAAAGTGTCCCCATTTCCTCTGTTCCCCCTTCTCAGGGGCTGGAACCAGAACCAGAACCCAATGATGAGGGCTATCTCTGACCACACAGACGAGGGCAATATTGTTTGGATGGCACAGCCATAAGAAAGAAAAAGAACTTGCACCCCAATGAGGCAAAGCCCTCTGTCTACCCCTGGAATGTGAGAAGGGAGAGAAAGATGCTTTTGTCCACTTAAATCACTGAATTTGGGTCTTTATCAGAATAGTTTAGACTGCCCCATAACCTAATATAACCATCCACAGGAACACTTATGGGGTATGGCTGAAGCTGTGCTTATAAAAATTCATAGCATTAAATCTATCAATTAACTAGGAAGACTGAAAATAAACAAGGTAAACATTCAATTCAGGAAGAAAGAAAGAGCACAAAAGAAAAAAAGCAAAAAGAAAGAGTAAGAATAAAAAAGAAAGTAATGAAATAAAAACAGAAAAACAACAGGGTAAATATACAACAGCAGACTCTTTGGAAGAAAAAAAGCAACAAAACTGTGAAACCAGATAAATAGTCAACTTAAGCATGAAAATGGACATAAATATACATAAGACAACAAATATTAACAGCTATGTAGGAAATTAATCTTAAGAGATGACTTTTCCTCAAATCCATTCAAGTAATTTTAAAAACATGAATGAGGTGCACAGTTTTCTAGGTTAAGTTCAATTATTTTTGTGAAGCAAAACAAAACACTGACAACTAAAAGTTTTCAAAAGTAGCACATATACAATTAAAATAAAAAAATAGCACACATATAAAGGAAATACATAAACCAATTTAATTTAGAAATAACTTACAAATATCAATGGAAAAATCCCAAATAAAGTAATACCAAACAAATTGCTATAGTTCATTCAAGAAAAATACAACATGACCAAGTATGGTAGTTTTTGCAGAAATGTGAATAAAGTTAGGAACTCTATTAAAATGATTCACCATAGCATATTATAAAAAAGAAAAAAAAATCAGAAAGATCTTGCTCATTGATGCTGAACAGGCAACTGGCAAAATCTGACATATATGCTTTTTAAACAGGAATAAATTAATAAATCCTGAACATGATAAATATGTTTATCTCAACCCAGGAGTCAACGCCATATTTAACGGAAAACCACTAACGGCATCCTCCTGAGAGTCAGGTACAAGACAGGGCTGTCTGCTCTTATCATCGTTTCCTAACTTTGTTTTTTTATTTTTTTTTTAATTTTTTTTTTTAGTGTTTTATTTATTTCTAGGAGAGAGAGAGAGAGAGAGACAGCGTGAGCAGGGGAGGGTCAGAGAGAGAGGGAGTCACAGACTGAAAGAGGCTCCAGGCTCTGAGCTGGCAGTCAGCACAGAGCACGACGCGGGGCTCGAACCCACGAACCGCGAGATCATGACCTAAGTGAAAGTCGGAAGCTTAACCGACTAAGCCACCCAGGCGCCCCTCCTAACTTTGTTTTGAAGGTACTCTCCAAATCATTTAAAGAGAAAAGGACACTGATTTGAAGATTTATGATAATTGAAGAAAATTATGTCAAATACTAAGGAAATTTAGATTTTTAAGTTTATTTGTTTATATTGAAAGAGTAAGAGAAAGAAGGAGGGGGGGAGGGGGAGGGAGAGGGAGAGGGAGGGGGGAGGGGGGGAGAGAGAGAGAGAGAGAGAGAGAGAGAGAGAGAGAGAGAATCCCAAACAGGTTCCACACTGTCAGTGAGCCCAATGTGGGGCTCAAACTCATGAACTGTGAGATCATGACCTGAGCCGAAATCAAGAGTTGGGCACTTGACTGACCGAGCCATTGAGGCACCCCAAACATTGAGGAAATTTATTAAGATGATCAGGATAAAATATACCTACCCAATCAACAGCTTTATGTAGTTTACTAAGAACTAAAATAATGATATATATCAATTATATCTTTAAAAAACAACAGACAGTGGCAGTAGCCTTCAGCCAGTTAGAGGACAGTTGAAGAATATACTCCATTTATATTAACAACAAAGCAAAACACCAAAGTAACAGAGAACCCCTCTGAAATACCTAGAAATGCGCTGAACAAAACATGTGCAACATCAGTGGCAAAAACTTTAATACTTCCAAAAAATACAAAGCTTATTTTAAAAAGGAAAAGAACAGAGATGCAAAGCAAAGGTCAATGGGAAAGAAAAATGTAAAAGATCAAAGATACATAAACGTTAAAAAAAAAAAAAAGAGGGAACAGTGATTTTTGCTAGGAGAGAATGACAGTTATACAGCTGCCGGGGGACAATTTCCCTTAGTCCTCACAGAAGGTCTCTGAAGGGACCCCTTCTCTTTTACAGACCAGGACCCTGACTGAGGCTCAGAGGGGTCAGAAACTTGCCCCATCCCACCTGGTTTCTGACTTAGGGCTGATTCTATCCTCGGTGCCACTTGCAACTCAACTAGTGATAGGCTGAAGGAAAGAAGTGGGCAGGGCTGAGGGCTGAGCAAACTGGCACTGCAACTTCACTGTTTCCCGGAGCTCCTCTAAATCCGCCCCTGGCCTGTGTGCTCCTAACTCCGTATCTGTTATGGACAGCCAGACCCATTCTCCTTCCTGTGGTCTCCACAGGTTCCTTCTGTTCAAGGCTAATCCTGTCACTCAGCTTCTGCACCCTTTCATCTCTAGCGTCTTGCATTAGCAGTTAGCTCCCCTTTCTCTTGTATTTTCACACTTTTCCCTCTACCTTTGACACTTAAGCCTCCCCGGTCTAACTGGAATGCCAGGCAAAGCAGGACTTACTCCAGAATATTTCTTCTTTCCTCTTAACTCTGTGTTAGCCAGGTATCCCTAAGAATTCTCTGTGTCTGCTAACATTAGTTTGCAAATTTTATTATTTCAAGAAATCTTATAGCTAGAAAAGAAAAATAATAAAATGGTGAGTAACCTCAAAGAAAAAGAAAACCCAAGTAGAAACCCTCTCCAGTACCTGAAGAAGAGAAAGTTTCTGGGGTGGTTGCCACGGTGCTGGAGTTCCCCTCCCAAGGCTCTGTGCTGGCATCTGTGAGCTGGTGATCCGGAAACCATGTTCCATTCGGTGAAACTGTAGTGACTACAGAGTCCGTGCTTGCTGTTCTTGTGGTCCCATTGTCAGAGTCTGAAGAATTGACAGTGGTCACATAGGTGGGTCCCAGTGTTAGATTTGGGCTGAATGTTGGTGCCACAGACAGAGAAGTTACTGAAGAAGAAGTAGGACTTGAAGTTTTGGTCTCTTCTTTAACTGATACTGTTGCTGCTGTTTTCGTAGATCTTGTAATGTCTACTGAAGGTGAAACTGTAAACACACACACACACACACACACACACACACACACACACACACACAGAAAAGAAAGAAAACACCACGTGAAGAATGTGGTAGCTCGAAGTTATAAGGCACAAAGCAGCAAGCCTTAATAAACTCTTAAACATAGGGAGGCCAAAGATAGATCCCTCTCTCCCTCCCTCTCTCCCTCCCTTTCTCTCTCTCTCTCTCTCTCTGTCTCTCTGTCTCTGTCTCTCTCTCTCTCTCTCTCACACACACACACACACACACATCTAATGCTGGGCTCCTTCCACCACCTCCAAAGGATTATTGTTTAAGGGAAGAAGAATCAGAATCAAAATATAGAAATCTTAAGTAGCAACAATTTTTTTCAACTTTTAAGGAATGAACATATCATCTACTTATTTAAAGTAGTCCACTGTATATACAGCAATGTCGAGCATTCACTATGACTCAGAGATTTCCAAAGATACTTATTTTATACCATCACTTTTAAGTAAAACTTTATTATTTTTTCTTCTTTAACAACACCTAGGTTACCAATTTTAGGTCATTGAATGTGACAGCAATATTCTATTCTGAATACCAGCCTTATTAAATGACAATTTACCTGTGGTTGAATTGTTGGCACCTACACATATCAGACTACTGCCAAGCAGAACCAGAATGAACCAGGAATCCATGCTGGCCTAGGAAACAGACAGCTGTGTTAGATAAGGTCCGATATTATCGTTCACTATGTCCAAAATAGTCACCAAAGGAGTATTTTGGGTAAAATTTTCCTAGCAATAAAATGTATACACAGGACCAATGATCTTTTGGGAGTGTGATATACACATTTCCCTCCAAATCCAACTACTTACTTGAATCTTTATATCAAAACAAATAATACTTAATAAGAACCTACTTTTTAAAGTGTGATTATCAACCTTGACTGCACTTTAGAATCACCCAAAGAACTTTAAAATAAACTCCCTTGCCAGGCTGCATCTGTGGGGTAAGAGCCAGGCAGCAGTCCTGTGAAAAGCTTGCTCCCCTTGTGTTTGCCATGTACAGTACATCTCAAACCTCATCAGAGGGCCATGGCACATTCCTACTGGTAATAGTGGCTCATTTGTCCATTCAGATTTTTGTGCCCTGCAGTGGACTAGGTACTAGGGAAAGAACTAGGGAGCAATACACTCATATATCCCATCTTTAGGAGCCTCACAGCCTGGTGGTAACTAAATATGATAGTGATTCTCAAGGGAAGCAGGACATACCTCTGCAAGGGGTATGTGAGGAAGGGTGGGGAGATGCAGATGGTTCATACACATCTCAGGAGTTTGCCTCTGGTACCAGCAACATGCCAGTAGGGAAATGGGTTTAGTAGGTGGCCCTCCCAAAGTGCGGCCATACAAGATTTGACCACTTCCCCACTTTGCCCACCTGACCATAATCTAAAATTGGGAAAGCATACAATTCCCTCCAAAAGGGTTAGAAAACAGATCAGAAGGCTGATTACTTCCTTAGTAATCAGATACACGTAATAGATACACGTCTATTCTTGATAGGAAATGGTTTGGGGGAAAATAACTATGTATTTGGGGGGGAGAAGGTTAGACGATCACCTCATTCCGCATACCAGAAATAAAATACTGATGGGTAAAATAATTAAATGCTTACAAACACATATTATTTTATACTTTATTTTATTTTATATATATATAGAGAGAGAGGGCACAAGTGAGCAAGAGGCAGAGAGGGAGAGACGGACAGACAGACAGACAGACTTCCATGAGGGGCAAAGAGAGAAGGGGAGGGAAGAGAGAGAAAAGTGGGGCTTATTCGCGGCGGGGCTCGAGCTCACCCGATGCTGGACTCTACCTGAGTAGAAGTTAGATGCTTACCGACTGAGCCACCCAGGCGCCCTAAAAACACATTTTTAAAAAAACTATTTTTATTTATTTCTAGGAGAGAGAGAGAGAGCGAGCATGAGCAGGGGAGGGTCAGAGAGAGAGGGAGATACAGACTCTGAAATAGGCTCCAGGCTCTGAGCTGGCAGTCAGCACAGAGCCCGACGCAGGGCTCAAACCCACGAACCGCGAGATCATGACCTAAGCGAAAGTCGGATGCTTAACCGACTAAGCCACCCAGGCGCCCCCCTAAAAACACATTTTAAAAGGAAATAAATGAATATTTATGTGAGCTCAGAATGAAGAAGGATTTTCTAATGTAAGAAATCACAAAAGTAAAAATGTCATATCTGATGACAGAAAAAACAAAAGCTACTAAATGTAAAAATAAATAAATAAATAAATCAGAAATAATGTTCATGAACAAGGAGACTCGATATTGTTAAGATATCAGTTCTTTCCAACTTGGTCTACAGACTCAATGCAATCTCAATCAAAACCCTAGCAAGTTATTTTGTGGATTTTGACAAACTAATTCAAAATTATACAGAGAGGCAAAAGACAGAAGAGCTAACTCAATACTGAAGAGGTACAAATGTGGGAGGACTAACACTACCAGACTTCAAGACTTATCACAAAGCAATAGCAATCAAGGCAGCGTGGTACTGGTGAAAGAATAGAAAAATAGAGCAATATAACAGAAGCATAAATACAGTCAACCGACCTCTGATAAAGGCGCAGTGGCAGTACGATGGAACGAAGATAGTCTTTTCAAGAAATGGTGCTAGAACAAGTGGGCATACATATACAAGAAAAAAAATCTGGACACAGACCTTATACTTTCACAAAAACTTGTTCTCACAGACCTAACTGTAAACACAACACTATAAAACTCTTAGAAGATAACATAGAAAAAAATCAAATGAGCTTGGGAACGGTGATGACTTTTTAGATACAACACTAAAGGCACAATCCATGAAGGAAATAATCAATAAGCTGGACTTCATTCAAATTAAAAGCTTCTGCTCTGTGAATGCTTTTTCTTTTCAAGAGAAAAAGAAGACAAGCCACAGGCTGGGAGAAAACATTTGTAAAAGGCACATCTGATAAGGGACTGTTATCCAAAATTTATAAGAACTCTTAAAAATGAAAAATTAAGAACACAAACCAATTAAAACATGAGCCAAAGGCCTTATTAGACACCTCAATGAAGATACAGAGATTGCAAATAGCATATAAAAAAATATTCAACAACATGTGTCATTAAGGAACTGCAAATTGGAACAAGACACCACATCTATCAGAATGGCCACAATCCCAAATAGTGACCACACCAAATACTGGTGGGCATGTGGAACAACCGGAACTCTCATAATTTTCCATGCTGGTGGGAATGCGAAGCAGTACAGCCACTCTGGAAGACACGTTAGCAGTTTCTTACAAAACTAAACCTTTCCATATGAGCCAGCAATTGTGCTTCTTGTTATTTACCCAGGCAAGTTGAAAACTATGTCCACACAAAAATCTACGCACAGATCTTTACAGCAGCATTCTTTTCTTTTTCAAAAAATTTTAATGTTTATTTTTCAGAGAGAGAGACAGAGTGTGAGCAGAGGAGGGGCAGAGGGAGAGAGAGAGAGAGAGAGAGAGAGAGAGAGAGAGAGAGAGAGAGAGAGAGAGAGAGAGAATGAGAATCCGAAGCAGGCTCCAGGCTCTGAGCTGGCAGCACAGAACCCAACAGGGGGCTCCAACTCAGGAAACTTGAGATCATGCCCTGAGGGGAAGTCAGACGCTCAACCGACTGGGCTGCCCAAGTGTCCCAGCAGCTTTATTCTTAATTGCCAATAATGGAAGCAACCAAGATGCCCTTCAGTAGGTGAGTGGATAAATAAACTGTACTCTACCCAGACAATAGAATATTATGTAGCATTAAAAGGTTATGAGATATCAAACCACAAAGAGACACGAAGGAACCCTTTCAAATGCATATTAGTAGGTGAAAGAAAGCAATGTGGAAAAGCTACATACAGTATGATTCCAACTATATGACATAATTCTTAAAGAGGCAAGCCCCCTGAAGACAGTAAAAAGATGAGAGGCTGTGGAGCTGGAAAGGTGGGAGGGAGTGAACACGCAGAGTACAGAGGATTTTAAGGACAGTAAAACTATTCTGTATGATAATACAATGGTAAATACGTGTCATTATATATTTGTCCAAAGCCACAGAATGCACAACACCAAGTGAATCATAATGTAAACATGGCTTTGGATGATACCGATGTGTCAGTGCAGATTTATCTGCTGCAATAAACGTACCACTGTGGTGCAGGATGACGAGTGTGGGAGGTTGTGCAGGTATTGGGGCAGGGAGTATTGGGGAACTCTAATTTCTGATCAATTTTACCGTGAACGTAAAACTACTCTAAAAAATAAAGTCTAATTTTTAAAGGAAATAAGTTAGGAAAATTGCCACAAATAAGACAAAGGATTAAAATAAGAAGTCATATGTGCTCGCTTCGGCAGCACATATACTAAAATAAGAAGTCATATCAATATGGAAAACACAAAGACCTCAATTTTGAAAAACCTAAAGACAACAGGTAATTTACACAAGAGAAAAACAGCTAAGAAAATACATGAAAAAGTGTTGACCATCCCCATTGAACAAAAGAATAACAAGATAATATTTTTACCTTCCAAATCAGAAATGATCAATTATATGAAGTATTCAATGCTAGCAAGAGTCTCATGAAAAGGATCAGATACTGGTGGGAATGGCCATTAACTATGATAACAAATCCCTTCCCAGAAAGATTATACAAGGATCTTAAACGTGTCCATATTGTTTTGTGACCTACTTCCAAGCCTCTATTCTGAACTGAAGTAAATGTAAATTATCTGAAACTCAGATGAAAATGATACAGATATATCCATTAAATGGAAAAGGAGAAACAATCCAAATACCCAACAGCAGGGAAAATAGGAAAAAGCTGAAATAAGTTCTATGTTGCTATTCAAAACGATATCCTGTTAAAATTCAAAGAATTTAAGAAAATGGAACAAGACTTTCATTTTTTTAAGTTAAAAAAAAAACAGATCAAAACTGAATATACTACATGATCTAACTAAATTCATGTATGTGTATGAATGTATATACATGAAAGTAAAACTAGAACTGAAAATCTATAAACATTTAGCATAGCACTTTATGACTTTTATTTTCTTCTTTGTACTTATTTTCTTCTTCGTATTTATTTTCTAAATTTGAAAAAATAGAGCACAGTATTTTTATAAATAAAAATAATCAACTAAGGGGCGCCTGGGTGGCTCAGTTGGTTAAGTGTCCAACTTCAGCTCAGATCATGATTTTGAGGTTTGTGAATTTGAGCCCTGCATCAGGTTCGCTGCTATTGGCATCGAGCCTGCTTGGGATCCTGTCCTCCTCTCTCTGGCCCTCTACTTGCACGCACATGCACACATTCTCTCTCTCTAAAATAAACACTTAAAAAATAACCAATCAAATTAACTTAAAAAGAAAACAGATTTCACTAAAAAGCATGAATATATCAATCAAAAAGAAGGAAACTGCAGAAGAATGACAGTACTTCATGTGAAAGGCTGCAAGGCAAAAGAACAAGTGTACAGTGAATGGCAAGTTGGAGAGGATTTGTACAAGTAAACTAGGGCGTGAGAGGTATGTCAATGTAAAAAGATCCATGTCAGTAACAAGGTGTAGGTATAGACCACAATCAGAAAAATCATAGTCAAGGCCTTATTCTTCCCAGAGGATATAATATCAAGTCTCTCAGGCAAATTCCTGTGATTTCCTGCCTCCCAGACTAAACTGCATGCATATCTGTGCTTCCTTCCTCTTCTAGTCTCCAAATCTATTCCAAGTATCCTAGAGCTGCATGTCACCAAGGAGAGTTGAGGTTCCCTCAGTCCTCAAGGATCTCATGCGCAAACCATTCTTCCTAGAACCTGCTCTAATGGTCCCTGTTCTTGAGGGCTTTTTTGCCTAATGATTTGCTGGTACTCCCTTATCACTGAAGAGACTGCAGTGTGGTTTCCAGTTTTCTTCCCATTCCCCCAGTCCTGATATTCTCCTGGAAGATGGTTCAACATCCACACAGATGACAGCTACCACAATTCATATCCAAGGCCAGCCTATGAATGACTGGACTTCCTCAACTCCAAGAACCTTACATCTCTACTCCACTTGGGCCAGCCATGACAACGGTTCTGTCATCACCAGCAAAAACTCAGACTGAGCTTTACCTTCACAATCTCCAACCACACTCTCTATTCCTTACAGTTCCTTCTCTTTTATGTCTCCACCTGTTCTCTGACCTCACCTAGGCTTCTGGTACCTTGGACCTCTCTGTAATTTTCTAGCTAGTATCTCTGTCCTATTTCCTTCTCGACTCAAGAAAACTTGGTGTCAATTCTGTCACTCCCTTGCTAACTTCCTAAATTCCTTTGCTGCCCTGTTCTATTCTACCTATATGGAGAAAAACAAAAACAGTCCAATTCTAAACTAATCCAGCCACCAGCCCTACACTTGGGACTGCCAAATGCTGCTTAAGAAAGTCAAACAACCCATAAGGCTGATACCACTTCTGCCTCCATGGGAACTCCAAACAATTTCTATAATGTTTCTGTATTTCCTTCCTCGGCTCTCTCCAATTCTCCATAGCAGTGATTTCAAAGAACCTCCTCTCCTCTCCAGCCACCTTCTCCCACACTCTTGGTTGTTGGCCTTGCCTTCACTTCAGAGAAAACAGAAGCCATTGGACTGTACGACACCCTTAACTCCCAGTCAACATATTTACAAATTTCCTCCTTCTCTCGAATTCCTCCCCAAGAATCTCAGTTCATTAGGAATCCTGTCCTGTAGATCCCCTACCACCATCTCTTAGCTTTAACTTACAACAGCATTTAAACCTAAGAATTTCTAAAAGAAAAGGAGAACTCCTTGATTCTACATCAATCCTTCAGCTAGCATTCTCTCTACTTTGAAGCCAAATTTCTAGAAAGAGTTGTCTCCATGGCAATCTGGCTTCTTTTTCCACCATTCCACTGAAACAACTAACTACTTCTATATTTTTAAAGAATGAGCTCTTCAAATCTATTTCCAACTCATTCACAAAGGTGTTATTTCCTTCATATATAAAGGACTCCTACAGATTAATAAAAAGGCAACCACCAATCCAAAAGAAAAATGGGCAAAGAACTGACAATTCACAGAATAGCAAACACTTCTCATATATATACAAAAAAAAAAAATGCTTAAACTCAACTCATGGTTAGAGAAAGCCAAATTAAGGCTACATTATGATATCAGTTTTCACTTATCAGACAGGCAAATATAAACATTTTTAACCACAATGCCGTGGGGCAAGGATCTGAGTAAACAGGTACTCTCATATGATCTGTAAATATTTAGCAGAATTACAAAAGCACACTTCCTTTGACATACTTCCAACTGAGAATTTTACAGATCTACCCATACTTTTAAAGTGCCCTATGTACAAGGTTATTCAATTGCAGCAGCACTGTTTGCAATAGAAAAATATTGGAAATAACCTAAATGTTTATCAACAGGAGAAGGAAATGTGATTAAGTAAATGATGGCATATTCATAAAATGGAATACTATGAAGCCTGTTAAACAGAATGAGGAGGCTCTCTGGAGATCATTTTATCTCAGTATACAGGACACCTTTTGGTTCTGAACTATCTTAAAAATAAACTCTGCAAAAAAAAAAAACTTTGCAAAAATTAAATTAAAATTCATGGGGCAGGGGAACCATTGGTATTTCTCTCTCCCTCCCCTGCCCCTCTCTTTCTCTCTCTCACATACACACACAACCTCTTTGTTGTTAAATCCCCCAACCTCCTTCTGTCATATCTGATTTACGGACACCCCATACACTCTCAAATTTATCTCTTCCCCACACCTCTCTCTCTGAATTGGTTTTAAAAGCTGCTTCTAGGGGCGCCTGGGTGGCTTGGTCGGTTAAGCGTCCGACTTTCGCTTAGGTCATGATCTCGCGGTTCGTGGGTTCGAGCCCCGCGTCGGGCTCTGTGCTGACTGCCAGCTCAGAGCCTGGAGCCTGCTTCAGTCTGTGACTCCCTCTCTCTCTGACCCTCCCTTGCTCACGCTGTCTCTCTCTCTCTCTCCTAGAAATAAATAAAAACCTTAAAAAAAAAAATAAATAATAAAATAAAATAAAAGCTGCTTCTAGGATGAAGTTCTAGCCTTAGATGAATACAGATACAGATGAATGGTTATGAATACAGATGAATGGTTAAACAGTTTGAGTCCAAAGGAAAAATGTACTATGAAATGTCAGACGGAAACCAGAACTACCAGCTGTAGTCTGCACAATGCCAGGAGCCCGATGCACACATTCTAATAGTAGGAATGGTTTTGCCTTTCACAGAATGATTTTTAGGATGAGCTACTATTTGTGGTATTTTAATTTTATTTTTAACTGTTTATTTTCACAGAGAGAGAAGTGCGCGCAGGCGCTCACACATACACACAGGCACAAGTTGGGGAGGGAAAAGAGAGGTAAAGAGAGAATCCCAAGCAGACTCCGTGCTGTCATCACAGGGTCCAACATGGGATTTTATCTCACAAACCATGAGATCATGACATGAGCCGAAATCAGGAGTCGGACACTTAACCGACAGAGCCACTCAGGTGCGCCCCATATTTTCATTTTATTTTAAAAATTAGTTTGTCTGACAGCTTCAGGTGCTTCTATCTGACAGCTTCTTATAAAACTAAATATACACCACCTTCCATTCCTATATATTTACCCAAGACCAATATAAACCTATGAGCACAAAAAGACTAGTACAAAAATATTCATAGTAACAAAAAACTGAAAACAATCCAGGTAACCATCAATAAGAGATTATATAAACAGTGGTATGTTCTCACAATGGACTATTACTCAGCAATGAAAGGAATTACTGATACAACATGAATCTAAAAAACATCATAATGAATAAAAAAAGCCATATACAAAAGAGTATGTAACATAAGATTCCATACATGTGAAGTTCTAGAGCAAGCAAAACTAATCTATAGGGGAGGGGTGTCTAGCTGGCTCAGTCAGTAAAGCGTGTGACTCTTGATCTTGGGTTTGTGAGTTTGAGCCCCACATTAGGCAAAGAGATACCAAAAAAACAATTAATTAAAATTAAAATAAAATATTAAAAAACTGATCTATGGTGGGAAAAATTAGAACAAAGTTTGCCTATGGAAGAGATGGAAGATTTACTGGAAAGAAATATGAGGGGACCTTCTTGGACAACACTAAAATTCTATTTTCTTTTTAAAATTTAAATGCAAGTTAGTTGACATACAGTTCAATTAATGTTTTCAGGGGTAGAATTTAGTGAATCACCACTTACATATAACACCCAGTGCTCATCCCAGCAAGTGTCCTCCTTAATGCCCATCTCCCACTTAGCCCACCCCGCCACCCAACACCCCTCCAGCAACCCTCATTTAATTCTCTGTATTTAAGAGTCTCTAATGGCTTGCCTCCCTTTCTGTTTTTATCTAAGTTTTCCTTCCCGTTCCCTATGTTTATTTGTTGAGTTTCCTAAATTCCACACAGGAGTGAAATCATACAATACTTCTCTTTCTCTGACAGACTTATTTTGCTTAGCATGATACTCTGTATTTTGACAGGGAAATGCATTTGTGCATGTGCACATAAATTTCACCTCTGAAGACAATTCCACCCATAAACGAATATCATAAATGATATGGATGCTTAAGTATTTGGGAAGAAGTATCCTAATTTAAGCAATTTATTTTGAAATATATTAAAAAAACAATATGAATCATGAATGAATATGAATGAACAGAGGAATGGCAAATAGATGGAAAGATATTTGATAAAACAAGTATAATAAAATGTTAATTGTAGAGTCTATGTGGTGGGGGTGGGTATAAAATTCTCTCAATTTTTCTCTATATTTGAACATTTTTATAATAAAAGGCTGACAAAATAACTAGTTCAGGGAAAAATGGCATTTTATGGTATTGAATTTTATAATCCTGGGACACAGTATTCTTTCCATTTGCTTTTTAAAAAAATGTTCACTTACTTTGAGAAAAAGACAGAGAGAGAGGGTGTATGGGACAGGAGCAGAGAGAGAGAGAGAGAGAGAGAAACAGTCTCAAGCAGGCTCCACACTTGGCACGGAGCCCAACATAGGGCTTGATCCTACGACTATGAGATAATGACCTTAGCTGAAATCAAGAGTCGGATGTTCAACCAACAAAGCCACCCTGGTGCCCTCCATTTACTTTAAAAAAAAAAAACTCCTCAAGGTGTTACTGTACTTACTGTATTTTTTGTCCTATTCATGTCTTCCTGCATTGATTCCTGATTATATTATGCTCCCATTGTGAAAAGATTCTTTTATTCTCAGCTTTATTGAGGTATAATTGATATATAAAATGAGATATTTAAAGTGTGTATTATGGGGATTTGATATACATAACACTGTGAAAAGATCCCCCCATCTAGTTAATTTACACCTTCATCATCTCACATCTTTTTTGTGTGTGAGAATGTTTAAATCTTACTCTCTTAACAAACTGCAGTTATACAGTAAAGTGTTATCAACTACAGTCACCATGTTTTACATTAGACCCTCAGACCTTATTCATCTTCTAGCTGAAATAAATGGAATCTTTTAATGTCATTTATTAAAACACTGCTTTCGTTATATAGAAGGACACTGGTCTGCCTCCCTTTCACTACAATTAAAAATTATTCTAAAGGGGCACCTGGGTGGCTCAGTTGGTTAAGCGTCCGACTTCAGCTCAGGTCATGATATCACAGTTTGTAGGTTCGAGTCCTGCATTGGGCTCTGTGCTGACAGCTAGCTCAGAGCCTGGAGCCTGCTTCAGATTCTGTGTCTCCCTCTCTCTGCCCCTCCCCTGCTCATGTTGTATCTCTCTCTCTCTCTCTCTCTCTCTCTCTCTCTCAGAAAAAAAAAAATTATTCTAAGAAAAGGTAAATTATGCTCATTAAAAGATATACAAACAACAGAAGTATATAAAGCAAAACATAAGTCTCACTCACCTCCTTCCAGTCCATTTCCAAACTAATCATTAATTACTTTCTTCTATATCCTTTAGAAATTTCCTATGTTATACCAGCATAGAACTGCATATTAAAAAAAAAAAAACTATAAACAGGATATTACACATATGATCTACAGCCTGCATTTTTACTTAAGTAATAAATCCTGGACTTCTTCCACATCAATACAGCTAGTTACTGGGGGACCTGAGTGACTCAGCTGGTTAAGTGTCAGATTTTCACTTTAGCTCAGGTCATGATCTCATGGTTCCGTTCATGGGTTTGGGCCCCACGTTGGGCTCTGTGCTGACAGCTCAGAGCCTGGAGCCTGCTTTAGATTCTGTGTCTTCCTCTCTCTCACCCCTCCCCGACTCATGCTCACTCACGCTCCCTCAAAATAAAAAACATTTAAAAAATTAAAAAAATACATCTAGTCACCTTAAAAAAATTTTCTTTTTTAAGTTTATTTATTTATGAGAGATAGAGACAGCACAAGTGGGGTGGGGGGCAGAGAGAGAGACACACACAGAATCCGCAGGAGGCTCCAAGCTCTGAGCTGTCAGCAAAGAGCCCGATGCGGGACTCAAACTCACGAACCATGAGATCATGACCTGAGCCAAAGCTGGATGCTTAACTGACTGAGCCACCCAGGTGCACCATCTAGTTACCTTTCTTTTCAGCTGCACAGTGCTTCATCATATTTATATTTTACAATTACTTTAACTAGTCTTTCTGTTTGCTTTTGTTAAGGAAGAGTTAGCTGTATATGATTTCTTCCTCTATCCCACACATCATTTTGGATTCGACAAGACCAGCCTGAGTGAAGACAGAATTACATATTTCAGGAATGCCAAAATAATGGAAGAAACTCAAACTTATACCTCGTTCATTTTTCAAAAAGCACTTGTGAACCATAATCCTTTGGTCAACTGTGAGTTACAGAACAACTGAGCAGGGAGGCCTCGGGAGATGAGTCATGAACTCTGGGCAGTTCCCTAATTTATCAAACACAATGGCACATACGTTGTGTTTTCTCTCCTACCACACCCAGAAAAAGGGCCAATATACAGTCCTTATTTCATTACAAAAGCATTTGTTAGTTTAAAAAAAAAAACAAAAAAACCTGGTTCCAGTGCACATACGTTAGAGTATTTAGTAAAGTTTAACATTCAAATAACAGAGGAAAACCAAGATGCCACTGGCAATACTTAAAAGCCCTAGGATATATGACAAAAGAAGTTCTGAAAAATTATAACTATTGTTTCCCTGATATTTGAAGGTCTAACAACATATTCTTTTTTTAAAAAAATTTAAATATTATTTATTTATTTCTGAGAGAGAGACAGAGTGAGCAGGGGAGGGTCAGAGAGAGGGAGAGATACAGAACATGAGGCAGGCTCCAGGCTCTGAGCTAGCCATCAGCACAGAGCTCGACGCAGGGCCTGAACCCACAAACTGTGAGATCATGCCCTGAGCTGAAGTCAGACGCTTAACCGCCTGAGCCACCCAGGCGCTCCTAAAAACATTTTCTAAACGTTCTTAAAATCTGAATTCAGTGTAGATCTGAGACAGTCTCTAGGGATGCATGTGGAGGCCGTGCACTCAGCGGTGGGGACAGTGGCCAGTGCCCACTAGTCGTTAAAATCCCTCACACTTGCACTCCTGCCTCAAAGCCCCATCTGCACTGCATAGTACTTTGTATGCCTCCTCTCACTGAATCCTCCCCAACCTTATGATGCTGATACTGGCACTGCTGCAACTTTCTGTATTGTGTACCTCTGGAGGCAGGGGTGTGTTTCCTTGAGCTACAGAAATCTTGGATTTTAACTTTATAAGCAGGCAATTATAGACACATGCATTTCAGGGGTAAATTATTTGAAATATATAACCTGTACCATTACAGCCACGCTGAATATCTGCTAGAGAATGATTCCTTTGGCTTCAGGCCCAAAAGAAATACTCTTTGCCCAAACATGCACTCCCTGTCAATGGACCCTGAGAGGTCCCGAGAGACATGCCATCTTCATCTCAGAGGAAGAAGGAAGAAAGCTGGGTGGTAATACTAAGGAGAACACGCCCCTTCCTGAGCTAGTTGTGGGCAAGTGATTAAATTCTAGCCAAGAAATTATAAGCTACAGTGTATGATGAGATTTTTAGGAAGGTGGTTTTAAAAGGAAGGAAGGAGTTTTCTTCTCCTTGTCCTCTCTCCTATAACGGGGAATTCAGATGTGATGATTAGAGCCCCAGCAGCCATTATGGACCCCGGAGTGACATAAGGATAGCAGCATAGAGAGCTAGAAAGAAACTGACTTCTCTGATGACACTGACCAACTTCCATACCAGTCCTGCTTACTTTCAGGTGTCATATATATGAAACAGAAAGAAACCCATTTTATTTTTTTTGATATATACAACCAACCCCAATCCAACTCTTCAATGTTATGGCTTTTGATAACCTAGGATGGGAATGATGAAGGTGCTCTGGAATTAATTTTTCTCAGCCCTTTTGCTAGTGAGCACAATGCTGCATCCATTTGCTAAAGAAAAAATGTTTTAAGGAATCAATATTGTGAAGCTCCCACTAGCAAAGGAGAGCTCGACAAATCTGCACATTGCCCAGATTGTAGACTTTGGCTGTGATAGCTTCCAGTAAGAGTATATCTATTCAAAGTAAGCACTCAATATTCAATACATTAGCACTGATAAAATATGATCAAGTGTCAGGTAAAAATTATCTCAATATTTGGCATTTTGTCTCAGTTAAATCTCACAGCAACTCTGTAAGCTACATACTCTTCTTGACTTTCATTTTGCAGATAAAGAAATTGAGAGATAATCACATAGCTGGTAAACTGTGGAAGCAGAATTCAAATCCAGGACTACCTGACTTCTCTTCACAAATCTTCACAAAGGATCACCATTTTATCCATTAAACAAAGACTAATAGAGAAACAGATCAATCTTTCTAATACCAATGAAAACTAATTATTATAAAGGGGCAGTGACTGATATAAATGTGTTCACATTAATTAATCACTGATTTTCAGATATTCAATACAAATGACTGTTCAAGTACTAGTCTTGGTTTTAAGTAAACTCACCTCTTTTTCTTAAATTAATTTTTTAAATTTACATCCAAGTTAGTTAGCATATGGTGCAACAATGATTTCGGGAGCAGATTCCTTAATGTCCCTTACCCATTTATCCATTCCCCCCTCCCTACAACCCCTCCAATAACCCTCTGTTTGTCCTCCATATTTGAGAGTCTCTTATGTTTCGTTCTCCTCCCTGTTTTTCTATTAGTTTTGCTTCCCTTCCCTTACGTTCATCTGTGTTATATCTTAGAGTCCTCATGGTAAACTCACTTCTTTCACGGAGATGAAGCTCTCTGCGAGAGATGTATTTAACTCTCAGCCTTATTCAACTCCCAGGTGCAGGAGAAACAAAGAAGTGGCAGCTAGGAATGTTCAGGTTCTCTAATTTGAAAAAGGCGCCTAGAAGGAGGTTTCAATTCCTTCAGCTAACCATTCACTCAATCAACATTATATCATGTATTATTAAGAACAAAAACTGCTTTTACAACTACAATCTGCGGTTGCCTACCAGGTATTTGGCACTAGTACTAGGCATTCTATACATTTTAATCAATGTAATCCGCCCCCCCCCCCATGACTTATTGTTTTTCCATTCTAGAGATGAAGATTCTCCAGATCACAGGTTAAGGAATTTCTTCAAGGCCACATACCTAACAAATCACTATTAGGATTCAAACTTGGCATTTAAAACTCATGTCCTTGGCTTCACACTTTACCTGATATTGGGAATATCAGAAAGATTAGATATAAACATTGTCATCGTAATAGCCAGTTGTGAGGCACAAATAAACTTCAGACGCGCTGTTGGTGTCAAAGAATTGCTTGTTGGTGTGGAAAAGCCTACACACACACACACACACACACACACACACACGTTGGAACTGGGTCCAGGAAGCCTTTCACAGAGGTAGAACTGAAGACTTAACAATGATATGTCAGAGGTAAGGACGGCCCAGGGATCTCATTTAGGTGAATCACAATGCTATAAGCAGGAGGATGACCACTTCGGGGACATGGCCGACCATGGGGAAGGTGATAAAGCTTAGTTCTGCACATGGAGAACGTACATGCCGCACCTACGTGGGGCAGGGGTATGGGGTATGAGAGGAGGAGAAGGGGCGGAACGGCAGACAGGCAATGACAGAGCAGCTGCCGCGGAAGTCAGGCAACAGCCAAAGAAAGGAAGAGGACAGCTGTAAGAGTGACAAAAGCAGCAATGAGAGAGCCAGGCAAAGAGGCATGTGACAGGAGCAGGAGGCAGGAGGAGGTGGGTGTGGATGAGTAGAAAACTGATACATGCCATTAAGAGAGAGAGGGTGGGGTGGGAACAGCACACTGGATACTTGCCAGTGAGCTCAAGCAGCTTGAAAAAGTGCTGGAGGCTTCTGAAGCAGTCCGAGATCACCAGAAATCAACTGTCGTTACTACAGGTCTTCCCGTGAGAAAGGCAATGTGGTAGAGAGGTCCAAAATAAAAAGAAGAGGACCTCCCCCCAACAAAAATTAGTGAAAGTCTGAAGCCCTGAAGAGATGCTCATTTCCATACATGACATTCAGGACTACCAGAGCTATAAAACAGATGGTTAAATTCTGCTGCCCTTAGATTATACCCAAGCCAAGACTCAGTCTGGGGCCTGGAGGCAAGGAGGTCAATCAGATTACTTCAACAAGCAAACAAATAGTTTGGTATAGATTTACAGTGCAGTTAGGACAAAGAGTAATATGGGAAAATATGTGCTGTTCACATACACTTTGGAGGCGCGCCTGAGTGGCTCAGTCGGTTAAGCATCCGACTTTGGCTCAGGTCATGATCTCACGGTTCGTGGGTTGAAGCCCTGCGTCGGGCTCTGTGCTGACAGCTAGCTCAGAGCTTGGAGCCTGTCTTCAGATTCTGCATCTCCCTCTCTCTCTGACCCTCCCCTGCTCACGCTGTCTCTATCTCTCTCTCAAAAATAAATAAAACATTAAAAAATTAAAAAAAAAAACCCAAATATACTTTGGAATGAATAACTGGATATATGAAATCAAAATATAGTGTAGGTTACATGCATAAAATAAAAAAATAAAAACAAACCAGGGGCAGTTTTGAAACAGAAGACTAAAATGGGAGAAATCCATTTACCCAATGTTAAGGCCTACCATACAGCTCCCATAACTAAGACAGTGGGATATTAGCAAAGGGATAAATGTAGAGACCTATGAAAGAAAACAGAACTAGAAGCAAATCCACACAAATATACTCAAATAATTTTTTGACAAGGGTGCAAAAGTGGAAGAAGGACAGCCTTTTCAATAAATGGTGCTAGGAAAACTGGATACTGTATCCACACGCAAAAGACTGAATTTGGTTCCCTACCTTACACCATATACAAAAATTAACTCAAAATGTATCAAAGACCTAAACATAAGGGCTAACACCATAAAACTCTTAGAAGAAAACATAGGGGGGAACGCTTCATGGCAATGGATTTGGCAATGATTTTTTAAATATGATGCTAGAAATACAGTTCAACAAAATACAAAAATAGGTAGGTGGCCTTCATCAAAATTAAAAATATCTGTGTATCAAAGATCACTATTAACAGAGTAAAAGGAAACCAACAAATGGGAGAAAATGTGTGCAAATCACCTGATAAGGGATTGAAAATCAGAATATATGGGGCACCTGGGTGGCTCAGCCAGTTAAGCATCCGACTTCAGCTCAGGTCATGATCTCACGGTTTGTGGTTTTGAGCCCCATGTCAGGCTCTGTGCTGACAGCTAGCTCAGAGCTTGGAGCCTGCTTCCGATTCTGTGTCTCCTTCTCTCTGACCCTCCCTGCTCATGTTGTCTCTCTCTCTCTCAGAAATAAATAAAACACTAAAAAAAAAAAAAAAAAGAAAGAAAATCAGAATATATACAGAATTCCTACAACTCAACAACAAAAAAGTCAACCTGATTAAAAAGTGGGCAGGGGCACCTCAGTGGCTCAGTTGGCTGATTGCCGGACTCTTGATTTAGGCTCACGTCATCATCTCACAGTGAGATCAAACCCCCCACATTAGGCTCTACGCTGTTAGCACAGAGCCTGCTTGGGATTCTTCCTCTCTTTCTCTCTCTCTGCCCCTAGCCCACTGGTGTGTGTGCTTTGTGTGCTCTCTCTCTCTCAAAATAAATAAACTTCAAAAAAAAAAAAAAACTTCAAAAAAATGAGCAAAGCACTTGAATAGACACTTCTCCAGGGAAGATAGACAAATGGCCAACAAGCATACGAAATGATGCTCAAATCACTAATCATTATGGAAATGCAAAACAAAACTGAGACATACTACTTCTTATCCATTAGAATGGCTATTACAAGAATGGGGAGGGGAGGGGAGAGGAAGGTGGAGGGAAGGGAGAGGGAGAGGGAAAGGAAAGAGAGGGAGGGAAAGAGAAGGTGAGGAGAGAGAAAGAAAGAAAAGAAAGGAAAGAAGGAAAGGGAAAACAAGTGTTGACAAGGATGTGGAGAAATTCAGACCCTGTGCACTGTCAATGGGAATGTAAAATGGTGCAGTCACTGCAGAAAACAGTAAGGTGATTACTCAAAAAATTAAACACAGAATT
The DNA here is from genome assembly GCF_003009895.1 of Hyaena hyaena. Classification (NCBI taxonomy): domain Eukaryota; kingdom Metazoa; phylum Chordata; class Mammalia; order Carnivora; family Hyaenidae; genus Hyaena; species Hyaena hyaena. Next base: position 336,140 of record NW_024080650.1, on the reverse strand, counting down.
ACCATATGATAGACCAATTCCACTCCTGGGTATATATCCAAAAGAACTGAAAGCAGGGGCTCACTCACACAGATATTTGTACACCAATGTTTATGACATCACTATGTCATTTGGCTAACAGCCAAATGGTGGAAGCAACCGAAGTACCTAGCAAGGGAAGAATGGATAAATAAGATGTGGTATATATACACACTAGAGTATTATTCAGCTTTAAAAAGTAAGTTCTAACACATGTTATCACACGGATGACCCTTAAAGACATCATACTAACTGAAACAAGCCAGTTGCAAAAGGACAAATATTGTGTGATTTCATTTATATTAAGAGCATAGAGTAGTCATACAGATAGAAAGTAGAATAGTGGTGATGGGGGGGGGAGGGGGGAAGGATGTGAAGAGTTGTTCAATGGGTACAGAGTTTCAGTTTTGCAGGATGAAAAGTTTTAGAAATGGACAGTGATCACAGCTATCCAACAATGTGAAGAAACTTAATGCCATACTATAGACTTAAAAATGGTAAAAATGGTAAATTTTGTTATACAGACAGCAGTCAGAAAACAAGCATCCCAATAAAACAACAGGGAAAAAATCTGAACATTTTCACCAAAGAAGATATGTGAGGCAAATAAGCACATGAAAGATGCTATAAATCATTGATCATTATGGAAATGCAGAGTAAACACAAAATACCACACTAAAGCAGCTAAACCTAAAAGATTTTTAATACCCAGTACTGTCAAGGATATGGAGAAATCACAACCCTCACACACTGCTCATGGGAAAGTAAAATGTTATATAACCCCTTTGAAAAAATCATTTGTCAGTTTCTTAAAAAGTTAAACATAAACCTACCATATAATGCAGCCATTCTACTCCTGGGTATTTATCCAAAAGGAATGTATATCCATACAAAAACTTGTACATTAATGTTACAGAAGCTTTATTTGTAACAGCTGACTGGAAACAACCCAAAATTCCATCAATTGATAAATAAATTTTGTTATACCCATATAATAGAATACACAGCAATAAAAACGAATGTTGATACATACAACATGAATGAATCTCAAAATAATTATGCTAAGAAACAAGATAAAAGACAGCATTACTTTTTTTTTTAATTTTTTAAAATATTTTATTTTATTATTGAGACAGAGAGAAACAGAGCATGAGTGAGGGAAGGGCAGAAAGAGAGAGACACAGAATCTGAAGCAGGCTCTAGGCTCTGAGCTAGCTGTCAGCACAGAGCCCGATGCGGGGCTCGAACCCACGAACCGTGAGATCGTGACCTGAGCCAAAGTCGGACGCTTAACCAACTGAGCCACCCAGGAGCCCCAAGAGAGCATTACTTGTTTTAAAACATAGGTTTTATTATCATTCAGTTATGATGAAACCAAAACACCAGATGATTGCCACTGAAAAGATGGTTTGTTAATTCTCAGTTCCCAAGAGGCAGCGGCATGCCACACACACAGGGGCCAGGTGGGGAAGCACTAGGGTTGGTTAGAAGGCAGGGGGACTGAGGGGAAAATACCACTAAGAAAACTTTACTGTGGATGCAGCAGGAAGAAACAGGCAGAGGCAAGGCAAACAGGTTTAGGATTAGCTAATTTGAATAATAACAGTGGACTCTGGGGCTTAGAGGCTATCCCTAATTGCCTAGCTCCTGGTTGGGGGTGAAATCAGGCAGATAGTGACCCAGAGTGTGAAGTGACCCAGAGTGTGAAAGCCTCAAAAGGAGGCGGTTGGGGTATGGGCTCCGGATTGGTTGGTTTGCATATGAAAGGCACACCAGCAGGTTGATCTGTTTATCATCTCTAGAAGTTGGTTAACCCTGAGGGGCAGTCTTTCCAGGGTGAGTAAGGCCCCAAGTGTCAAAGCATCAGAAACGCATCAGAAACACATAGTTAGCACAATAACGCATGATTTCATTTATGTAAAACCCTAGCAAATACAAACTAATCTACAGTGACAGAAAATAGATCAGTACTTGCCTGGGGACAAAGGAGTGGGCACCACATGAGGGAAGGATTACAAAGGCACACAAGAAGCATTTGGGGGATGATGGAGATGTTCAAATTCTCTTGAGTGTTGTGATAGTTTCACCACATACACGTCAAAACTTCACAAACTTTCTAGTTTAAATGTGTATACAGTTTATTTTGTCAATTATAAAGTCGTTTAAAATTATAGGGACAACTGGGGCGCCTGGGTAGCTCAGTCGGTTAAGCGTCTGACTTCGGCTCAGGTCATGATCTCACGGTTCGTGGGTTCGAGCCCCGCATCGGGCTCTGTGCTGACAGCTAGCTCAGAGCCTGGAGCCTGCTTCAGATCCTGTGTCTCCCTCTCTCTCTCTGACCCTTCCCTACTCATGCTCTCTCTCTCTCTCTCAGGGGAAAAAAAAGACACCATTAAAAGTTTGTTTTTTAATTATAGGGACAATCAATAATGACAAATGCAGTAACACAAAAAATATACAATAAAAATTAAACAAGGCCAAAGATAGTTCCTTGACAAGTCAACAAAACAGATAAAAAAAGAAGGCACAAATGAGTAAGTAAAAATAAATACAAATATAACAGATGAAAACTGAGACTATTATCAACTACAGATAATTCTGAAAACTTGAAAGAGACAAATCTCTAGAAAAAGGAATTAACTCACAAAGAAATAAAAAACCAGAACATTCTTATAACTATTAAAGACGCTGAACCAAAAGTTAAAATTTTTCTCACAAAGAAAACATTAGGCCAAGATGATAAGTGAGAGAAAAAGAGGGTATAATCTCCAACTCATTCCATAAAAAAATCCACCACAGCCTATAGAACCCATAAGAAACAATGGTGGGGGTGGGGTATCAAGGTAACTAGATAGAGGATTTTTATATCCTGGCAAAAATGGCCACTGATTTGCACTCAAGAAAGGGTTTGTTAGGCTAAGAGAAAATTAATCAAATGCACATGCTGACAAGGTCTCAGTGGGAAGGAAAGGAAGGTAGGAAGACAAGAGAAAGAACAGCAAAGTGAAGGAGCTTCAGTTTGCCATCTTTGTGATTTCTTGTGATGTAGCAAAGTTAAAGGCTAACAAAGAGGGGGAGATAGTGGGATAAAGTTTTAAGAAGTGATAAGACTACTGGGGTGCTCGGGGAGCCCAATCAGTTAAACATCTGACTTGATTTCAGCTCAGGTCATGATCCAACTGTTCATGAGTCTGAGCCCCTCCCTGGGCTCCATACTACTTGGAACTCTCTCTCCCTCTCTCTCTCTCTCTCTCAAAATAAATGGAAGAGAAGAGAAGAGAAGAGGAGGGGAGGGGAGGGGAGGGGAGGGGAGGGGAGGAAGAAGTGATAAGACTAATACTGCTGCTGCAGAAAATGGCTAGAAATCAAAGAAAAGGACCCAGTTGACAGGAGACTCCTTTTTCAAGAACTCTTTTCTGGGGACACCTGGGTGGCTCAGTTGGTGAAGCATCCAACTCTTGATTTGGGCTCAGTCATGATCTCGCAGTTTCGTGAGTTTGAGCCCTACATAGGCTCTGCACTGACAGCATGGAGCCTGCGTGAGATTCTCTCTCTTTCTCTGCCCCTCTCCCACTCCCACACTCTCTGTCTCTCTCAAATAAACTTAAAAAAAAAATTCTTTTCTGGAAAAATTCTCTACGCATTAATGGTTTGAAAAACACAGAACTAAGGTCTGCTGGCTGAATGTAACAGAACTGTAAGGAACAGGGTTGAGTACTGGCAAGAGAATAGCTGAATTGCTGAACCAGAGTCTACCTTTGATAGGAAAGGATGGGAGATATTAAAGAGGACTCAAAAAAAAACAAAGGACTTAAGTGACTAAAAATTCAAAAGATGTCAGAGCACCTTATAGTGGCAAAACAGAGCAGGCACCTGGAAGGCCCCAAGAGACTGATTTCACCAGAATCATTTGGAATTCATTATAACAGACTTGTCCTTGAAAAATCAATAAACAGCTTTAACTCTACACAGTTACAGTTTCCTTGAGATGTATGGATCTTTTTTTTTTTTTAATTTTTTTTTTAATGTTTTATTTATTTCTAGGAGAGAGAGAGAGACAGCGTGAGCAGGGGAAGGTCAGAGAGAGAGGGAGTCACAGACTGAAAAAGGCTCCAGGCTCTGAGCTGGCAGTCAGCACAGAGCCCGACGCGGGGCTCGAACCCACTAACCGTGAGATCATGACCTAAGCGAAAGTCGGACACTTAACCAACTAAGCCACCCAGGCGCCCCGAGATGTATGGATCTTAACACCAGCACAATGCAAATCATTTACTGCCTTCAGATTCTGCCACAAGCAGCTTGCTAAATGCCCCTCCATAATTTCATGTTTACTTCTGTCTTCTATTCCTGCAGGCAAAACTTACACTTGCAATGCTGATTCTCTTCTTTTAAAAAATTATGGGTATGTAGGTTATTTGAAGCACTCATCAGCCTCTTATCCAAATGCTTAGACAGAAATTACCAAGAGGCAAATTTTATTTAAAAATAATTTTAATACAGACATTTAAACTTTGGCCTACAAATGTGGCCGAAATGAGGCTGCCTAGCCAGTATATTAGTTCCTGGCAGACACTGACTTCTATGCCATGGCACTAATCACTACTGAAATCTCCTATCTGTGAGGAGGACTGTTCATATACTCAGTGCCTGCAGAGTCCCCACTGAGCCGCAGTATCTATGAAAGAGTCCATGAGACAGGCAGTGGGGGGAGGGTAGTTTACCTCTTTCACAAAGCCTGTGGAGAATCTGGGAGTGATGAAAGCCTAGAAAACTAATGAAAGGCGCTTTTATAACCAGGGTGAATGTGGTGCACAAAAGCAAAGTCAGATGACCTACTTAAAGCTTTGCATTTACTGATGAGAATTAATTCTCATTCCACATTAGTCTCTTTCTAGAAAAAGAAAACCTTGCATAATGGTTGGAAAGTTAAGATACAGGGAGTACAGGACTACTAAGTTCCAATCTTTCCCTCTCAAATATCAGCTCAAGACCTAGAGTCTGCGGCCAGAAAGAAAATATACTTCATAAGGCTCTGAGAGGTATGCTCTTGTTTACCCCCGTGTAACAACGTGTTCTCTGACTGCTGGGCTTTGAAGAAATTTAAGTTCTATAATCCACAGATCAGATCAGAAGTTCAGGCTAATATGAGAGGAAATATTTTCTTAATCTCTTCCTGGACCTTATACAAGGCAAATGAATGGTAAACCTGTCTTGTGAGGCAAGAACAGCCTACGTTCCTTCAAAGCAGGGAACCAATCGTTGGCTCATCTGTTCAACTAAGTTCTTGTCTTGTGCCAGGCAAGGAAACAGAGGGAGAACCTCCTACCCTTGAGGAGCTCACCTCTCAAGTGTTTCCTTACCTTTCTCAGAACATTCCAGGTTCATGGATAGAACTCTTATCATCCACAAGGTAGATAAATATGGTCTTTCTTCATCTAGATTCATTTACTCTCTTTCCTTTAAATAGAGGAGTAAAGGGTAGCTCAGTCGGTTAAGTGCCCGACTTCAGCTCAGGTCATGATCTCACAGTCCATGAGTTCGAGCCCCACATCGGGCTCTGTGCTGACAGGTCAGCACCTGAAGCTGGCTTCAGATTCTGTGTCTCCCCCTCTCTCTGTCCTTCCTCCACTCATGCTCTGTCTTCCAAAAATGAAAAACGTCTGAATGAATGAATGAATGAATGAATGAATGAATAAAGGAGTTAGGATGGAAAATTCTTATCTCATTTTTCTATGATTAATTTCCCATTAAAAATTTTCTGATCTGTTCCAATTTTGTTAAATGAACGGGCACTTACAGAAAGCTTACTATGTGTGCCAAACTGTGTAAACACTTGTGAGGAACATGAAGAAACCTGATATGGTGACTCCTTGCGTACTCCTTTCATTACTTCCCATCCCACTTCCATGTGAGGTCCTCGCCTTCCTCCCGCCCCTCCCCCACTTTTTGCTTTGAATGAAGAATCAGTTAACTAGTCCAGGACCACACAGCTAGATCTAGAGCCCAGACTCATGAATTCCTAATTCACTAATCTTCTGAAGGAAACTGGGAGAAGAATGACGGAGGGTGAGGGACAACTCTAAATCAGTCTCAATCCTCCCTCCACCACTCTCCCTGCCATTACCCTGGCTTCTTTTTGGTGTCATTCAGTCTTTATATTGACAGATGCTTATGTCTGGAAGCTTCTGGTCCCAGTTCTCTCACATCAGCCAGGTCTCAGCTTAAATGAAACATGCTGAAATTAAGTTATGGTAGGTGCATTCTCATACTCTCCCCACTCTAAATATTCACTACATAGCAACCTTTTCATTGTTTTCACAGAACTTGACTGTATATACATTTATCTGTCATTTAATCAAGATTCTGTGCTCATATGTAGATCAAAGACCATGTGTGCTCTGCTCACAGAACCTACCCAGCACTTGGCAAAGTGCCCCACACATAAAAGGTATCCCAGGCAGTGGACTAAAGTCCTATTTAAAAGAATCTCAACCCCTGAAACTATATTAAAATGATTCAAGACCTTTAGGCAAGCGAGAAACAAATGTAAATCCTGTCTAGAAAAAGATATCATCCTAAGTCTCAAAATACTTTTACAAACAATTTAAAAAATATAATGTCTTGTCCATGAGGAAATAACGCCAAGAATCAGTAGAAAACAGACAAGAACAGTACCACAGCATTAAGAATTTCAGCTAAGAATCAACACTACAAAAAAAAAAAAAAAAAAAGACCAAACAGAAATTCTCAAACTAAGAAAATACAATAGCTAACATAAAGATCTCAACAGATGGATTTAAGAACTGCTGAAGAGAGAATTAGTGAAATGGAAGGAAGTATCTATGATAAAGGAGAGGGAAGCAAGGGGATAAAAAATATAAAAGGGAAGGTAAGAAAATATAATGAGAAGATCTAATCTACAAGTAATTTGAGTCCCAGATAAAAGGAATAAGAGAAATAAGACAAAAGAAATACTTGAAGGAACAAAGGCTGGAAATTCTCCAAAACTTACAAAAGACATCAAGCCACAGACTCAAGAAATCCTAAGAACCCCAAGCCAATAAAAGAAAAAGAAATCTGTGTCTTTACATACCACAGTAATACTTCTGAGAATCGAGAATTCATAAAAAAATTTTTAAGCAGTCAGAAAGAAACAAAGACAATGTGACAGACTGTGAAGACGGCTGTAAAAATCCCTACCGTTCCTGTACATGTATCTTTTATAATGAGATACTGGCACTCCTATCAAAAGGTAGAGCTTATTTCCCCATCCTGTGAAGTTGAGCTGGTCTTGTGACTTGCTTGAACCACCAAAATGCAGCAGAAGTGATTGGTATAACTTCCAAACACCTCAAGGGACCCTGCACTTCCATTCTGCTCCCTGGAAACACTGCTGTCGTAGCATGCAGCAGCCCTGGCTGACCTTTTCACAGAGTGGGCCAGTGGACAGCCAACACCAACTGCCAAACATGTGCCCGAGACAGTCTCAGCCCCAGATGAGCCAGCAGCTGACTACAGCTGCACAAATGACTAGTCAAGACCACAGAGGAACCAAAGAGCTAACCCAGCACAATTTATTGATTCAAAGAAGAGTAAGCTGATTAGATGGTTGCTGCTTTGAGCTACTAAGTTTTAAGGTCTCCTGCAACAGAAAATAGACACGGAAATATTTCTTTCGGGCAATAATAATAGATTAAATAGATGATAATAGTCCTCCAGCATTGTTAACTTTACATCACAGTATTTAAGTTACAGGTTATCAAAAAGAAAAGTAAACATCCTCCAAGGACTTGACATCTTCTCCAGGGGAAAAGGTTAGTGAGCTTTTGGGTGTATGAAGGGTAGTTATGTTAGGTGGGAGCATGACCTTGTTAATGTCTTTATTTGGAGATTAAATGTAGTTTCAGGAGATACATATGTGTGACAAGTGGACACGGGATATACCTGTGATGATTAATTTTATGTGCCAACTTGGTTAGGGCACATGTTGGTCAAACATTAGTCTGATGTTTCTGTGAAGGTGTATCTGGATGAGATTCACATTTAAACTAGTGGACTTTGCTCTTTCTACCATTGTGGAACCTGTGGAGGCCTGCTGGGAACAGCACTCCCTAAAACGACAAATACGTCCAAGTCCAATTTTGCTGGGTATAAGCAGGGTCTTCAGAACAAGAGGGAGCACCAGCTCCTCTTAAAACTGAAGGTGATTATGCTCGAGATGAAACTGAATTCTATTTAGGCAAGAGATGTGTTTGTGTGTACAAAGCAAAGGACACCACAGTGACTCCTGGTAGAAAACCAAACAAAACCAGAGTAATATGGGGGAAACAGAACTCAAGCCCATGGAAACAGTGGCATGGTTCAGGCCAAATTCCAAAGCAACCTTCCTGTTAAAGTCATGGGCCATAGAATCTGTGTGATGCTATAACTCTAGAGGATTTAAACTTAATGGAAAGTAAATAAATATAGATATAGATCTGTTCTCTTGTATTTTTGTTAAAAAAAAAAAACTAAACTAGTGGACTCTGAGTAATGAAGACTGTCCTTCATAATATGGGTGGACCATATCCAATCAGTTGAAGATGTGAACAGGAGGCTGTTCCTCCTCCACGCCAGAGAAAATTCTACAACAGACTTGTCTCTGAACTGCAACTTTTTCTCGAGTCTCCAGCCTGCTGGTGTTTTACTTCAGAAACTTAACCATGAACTATTATTAAGAAACATATTGGGGCACCTGGGTAGTTCAGTCAGTTAAGGGTCCAACTCTTGATTTTAGCTGAGGTCACGATCTCACAGTCCATGAGATCAAGCCCCAGGTGTACACTGCATTGGCAGTGCAGAACCTGCTTGGGATTCTCTCTCTCCCTCTCTTTCTACCCCTTCTCTGTCCCCCCCCAAAAACAAACTTTTTAAAAAAGAAGCATATTAATAAAAAATCTCATTAAAATAATTCAAAATACTAAAAGGCACATGACAGATGCTAAAACAGCTGCTTGTAAAACTCCTGATTTAAAAAAAAATGCATTTGTTAGAAAAAAAAATTATTGATGAGGTGCCTGGATGGCTCAGTCAGTTGAGCACCTGACTCTTGATTTCAGTTCAGGTTATGATCTCACAACTGTGAGAGCTCCCGCACAGGGCTCTGTGCTAGGCATGGAGCCTGCTTGAGATTCTCTCTTTCCCCTTCTTCTTCTGCCCCTCCCCCACTCATTCTCCCACCTTCCTTTTCGGAAGGGAGGGAGGAAAAAGAAAAAGAAAAAGAAAAAGAAAGAAAAAGAAAAAGAAAAAGAAAAAGAAAAAGAAAAAAAGAAAAAGAAGAAAAAGAAAAAGAAAAAGAAAAAGAAAAAAAAGAAGAAAAAGAAAAAAAGAAAAAGAAAAAGAAAGAAAGAAGGAAAAGAAAACAAAAAAAGGAAAAATTTATTGAGCATTTACTATGTGTCAGGTCTTGTTTCTGGTACTAGCAATGAAATATTAACAAGCAAAACCTAACTAAATCCCTACCTTTGTGACACTTACTTACAGTCTAAGAACAAAAAACGACTTCAAAAAATCACCTCATGGATGAATGAGATGGATGAGAAAATTTGGCCTAGTAAAAAAGCTCAGTCAAGTCCTCCCTGAGGCACTGATTCCCGAACTGAAATGTGCAGAATGAATAGGAGTTAAACCGGAAAGGAGGATAGGAAACTCAATTCTAGCCAGTAGTCTCAGAAATGGTGGGGTCAGGGCCTGAAAGAGGCTGCTGTACCTGGAGCATGGAGAGCATGGTAGGAGAGAAGATCGGGGATTTATGTGGAGCAGGACCATGTACAGATGATACGGATGATTTTTCCTTATCCTGCAAGCATTTAGAAGCCTCTGAAAAGTACAAGCATGAGAGAACAAGCACTGCACTGTGGCTAGGGACAGTGGACAGAGGACAAGATCTCAGTAGCCTAGTTAGATGGTTAGGCTATTGGCAGAGATATCAAAGCATTACGAGTAGGCAGATGGTTAGGAGGTAAACTGCACAGGACTCGACAGTGGATTTGCTCTTGACATAAGGGAGAAGGGGGTGTCCAGTGCTACTCCTCTTAGGTTTCTAGTTTACCTAGCAGGTGGCATTCAAAGAGTCAGGGAGGGGAGGAAAAGAACCATATTTGTGAGGGAAAGTTCTCAAGAATCATCAGAAATCAGAAACAAAATAACCTTTCAGCTGAAAAGATCATCTTGGTGTAATGGTCAACAACACTGAAAAGCAGGATGTACGGAAATACGAAAAGAAAAGCATGGTGGCTATCACAGCTACGATTCACTGCTCCTCGAAGGGGTGGCCTATGGGCTCTGCTGCACTACTCAACACTGCTGCCGGACCATGAAACCAGCCATGGACAATATGGAATATGACTGTGTTCCAATAAAGCTTTATATATGAATATTGAAATCTGAATGCAATCTAACTTGTATTTGGTATCGTTTTCATATATTATTCTTTTGAGGTTTTCCTTAACCATTTAAAAATGTAAAATCATTCTGAGCTCATATATCATACACAAAAAAGACAGCAGGCTCAATATGGGAAGCAGGCCCTGGTTTGTTGACTTCTGTTCTAGAAGTTCTAGCTAACAGGATGAGAAAACAAAACGAGATGTAATCTTTAGGGAGAATCCTCCCAAAACTTAATTGTAGATGGAAGACTATGTGTTCAGGAAAAAAAAAATAGATGAAAGACTGTGCACTTAGAAAAAAACGAATGTTCCTAAACTAAAGTTCATATTTTAAAACTGAAATGCGGTTTTCTAGATCTTCTAGAATATGCATGTTTTCTATTTAAACATAAACATACCCTAATTACAACAATGACGACAACAACAACAACAACAACAACAACAACAAAACAGACAAAATTCATGAGACGAATGACATAAGATTCTGAAAAGTGGAAAAAAGAAGGTGGATTGGCTAGGGACCATGGGATATGAGGACTGACCGACCAAGCAGGAAGTGCCCTACTTTTTGTTGGATTTGGTTTGGTTTGACTTCTACTATGTCCTAGTCTAGGCTCTGGAGAGGCCCACAACCTGAAAACAGTAAAGAACACAATCAAAAAAGTGCCAAGAAAAGACTGCTTTCTCTAGACAAAGGATCAGGAAAAGGGCAGCTCAGGCAAGATAAAAACATTTTGACCATATATGTCCCACTCTAGGCAAACAACAACCAAAAAAGTGGCACCCCTCCCTCTCCTCACCTCACTGTGGCCCAGAAACTGTGGGCAGAGCTCTTCCAATCCTGCATTAATGAGGCAGCACCTTTCCCCCCTCCCCATGTTGCAGCTGTGGAGAATAAGGGTAGAGCCCTGTGTTATTACCCTGGAATCATGAAATGGAGTTCCAACCCCAGCCCAACTAGAGAGCAGAGGGGAGGATTATGGAGAAGAGGGAGCTAGAGAAACAAATTCTCTAAATATGTGTACAAAATACTAGACATACTTCTAAGTGATCCATGTGTAAAAATGACCAGAAACACCACAGCAGAAAGTTTCAGAAATAAACACTGGTCTAAAACAATACCCAGGGGTGCCTGGGTGGCTCAGTTGGTTACGTGTCCTACTTCAGCTCAGGTCATGGTCTCGCAGTTGGTGAGTTCGAGCCCCACATCAGGCTCTGTGCTGACAGCTCAAATCCTGGAGCCTGCCTTCGATGCTGTGTCTCCCTCTCTTTCTCTCTGTCCCTCCCCTACTTATGCTCTCTCTCTGTCTCTCAAGAAGTAAATAAATAAACATTAAAAAATATTTAAAACAACACCCAGGTTTCAGGTTGGCCTCCTGGTAGCATACAAGTAGAGCAGACCAGAACAGCACAGCAAGACTTGAAAACTAAACTGACTTTTGAACCACAACCAACAAAGGTGGGCCAGTGTGTGTGCTCTAAACCTAAACAGGTTGGCTGCCTGTTACATATAAAGATTTAAACAGGAACCAGAATACTCACAATGTCAAGGATGCAATCCAAAATTATTTGTCATGTGAAAAACCATCAAAGTCTCAACTTGAATAAAGAAAAGGCAATTAGTAGATGCCAACACCAAGATGATACACATGTTGGAATTATTTGAAAAGGATCTTAAAGCAGTTTTATCAAAATTCTCCAATAAGAAATTTTAAACACTCAGCAAAGTGCATACATAAAGAGTACCAAGTGGAAATTTTAAAACTAAAAAAACAAAAAACAAAAACCCAAAAAAACCCAGCACTGGACAGGCTCAGTAGTAGAATGAAATGATAGAGGAAACCATCAATGAACTTAAAAACAATCAGTAGATCAGAAGCCAGGGGGGCTCAGTTGGTTAAGCAACCGACTCTTGGTTTTGGCTCAGGTCATGATCTCACAGTTTGTGGGTTGAAGCCCTGCACTGAGCTCCATACTGACAGTGCAGAGCCTGCTTGGGATTCTCTCTTTCTGCCCATTCCCAAAATAAATAAAGAACAACAACAACAACGAAACAGATAAACAGAAAATATCCAACCCGTATCTGACTTTGGCTCAGGTTATGGTCTCACGGTTTATGAATTTGTTGGGCTCTCTGCCGTCAGTGCAGAGCCTGTTTTGGATCCTCTTTCTGCCCCTGCCCCTCTTGTGCTCTCTCAAATATAAATGAAACATTTTTAAAAAGGAAAAGAAAGTATCTAATTTGTACAACACAGAGAGAAAAGAGGTTAAAAAGAAATGAAGAAAACCTTAGAATATGGACTAATAATAAAGATCTGACATCTATGCCTTCAGAGTCCCAAGAATGAGAGAAGAGTGCATAGTTGAAAAAATATTTAGCTGAAAACATCCCAAATTTAAAGACATTTACCTTCAAAATGCTGAAAATTAAAGACAAAGTCCAGAAAGCAGTTAGCAAAAATCAAAACATTACTTATAGGACAATAATTCAAAGGACAGCATATTTTTCATTAGGAACCATGGAAGTCACAAGGAACTATAGAATATTTTTCAAATTCTGAAAGAAAGGACCAACGCAAAGTTCAATCTAGAGTAAAAATATCCTTCAGGTATGAAGGTGAAATAAACACATCGACAGATGTCAGAAACTGAGAATGTGTCACCAGCAGATGTGTTCTAAAAGAATGGCTAAAGGGATTTCATCAGAAAGTAAATGATAACAGAAGAAAACCTCTAGAAGAACAGAGGAAGGGTATACACACGTGTGTATATATATGTTACGCATAAAAATGCATAAACACACTTGTACGAATCAAATACTTGAGATTTAAAAACTGTTTAATGGTTGAAAGTAATAATATAACATTGCCTTGTGGTTCTCAACATGTATAGAGGTAATATTAAAATCAACTATATTATAAAGGGGAGGAAGGTAGAAGGACCTAAAGGGTGGTAAGGTTTCTTCTACCTTCTACTTAAAGTGGGGAAAAAAGTTGATATGACTAGACTGTGATGTTATGTAAGTATATGGTAATCCCTGGAAACATCACATCAAAAAAAACCAACTATACAAAGAGATACACTGAAAACACTCACTATAGAGAAACTGAAATGGAATACCAAAAAAATGCTCAAGCAACCCATATGAAAACAAGGGAAAACAGAACAAAACTAAGAGGAAAGAAACAAAATAATCATAATAAAATGGCAAACTTAAATGCAAAATATCAATAATTACATTAAATAGAAATGGTTTAGAGGAGCCTGAGTGGCTCAGTCGGTTAACTGGCTGACTCTTGATTTTGGCTCAAGTCATGATCTCAGAGTTGTGAGATCAAGCACCATGTCAGGCTCTGCACTGGGTGTGAAGCCTGCTTAAGACTCTCTCCCTCTCCCTCTGCCCCTTCCATGTGTGCCTGCGCACACCTATGTGCTCTCTCTCTTTCACTCCCTCTCTCTCAAAAAAAAAAAAAAAAAAAAAAAAAGGAAAGAAAAGAAAAGAAGAAAAGAAAAAGGTTTAAACCCACCAACTAAACAAGGAGAAAGCTAGTCAGGACTGGTTAAAAACAAGAAAAGATCCAACTTTATACTATCTACAAGGAATTTACTTCAAATATAAGATAACAATATTAAGTAGTTTAGAAATAAATGAATTTCACGTTTCAGAAGGGGGGAGGGATGGACAGACAAATGAGTGGAACACAAGTTTTAGGGAATGAAACTATTCTGCATAATACTGTCATGGAGACATGTCATTATACATTTGTCAAAATCCATGAAATATAGAACACAAAGAATGAACCCTAAACTGAAGACTTTAGTTAATAATAATGTATCAATATTAGTTTATCACTTGTAACAAATCTACCACACTGAAGCAATATATTAATAACAGGGGAAACTGGGTGGGGGGATATGGGACAGGAACTATATGGAACTCTATTTTCTACTCAATTTTTCTGTATAACAGATACTGCTTAAATTTTTTCTATTAATTTTTTTAAATGAAGAAAAGATACACCACATAAACACTAATCAAAAGAAAGCTGAAGTAGTTCTATTTTTTTTTAATTTTTGTTTATTTTTGAGAGTGAGAGAGAACACAAGTGGGGAAGGGGAGAAGGGGGGGTGGGGGAGGAAGAGAGAGAGAGAGAAAATCTGAAGCATGCTCCAGGCTCTGAGCTGTTAGCACAAAGCCCAATGTGAGGCTCAAACTCATAAACTGGGAGATCATGACCTGAGCTGAAGTTGGACCCTTAACCGACTGAGCCACCCAAGTGTTCCTGAAGTAGTTCTATTAATACCAAATAAAATGTTCTTTGGAGCAAGAAAAATTATCAGAGACGAAGAGGAACAATACATAATGATAAAAAGGCCAATGTATCAAGAAGACATAAAAATTCTAAATGTGTATGTAACAAAGAACACAACTTCAAAATATATGAAGCAAAAACTGGCAGAGCTGAAAGGAGAGAGAGACAAATCAAAGACTGTAGTTTGGAAATTCAGCAACCCTCTCTCAGTAATTGACAAAACCACTAGATAGAAAATCAATGAGGATACGGGACTGAACAAAATACTATCAACCAACAGGCTAGGGGGCACCCAGGTGGCTCAGTCTATTAAGCATCCACTTCAGCTCAAGTCATGACCGCATGGTTTGTGAGTTCAAGCCCTGCATCAGCTCTCTGCTGTCAGCAAGAGCCTGCTTCTGATCCTCTGTCTCCCTCTCCCTCTGCCCCTCTCCTACTTGCTCTCTTGCTCTCAAAAATAAACATTAAAAAAAAATACTATCACCCAAGCTCTAATTGATATTTCTAGGACACTCCATCCAACAATAGCAGGCCAGATTTGTTTTTCAGACTCCCATGGAACTCTTTCCAAGACAGACCATATCCTGTTCATATAACAAATCTTCACAAAAAACTTTTTAAATATTTATTTATTTTTTGGGAGAGCACAAGTGAGGGGGGCTAGGGAGACAGAGGACAAAGGATCGGAAGCAGGCTCTGCGCTGACAGGCTGACAGCAATGAGCCCAATGTGGGTACCACCCCAGTTCCTCTACAATTTTAAAAAGGAAGAGATATCGCTAATAGATACCATGGCCATTAAAAGGATAAAGGAATAATACTATGAACAACTCTAGATACAGAAATACAACAAAATAGTCAAGATAAACCAATTCCCCGGGGGAGCCTGGATGGCTCAGTCAGTTAAGTATCCAACTTCTGCTCAAGTTATATGCTCAAGGTTCGTGGGTTTGAGCCTTGCATCAGGCTCTGTGCTGACAGCTCAGACCCTGGAGCCTGCTTTGGATTCTGTGTCACCCTTTCTCTGTCCTCCCCTGTTCGTACTCTGTGTCTGTCTCTATCTCTCAAAAATAAACAAACATTTAAAAAATAAATAGATAAACCAATTCCTTGAAAATTACCAACTACCAAGAATCCTGTAACTATGGAAAATGTTTAACTTCTGGGGCACCTGGCTCAGTCAGTTGTGTCTGACTTTGGCTCAGGTGACGATCTCACAGTTCATGGGTTAGAACCCCACATCTGGCTGAGCTGACAGCTCACAGCCTGATGCCTGCTCTGATTCTGTCTCCCTCTCCCTCTCTCTCTCTCTCTGTCCCTCCCCTGCTTGTGCTCTTTCTCTCTCTCAAAAATAATAAAACAAAACAAAACAAAAAGAAATGCTTATTTCTGAAAAATAAATCTTCAGGCCCAGAAAGCTTCACTGACAAATCCCACCAAACATTTAAAGAAGGAAATAACACCAATTCTACAAATCTCTTCCAAAAAATAGAAGATGGAACACTTTCTAACTCTTATTTTTATATTAGCCTTTTCCTGTTAACAAAACCAGAAAGTAAACAAAAAGAAAACTATAGACCAATTTCCCTCATGAACATAAAACAAAAATTCTCCACAAATGTTATCCAAAACATACAATATGTAATATATATATATTATATATATATAGGAATAGTATATATAATATATATATATAGGAATAGAAGGAATCTTCCTCTACCTGATAAAAAGGCATCCAAAAACAAAACACCTAAAGTCTGAATACTTTCTCCCGAAAATCATAAACAAGGCCAAGATGTCTCCTCTCATTACTCCTACCTATTCAAGAGTGTAACAAAGTCCTAGTAAGTGCAATAAAGAAAAGGAAATAAGGGCACCTGGGTGGCTCAGTGAGTTAAGTGTTTGAGATCTTAATATCAGCTCAGGTCGTGATCTTGCGGTTCGCATGTATGAGCACTGTGTCAGGCTCCATACTGCCAGGGTGGAGCCTTGCTTGAGATTCTGTCTCCCTCTCTATCTGACCCTCCCCTACTTGCTCTTGGTCTTTCTCTCTCTCTCAAAGTAAATAAAATACTTTTAAAAAAGAAAATAAAAATTTCCATAGAATGTAAAGAACTAAAACTGCCCGTATTTGTAGAGGGCATGATAATCTACAAAAAAAAGAAAAAACCCTCCTGGAACGAATGAGTGAGTTTAGCAATGTCATAGGATATAAGGTCAATACAGAAAAACCAACAGTGTTTCTATATACCAGCAATGACTATTTGAAAAGCAAACTTAAAAACATAATACCCTTTACAATCACTCCCTAAAATAGGAAACATATAGGTATCTAACAAAACATGTTTAGGATTTATATGCTATAAATTATAAAACACTGATGAAAGAAATCAGATTATACGTAAATAAATGGAAATACATACTGTGTTCATATTTTAGAAAATTCAACATGGGAACAGCTGTCAATTCTCCCCAAAATGATCTATAGGTTAAATCAATAGCTATCAAAATCACAGTAGGTTTTTTTTGTTTGGTACACTGACAAGTTGATTCCTAAATTTCTATGGAAAGGGAAAGGAATTAGAGTAAAATAATACCTTGAAAAATAAATTTAGAGGAATCATATTGTTCAATCTTAAGGCTATTTGTTCACAGTAATCAAGACTACGGTAGTGAAGAAGAGATACACAGAAATCAATAGAACAGGACAGAGTTCAGAAACAGACTCACAAGGATGCTTAACTGATTTTTTTTTTGTTTTTACAAAGATACAAAAGCAATTCAATGGAAGAAGGAATTAAATGGGCCTGGAACAATGGGACTTAGATGGGCCAAAAAAAAAAAAGAGAAAGAAAAAGAGAAAGAAAAAAAGAACCTTGACCAAAATCTCATAATTTATGTAAAAATTAACTCAAAATGGATCCTAGAATATAAAATGTAAACCTATAAAAATTTTTGAAGAAAACCTCTGTGACCTAATGTTAGGTGAAGATTTCTTAAACATGACACTAAAGCAAGGCTTATAAAAGAAGAAATTCATAAATTGGATTGATCAAAGTTAGAAACAAAGTCTGGCACAAAAAGACAAGACACACACTAGGAAAAAGTATTAGCAAAAACATATATCAAACAAAGAACTTTTATCCAGAAAGTATAATATTAACTAATTAATATTACATTAATTAATATTTAAACAGTAAAAAAAAATTTTTAAAACAGAATCTTTTTAGAAAATGAGCAAAGCAATGAAGAGACATTTCATTGAAAAATATATTCAGATGGCAACTATGGACATTAAAAGATATCTGCCACCATTAGCCATCAGGGAAATGCAAATTCAAGCCAGGAGATACTACTACACACCTATTAAAGTGACTAAAATTAAAAAATGGTGTCAATGCCAAATGCTTATAAGGATACAGAGAAACTGAATCCTCACATGCTAGTGGGAATGTAAAATGTTACTGCCACTCTGGAAAACAGTTTGGCAGTTTCTTTATTTTTTTATTTTTTATTTTTTTTAATTTTAATTTTTTTAATAGTTTATTGTCAAGTTGGTTTCCATATAACACCCAGTGCTCATTCCCACTGACAGTTTCTTTAAAAACTAAACTGTTACTTACCATACGACCCAACAATGGCACTTCTGGGCATTTATCCCAGAGAAATGGAAAACATGTCCACACAAAAACATGTACATATTTATAACCATCTTCTTGTTAACAGCTCCAAACTGGAAGCAACATAAATGTCCTTCTAGGAGCAGATGGATCGGTTGTGGTACATCCATACAATGGAAACTACACTGAGCTATTAAAAAAAAGAACAAACCATGGATACACACAAAAACTTGAATGGATCCCAAAGGCATTATGCTAAATGAAAAAGCCAATTTTAAAAGGTTACACACGGCATAATTCCATTTAAATACCACTCACTTAAAAAAAAATTATAGCAACAGATCACCAAGATTTAAGATTGGGGAGAGGACCTGATTATAAAGAAGTATCATGAGGGATTTTCTCTCTGTGGTGATAGCATAGCTCTCTATTGTGATTGTTGTTGTGGTTATACAAATCTACATATCTGATAAAATTTCATAGCAGCATATACCAAAAACATAAATACATATAAACATGTACGATTCGGCAAAAAATCCAAATAAAGTCTGTTTCTTGGTTAATAAGATTATACTAATATCAATTTCCTGCTTTTGAAAATGTACTGTGGTTATGTAAGATATTATCATTGGAGCATACTGGATGAAGTGTAAATGGGAACCCTGTACTATCTTGCCACTTCTGAGTCTTAAATTATTTTAAAATTAAAAATTTTAAAAAAAACTATAAATACACAGTTAAGCTGAGACTAGGCTTTTTTTTTTTTTTTAAACAAATAATGAAAAGGTATTTGTACTATAAGATGTTACATAATTAACTTCATTAAAACTCTCTGGTAATGAGGGATGCCTAGGTGGCTCAGTTGGTTAACCATCCAACTTCGGCTCAGGTCATGATCTCGCGATTCGTGGGTTCAAGCCCCCGTGTGTCAGGCTCTATGCGGACAGCTCAGAGCCTGGAACCTGTTTCAGATTCTGTGTCTCCCTCTCTCTCTCTGTCCACCCCCCCACTCACATTCTGTCTCTCTCAAAAATAAACAAACATTAAAAAAACATTTTTTTAACTCTCTGGTAATGATACAGGAACAGATTAACAAGCAACAGATTCCATATATGATAAAGAATTTCAAATCAGAAAAAGATAAATATTTATTTAAAAAACAATACTAGGAAAACTACTAAACTGGGGCACCTGGGTAGTTTATTCAGTTGAGCATCCAACTTCAGCTCAGATCATAATCTTGCAGTTTGCAAGTTCAAATCCCACATTAGGTTCACTGCTGTCAGAATAGAGCCTGCTTTGGATCCTCTCTCCCCCTTTCTCTCTGCCCCTCCCCCTCTTGTGCTCACATGCTCGCTCACGGGCGCGCGGTCTCAAAAATAAACATTAAAAAAAACCTACTACCAGTCAGAGTGACTAAAATGAGCAAATCAGAGAACTCTAGATGCTGCCGAGGATGTAGAGAAATGGGCACTCTCCTACACTGTTGGTGGGAATGACAACTGGTGCAGCCCCTCTGGAAAACAGTGTGGAGCTTCCTCAAAAAGTTAACAATAGAACTCCCCTATGACCCAGCAATAGCACTGCTAGGAATTTACCCAAGGGATACAGTATTGCTGATGCATAGGTGCACATGTACCCCAATGTTCATAGCAGCACTCTCAACAATAGCCAAAACATGGAAAGAGCCTAAGTGTCCATCGACGGATGAATGGATCAAGAAGATGTGGTTTATCTATACGATGGAATACTACATGGCAATGAGAAAGAATGAAATCTGGCCATGTGTAGCAACATGGATGCACCTTGAGGGTGTTATGCTGAGTGAAATAAGTCAGGCAGAGAGGGACAAATACCGTGTTTGCACTTATCGGAGGATTAGGAGGAATTTAACAGAGGACCGTGGGGGAGAAGAAGGGGGTAAACAGTGGAGGAGGGGGAGAGAGGCAAACCATGAGAGACTCTTGAATGCTGAGAACAAACTGAGGACTGATGGGTGTGGGGGGGCAGGGGGGGAGATGGGCATGGAGGAGGGCACTTGTGGGGATGAGCACTGGGTGTTATATGGAAACCAACTTGACAATAAACTATTTGTTAAAAAAAAAGCAAACCTACTAAACTAAGTGAGCAAAAAGTATATTAGCTCCTCGTTTCATGCAATATTCCAAAAAAAAAAAAAAAACCCCAAAACAAAACATATTCCAAATGGTTTAAAGTTCTAAGTATAAATAGGGCGCCTGGTGGCTCAGTGGGTTAAACATCCAACTTCTGTTCAGGTCATGATCTCACAGTTCATAAGTTCAAGCCCCATGTCGGGCTCTGCTGACAGCTCAGAGCCTAGAGCCTGCTTCAGATTCTGTGTCTCCCTCTTTCTCTGCCCCCTCCACCACTTGCATTGTTTCTCTCTCTCAAAATAAATAAACATTAACAATATTTTTTAAATTTCTAAGTATAAATAACAATAATATGATGTATATAATATAAATTATAAAACATCTTGAAGAAAGCATTTGTAAATATTTGTCTGTTCCTGAGGTGCAGATAGCACTTTCTAAACATAAAAAACAAAAACTGAGTAACTGAATACATAAAATGTTTAAACTCCTATATGTCAACAAAACATCATAAACAAAATTTAAATCAAAATAAACTATGAAAAACATTTTCAAAATGTTACAGGCAGGGGCTCCCAGGTGGCTCAGTCAGTTAAGCATCTGACTTCGGCTCAGGTCATGATCTCCCGGTTCAGGAGTTTGAGCCCGGTGTCAGGCTATGTGCTGACAGCTCAGAGTATGGAGCCTGTTTTGGATTCTGTGTCTTCCTCTCTCTCTCTGCCCCTCCCTGACTCATGCTCTCTCTCTCTCTCTCTCCTTCAAAAATAAACATTAAAAAAAAATGTTACAGGCAAAGGGCTAAATAACCTTTTTAAAGTGTTTACAAATCAGTAAGTACAAACACATCCATGGAAGGGTGAACAAAAAGCATGAACAGGCAATTCATAAACAAGTAAAAAAAATTCATCTTTAATAATGGGGGAAAAAGGTAAATTAAAGTAGGGTTTTTTTCACCTCTCAAATGGGCACATACTCATGTGAGCGAGAACTTGTAAGCATCTATTCTACTCATTTAGCATTTAGTCTATAATGCTATGTGCTATATGATAATTTAGCTTTATATATAATAAATCTATATAATAGCTTTATACAGATATATGTATCACATACACATATAAATATATAAAGCTATTTTATAGATTTTTATTATAAATAATATAAAGCTACTATAAATATATATACATATATAGTCTCTCTCCTCAATAAGACTAGCAACCTCCAGGCAGGAATTTTCTTACTTTGTTGTTTTCCCAACACTTAAAATAAAAACCAACACATAATAAGTATCCAAATTGTTGGTTAATGATATTAATGAAAATTATAAAAGCCTCAGATCACTGAAGAGTGAATTCTGTTACAGACTGAATGCTGTGTTCTCCTCCCAAATTCTCATGTTGAAGTTCTAATCCCCAATTTGATATTTGGAGATAAGGCCTTCAGGAGGTAACTGGGGTTAGATTAGATCATGGGGTGAGGCTCTCGTGAAAGGATCAGTGGCATTATAAGAAGAGGAAGAGAGATCTCTCTCTCCTCTCACCCCTCCCCCGGCCCCCCATGCACCAAAGAAAGGTCATGGGAGGTCACAGCAAGAAGTCACATGTCTGCAACCCAAGGCGAGTATTCTCACCAGACACCAATCCTGTTAACACCTTGGACTGCCAGGCTCCAGAACTGTGAGAAATAAATTACAGTTGTTTAAGCCACCCAGCCTACAGTATTTTGTCATGGCAGCCTAAGTGGACTAAGACAATCTCCATCCCATAATTCTCTAATCTACAAAAAAGCGCCATCTTGATTTATGGATTTATCCGCACCATTCGGTTTCACCATTCCTATCTCAGGCTGCCAACGGCAGCTCAAAAGTATCACACTCAGGGTCTCAGTGCTATGCAGAAAACATCCTTTCTTTGTCAGTTTCTAGCACAGTAGCTCACAGCTCCCTCTGGGCAGATGGCTTTAGTGACAAGAGGACATCACCCTCCCTTCTCTACAGAGCCTCTATTCTCTGTTTAGACTAGAAAGAAGAGATTCCCTCATCCTTTCAAAGACTATTAATCTCTGTGTTCCTGACCCCATGTGAGATCTTTCCTCCTACATTATGCCTTTCCTTCTGGTACCTTCAAACCTTCCTCTCCAGCCCTCATTTTCCTCTGTTTACAAAGAGGCACAGATGTTCCAAACAAATTTTTTAAAATGCAAACACAGGGGCACCTGGGTGGTATCTAACTGTTGATTTCGGCTCAGGTCATGATCTCAGCGTTTGTGGGATCAAGCCCCACGTTGCGCTCCATGTGAGGGGCCTGCCTGGGATTTTCTCTCACCCTGTCTCTCTCTGTCCCTCCCCACTCATGCATTCTTGAGCATGTGTGCCTTCTCTCTCTCGTAAAATAAACAAACTTAAAAAAAAAAAAAAAAAGGAAAAATCCAAACACAGTAACCAACCCCATTTAACCATCCAGGCTCCTGTTTTCCCTTCCTTCCTCATACCACCAACTTGGGTAGGATGTAGTTTGCTTTTATTTCCTCACTTTCCACCTCTCCTTGGTGACCTCATTGTGTTCTTCAAGCCGTCACTCTCAAGTCTACAAATAACCTCTTCAAATCCAATTTTTTCCCCAGAGTTTCCATTCTCTTTAACTTGTACTTGACATGTGATAGTAGTTATCCCCTTTCTCAAAAGTTTTCAGGTTGTTGGTTCTCTGGACACGATGACAACTAAATTTTAGCTCCCACAGCTTTTGTTCCTCTACCACTCACACATTAGTATTTTATTCGAGTCGCAATTACGGGCCAGGCATTGCAATAATATTAGGGATGCAGGAAAGAAAAAGCCAAAGTCCTTACCCTTCATTTTCCAGTTCAGCCACTCACTTAACAAACTCTCATTGAAAAGCCAGTAGGTGCTGGGTGTAGAAAGCTAATTAAGACCTGTCCCTGTCTTGGGGGAGGAGGGGACACTGTCCTTGTCCTGGTCTTCAGTGAGCTCCTGGCCCATAGGCAAGTATGTTTTTGTGCCCCCACTGCACACTATACACTTTGTGAGAGGAGAATCCAAGTCTATTTCACTGAGTCTCCAAAGCGTTCACACTCAGCAAATGCCCAACACATGGAAGGGACAAAGGACTAACAGTGCTCATGTCAGAGATATACAATATTTTTGATCATACATGAGAAATTAAGAAAGCAATTATCTCCTTAGAGATAATTGGAACAGGGTAGAAGCAACAGGGTAGAGTGACACAAACTTAGCTCTGTCACTTCTACAGCTTGGTATTTAAGTTTTGAGTTTTCATTTCCTCATCTTGAAAACAGCAATCTCTCCCACCAATATCAGAGGACTGCTGTGAGGAGTATAAAATATGTAATACACACATAAACATATCTATATATAATAATGTGCAACCCCATCATTGAGTCTAGTACACAGCAGGCACTATCCAAGTTTCCCCTTCATGTGCTCCTCATTTTTCTTTATATTCACTAACCCTTTACCATGACCAAAATGATGACTGCTATTCAATCACACATTTCTTGCCTTGATTTTTATGACAAAGATCAAGCCACCACCTTAATGTACACCTTCAAAATGAGGAATTCAAGTTCCATATAAATAATTATCATAAACCCAAATTCTAATATTTTACACTTAAAACATTTTCCCTAAGAAATATTCTATATGTTCCGTGAGGGTCAAAATTTGCACCTGTAGTGACAAGGATGAAATGGTAACACACTTACATTGGTAATAACAACTCACTTGGTCTCTCTTTTCCATAGCCACCATGGAACATAAGGAGGAACTGAGGGATCACTCTGGGGTTCCTTCTGCCCTAAACTAGAAATCTGTTAGTAGTGATATTGCACTTCTTTTCATGTGACTGTTAGCCATCTGCGTGTCTTCTTTGGAAAATGTCTATTCAGGTCCTCTATCCATTTCTTTTTAAATAGACTCCATGCCCTACATGCAGCTCGAACTCATGACCCTGAGATTAAGAGTCACATGCTCTACCTACTGAGCCAGCCAGGTGCCCCTCCTCTGCCCATTTTTAAATCAGGGTGTTTTTTTGGTGTTGAATTGTATAAGTTCTTTATGCATTTTAGGTATCAATGCCTTACTGAATATATCATTTGCAAATATCTTCTCCCATTCAGTTAACTGACTGTTGAGGGTCTCCTTTGCTGTGCAGAAGCTTTTTATTTTGGTGTAGTCCCATTTAATCTTCCATTCTTAAAAAAGAAAGAACAGGCAAGTATCACCAGACCAAGATAAACAAACAGGAAAAGATAATGACTGGAGAAAATAGGGATAATCGAAAGAAAAATCAGGGGCGCCTGGGTGGCTTAGTCGGTTAAGCGTCCGACTTTGGCTTAGGTCATGATCTCGCGGTTCGTGGGTTCGAGGCCATTGTCGGGCTCTGTGCTGACTGCCACCTCAGAGCCTGGAGCCTGTTTCAGTCTGTGACTCCCTCTCTCTCTGACCCTCCCCTGCTCACGCTGTCTCTCTCTCTCTCTCTCCTAGAAATAAATAAAACATTAAAAAAAAAATTAAAAAAAAAAGAAAAATCAAAACTTTTAAAAACTGTCTTCAGAGACAAAACAAAAATTGAAAGCAATTTGTTTTTTAATCTGAGAGAGGAAGAGAGAGAGCAGGAAAGAGGGGCAGAGGGAGAAGGAGAGAATCCCAACAGGCTCCATACTCAGAGTGGAGCCAGACACAGGGCTCAATCCCATGACCCTGGGATCATGACCTGAGCTGAAATCAAGTCAGATGCTCAACTGACTGAGCTATCCCGCTGCCCCTGAATGCATTTAAAAAAAAATTTTTTTAATGTTTTTATTTATTTCTGAGACACAGGGAGAGACAGCATGAGCAGGGGAGGGTCAGAGAGAGAGGGAGACACAGAATCTGAAACAGGCTCCAGGCTCTGAGCTGGCAGTCAGCACAGAGCCTGACGCGGGGCTCAAACCCACGAATTGTAAGATCATGACCTGAGCCGAAGTCGGACGCTCAACCGACTGAGCCCCTCAGGCGCCTCCCCACCTCCCACCCCCGAATGCATTTTTAAATATCAGAACAAAAATCAGTTCTAAAAAAATTTTTTAAATACACTGAAAAAATTTTTCAATAGACTGAGAGATAAAATCATGACAGTCTCCCAGAAAAGAGAAGCTAAGGCAAAGAAAACAAGGGTGAATAGATAGGAACATTACATGAACGATCTGAGAGGCCCAATATCAGAAAGTTTCTGGCAAAAAGAAGAAAATGGAGGGGAGAACATTATCTAAGAAAATAACTTCATTAAATGTGAAA
This sequence comes from Hyaena hyaena, assembly GCF_003009895.1. Taxonomy (NCBI): domain Eukaryota; kingdom Metazoa; phylum Chordata; class Mammalia; order Carnivora; family Hyaenidae; genus Hyaena; species Hyaena hyaena. The sequence continues at coordinate 310,338 of NW_024080650.1, read as the reverse complement.
TATATTAGTTTTCAGATTAAGGGGGCCCACCAAGTATACCACTATCAAAATCTAGAATATATGGAATATAAAAGATAAGCTTCCAGAGATGGGAGAAAATTAATTTCCTACAGGAAACAAAAATGAGGCTAAATTTCTACATTCATAAGCAACAGTGATTTCAGAAAAAACAGAGCAATGACTTCAAAGTTCTGAGGGAAAATAATCTGCAACCCAGATTTCTATACCCAATCAAATCATCACTCAAACATGAGGGAAGATCAGACATCAGAAAGTATCAAAGTTTATCTGCCATGTACCCTTTTCTCAAGAAGTATCTTGAGAATGAACTATAGCAAATTTTTTTTTTTAAAAAAGAAGGGACGTGGAGGGGGGACTGATGCCAAAGGTCAGTGGAATGAGTCCAACTCAAAAGTGTGGTGAGGAAAATTTCAAGAATGCAGTTGTGCAGATAGCTTAAAAAAAAATTAGTATAAATGTGAACAGGGTCTTCATAGACTGGAATGTGTATGACTAAGATGGGGAAAAGTGAGATAAAAATTCTGACAAGAAAAAAGGAAATTAGAATTTACCAAGAAAAAAGCTGTATGAGAAAGTCTAAATATGAAATAAAAATATGACTGGAAATAACTGATAGTTTCAAAAAAAGAATTAATTTTTTATTCATTTCCTCCTCTGAATAGCCCAGGGTCCACAACATTAAACCTACAGAGAAAAATATTATAAACCCAGAAAACAATACCTGACCTGACACTGAATAATATTACTTAACTATAGTAATGCAATACTATAGTTAAAGTTTTGACAGGTTAAACCGAAAACTGTATCTGACAGAAAGGTAGGGATGCTGATATCATCATCTGACAGAGTGGGAGAGGTAAGAAATACTGCTGAAAATTAACACAACAAAAAATAGAGGTTCAAGAGCACTTCTGGTATTGAGAAAGTTAACCAACTTGGAATGGGTTAAAGTGTGTCTCCTCAAAAGATGTTTAAGTCCTAACTCCAGCACCTGCTCTTATTTGGAGACGGGGTCTTTGCAGATGACCAAGTTTAGATGAGGGCATCACAGTGGGCCCTAACCCAATGTGACTGGTCTATTTATAGAAAGAGGACATTTGGACCCAGAGACAGGCATGCACAGAGGGAAAATTACATGGAATCACAGGGAGAACACCATGTACAAGGCAAGGAGTGCCTGAGGATACAAAGAGCTAAGAGAGAGGCAAGAACAAATTCCCTCTCCCAGCCCCCAGAAGGAAGCAACTCTGCTGACCCGTTTCTGTTTAAACCACCCAAGTTTACGGTACTTTGTTATGGCTGCCCCAGGAAACTAATACACAAAAGAAGGGGGGAAAATCATGCAAACAACAAATTGGAAGGGGGGTGGTGGTATGAGGTAAATCCTTATCATTCATACTGGAGAAGTAGAAAACCAGGTAAGGTGAATTTTTAAAAAGGTTAAAAAATGAAACAGCAATATAGAAGTGTATAATCTAGCTTTATAAATGGAAGTCATCAAAAAACAGTCTCAGAAATAACTAAATCTAGGGGTATCTGGGTGGCTCATTCAGTTGAGCATTCAACTCTTGATTTTGGCTTAGGTGGGACTGAGCCCTGTGTCAGCCTCCATGCTGAGCATGGAACCTACTCAAGATTCTCCCTCTCCTTCTCCCTCTCCTTCTGCCTCTCTCCCCTGCCCACACTCACTCATGCTCTCGTTCTCTCTCCAAAAAATAAAAAATTAAAAATTAAAGCCTGTCTCAGCAGAGTGGAAGAGGGAGCTAAAGAACATGTTTATTCCAGGCTTATTTGTACTATCTTCTTTGTAACCATGTGCACACATATTACAGTAAGAATTTAAAATTTTTAGGGTTATAGAATAAGCATAGTATAATCTAACCTTTCAAAAAGAATTACGAGGGCCACCTGGATGGCTCAGTTGGTTAAGCATCTAACTCTTGATTTCGGCTGAGGTCATAATCTCACAGTTCCCGAGTTCAAGCCCCACATCAGGCTCTATGCTGAAAGCATGGAGCCTGCTTTAGATTCTCTGACTCCCTCTCTCTCTGCCTCTCCCCTGCTTCCACACATGCACTCACACACTCTCAAAAAAAATAAATAAACATAAAAAATACAAATAAAAAAGAATTATGACAACTGGATTTTTGAAATGGGTAAAGTATTTAAATAGACATTTCTCCAAGGAAGATATCCAAATGGCCAATAAGCACATGAAAAGATGCTCTCAATATCACTAATCACTAGGGAAATGCAAATCAAAACAACAATGGGATACCATTTTACACCCATTAGTATGGCTACCATCTCACACCTACCAGAATGGCTAAAATCAAAAACACAAGAAACAAGTATTGGGGAGGGTGTGGGGAAAAAAGGAACTCTCACACACTGCTGATGGGAATGCAAAGTGCTACAGCCACTGGGGAAAACAACTGGAGGTTATTCAAAAGTTAAAAACAGAACTACCCTATGATCCAGTAATTGCACAAAATATACAAATAAACTAATTCAAAGGGATACGCATACCCCGATGTTTAATATACAGCCACATTTACGATGGCCAAATTGTGGAAGCACCCCAAGAGTCCATCGACTGATGTATGGATAAAGAAGAGGTGGTATATGTATACCATGAAATATTATTCTGCCATAAAAAAGAATGAAATTTTCCATTTGCAATGACATGGGCTAGAGCTAGAGAGTATAATGCTAAATGAAATAAGTCACTTATATATGGAAGTTTTAAAACAAAACAAACAAGCAAAGGAAAAAGAGACAAACCAAGAAACATTCTTAACTATAGAGAACAAACATGGTTATCAGAGCGGCGGGGCGGGGAGAAATAGGTGACAGGGAGGAAGGAGTACACTTGTCATGATGAGCACTGGGAGATGTACGGAATTGTTGATTCACTACATTATACACCTGAAACTAAAATAACACTGTGTGTTAACTATACTGGAATTAAATAAATATTTAAAAGAAGAAGAAGAAAAGAAGTGCTGGTGAGGATACTGAAAAACCATAACCCTTGTGCACTGATGATGGGATTGTAAAATGGTTCAGCCACTGTGTAAAACAGTCAGGTGGTTCCTCAAAAAAACAAAAACAAAACAACCAAACATTGAATTACCATCTGATCTAGCAATTCCACTTCTAAGTACCTACCCCCAAAGAACTGAAAGCAGGGACTTGAACAGATATTTGTATACCAATATATACTGCAGCATTATTCACAGCAGCTAAAAGGTGGAGACAACTCAAATGTCCACTGAAGGATGAATGAATGAATGAATGAATAAAATGTGATACATACATACAAGAGAATATTAATTAGCTTTAAAAAGGAAGTAGGGGAAAAAATAAAAATAAAATTTAAAAAATAAATAAAAAGGAAGTAGGGGCCTCTGGGTGACTCAGCTGGTTGGACATTCGACTCTTGGTTTTGGCTCAGGTCATGATCTCACGGTTCTCAAGTTTGAGTCTCATGTCTGGCTCTGCAGTGACAGTGCAGAGCCTGCTTGGTATTCTCTCATATTCTCTCTCTCTCCCCCTCTCCCTCTGCTCCTCCTGTGTGCTTTCTCTCTCAAAAATAAACTTTAAAAAAAATAAAAATCTTCTTTAAAAGAATAATAAAAAGGGAGTAAATTCTATTACATGCTACAACATGGATGAACCTTGAAGACATTATGCTAAATAATGGTTAATTAATGGCTGGTTACGTGTCAAACTTTGGCTCAGGTCATGATCTCACAGTTTGTCGGTTCAAGACCCACATCGGGATCTGTGCTGACAGCTCAGAGTCTGGAGCCTGCTTTGGATTCTGTGTCTCCCTCTCTCTCTGTTCCTCCCCTGCTTGTGCTCTGTCTCTCTCTCTCTCAAATATAAACAAAGATTTTTAAAAAAAATTTTTTAAAAAGAAAGAAGCCAGACACAAAAATGATAAATATTGTATACTTCCACTTACATGAGGTAAAGTAATCAAATTCATAGAGACAGAGAGTAGAATGAATGGTGGTTGCCAGGGGTTAGGGGAAGGAAGGAATGGGATTTCGTGTATAATGGGTTAGTTTCAGTTGGGGAAGATGAAAAAGTTCTGGAGATGGATGGTGGTGATGGATGCACAATGTGAATGTACTTAAAGCCCATGAATTATATACTTTAAATTGATGAAAACGGTAAATTTTATGTTATGTATAGTTTACCACAAGAAACAGGGGGAAAGAAAGAAATATGTGTACAAACACATTAACATAAACCTTTCCAGTGCTGCCCAGGCTTCCTCATACCCTCCCCTAGTCAACAACCTCCAGGCTCCTGCTAAAGGAACCACTAGTCTGACTCCATCATATCTCATCTTCCAGTAACATCTACTTTGTGTCTGGCTTCTTTCACTCAGCATTGTATCTCAAATTCATCCGTGTTGTTACGTGTACTGGTAATCTGTTCCTTTCTACTGCTAAAAAAAATTCCATTGTATGAATATATCGCAATTTGTATTTTTGAACATTTGATTATTTCGATTTTTTAGCTGTTACAAAGGTACAGCGTACATTTATATGCAAGTCCTTGTGTAGACAGACGTTTTCATATCTCAAAGGCAAATATGTAGGAATGGAATTCCTGAATTACTGGGTAGATGTCTATTTAGCTTTGCAGAAAATGCCCAACAGTTTTCCAAAGCTGTAGTGCTGATTTACACTCCCACTTAAAACTTGGAGCGATGGGCAAACCATGAGAGACTCTTGAATGCTGACAAAAACTGAGGACTGATGGATGTGGGGGGAGGGGGGGATGGGCATGAAGGAGGGCACTTTGGGGATGAGCACTGAGTGTTATGTAGAAACTAATTTGACAATAAACTATTTGTAAAAAAAAAAATAAAAAAATAAAGTTTTAAATTAGGAAGTTTAAAAAAAAAAAAACTTGGAGCGATGGGAAGGTTGAATAACAAAAATCCATTTTTCCTTTATTAATACAAGTTACTAAATGTTACACATAAGACAGAGTATTGCAGTCTTTGTCTCAATGCATTGGTTCTTCAACAAGGATGCAATCAGGTTACTTGTACTCTAGCCACAGAAGCTAATTCAACAAGGGCAAGGTGGCAGGGCATAGACTTCAGTCTTTTAAAAAAAAATCTCTTTTAGTGATTCACATTCATAACCAGTTTGAGAGCCACTCTCTCAAAGGATGATTAATTATAATGTTTTTAATCACAGAAAGCTTAGAAATAAAAGGGAGTGGGAGAGAACCTGATTTTAGCTTTCTTTTGTGAGGGCACTAACTCGGGTGACAAAGCCTCCTCACCACTATGGTTTTCTTTCTCTTACCTTAGTTACTTGAACTGCATCATCCATCACCACTCATTGGAATTCCATAAATGCCTTTTTGGTTTTTGGTGTGCCACCTGCAACTAGCAAAGGAAAAAAAAAACCTTTAGAAGACAAAACAGCCCTATTTAAACCCAGGCACTGTTCCCAGGGAGAAGGAATACACTCTAACAAGATGCCTCATAGAGCTGCGCTGCACACTGTGGGAGCCGTAGGGCAAAGCTCCATCATAAATAGTTCAGATCACTGAAGAGCTCGTGGGAATTGTAATCAGTGAGAAATCAGGTCCTTCTAGGGAAGGCAGGAGCATCCCTCCCTTATCCCAAAACTAGGACTTTTCTACTACACCGTCCCTCTAGGGAACATCTGGCAATGACTGAAAATACTTTTCATTGTTGTCTGGGTTTTATTTGTTTGTTTTTAAGTACCCCAGGTGATTCCAATGTGCGGCCAGGGCTGAGAACCACTCTTCCACCCACTCTTCTGGATCTCATCTCACAAGTAACTCTGATTCAAATAAGCAACGCTCAGAGAAATATGTTACTTTATATCTGTTCCCCTAATTGCTAATTGCTTACCCCAGTGGGTAAAAATCACCATCTGACCCAGGAGTCAGCGACCTTTTTCTATAAAGAGCCACACAGTAAACATTTGGCTTTGCAGATAATACAGCCTCTGTCACAATTACTCAGCTCTGATGTTGTAGCACAAAAGAAGTCACAGACAGCAAATTTAAGCAGAGACATAATCCAACAAAACTTTATAAATACTGAAATTTGAATTTTATATGATTTCCCCACATAAAATATACTTCTCCTGATTTTTTCAACCACTTAAAGAGGTAGAAACAATTCTTAGTTTCTAGGCCGGGCAAAAGCTACCAGCAGGTCACAGTTTGCCAGCTCTGGTCTATCCCCTTGTCCAAACCAGGAATCCCAGTTGTCCCACTTCCCTCCTCTCTCTGAGCCACCCAAGAGAGGTGGCTCTAGCAAAGTACCTCTAGCAAAGTACTTGTGTCACAAACTATTGCAACTGTTTATGGCCTCCCTCCACAGACAATTAGACCCTTGAGGTTAAGAACAGTGTCTTAATAATATTCACAGAGCCTAAGAAAGTTCGTAGCATACTGTATGCAATCTACAAAGGGTTCTTTTTTTCCTAAAGATTTTGTTTTTTTTAAGTAATCTCTACACTCAATGTGGGGTGTGACCCACAACCCAAAAATCAAGAGTGGCATGCTCTACCAACCAAGTAAGCCAGGTGCCCCCAGGCTCTTGGTTCCTTTAAAGTCTTTCTGTCCAAAACAGAAAAAAATTCCACCACCATCAAAGTTGTGGTATATCCTATAAAGTTGGCTTTTTCCTTACTCTAAGACCTCAATTTCCTTTTAGTTTAGCTTTTTCCTGAACTTCATGGTAAGATTTAAAAAGAAAAAAGTAACAGAATTTTAAAAAGCATTAAATAAAGGCTCAGGCAAACATGGGGCATATACCTTATCAAGTTCAAATAATAATGATCATTACTATTCAAAGACTTAATAACAGCTTAGTTTATGTTTTTTTGGGTGCTTTTTCTCCTTTTCAAGGCCAACAAATATTGCTTGGATCTTTGAAATAATCAACGTGGTCAAATCTTGGAAGATGCAAATTCTGTAGCTAATTACCAATTACAGAAAACCAGGCACATGAAAAAGCAGCAGTTCAACAGGGATCAGAATAAGAACCTTTTATTAAGTGTTTATGTGTCAGGCACTGTGTCAAACTGTATAATGTACATTTAACATTATCTTCGAAACAAGCACAGGAAACAGTGACTTCATTTTGCGATGAACAAACTGTGGCACAAAGCAGTTAAATAACTTGTCTGCCGTCAAATAGCTGGTAGGCTGCAAAACTTGAGACTTGAATCTAGGTTTATCTGATTCCAAAACCTATGCTCTCACTGCCAAGTGGAGCACAGCCTATATCCAATGTACATCAACAGCCACTTAAGGAAAAGGGCTTCCCTCCAGAAGGAGCTAAATGGAAAGTTTCGAAGCCTTGTTTGAAATGTATCATAACTATCATATACTTTCAAAACTCCTAGATTTGGTGAAATGTACACAGCCAGTGAGACTTTCTAATCACTGTATGGCTGAATAAAATCAATTGGAAGAGCCAATTCCTTGATATAGAACTTCCCACTCCAAAGATGGGAAACAAAACCTTGCGGCAAATTAAAGAGACACGGCCATGATTTCATTTCCTACTGTTAATAGAGTCATTGCCAGGAAGTCTCATGCTTACTATAGCAACCACTGATCTTGCTATTCACCAAGTTTCTGCCTTTTTGCTTCCTCAGGAAGTAGAGGGCAAAATCAGGCTCCTGATCTCTTTTTTTTAAGAGGAGCTGTTGCTTAAAAATAGAAATTAATAAGTGAATATGTAAAAAGTAGTTTTATGGTTTGGCTGACACCCAATATTTCTGTATATTAAACTCAATCTTTAAATAAAGCACAGTCATCTTTCTTATTTCGTAATACAGCAATCTAGAAAACGTACTAAAACTCTCCAGCTACTATAATGTAGAAGTGCTGGATAAATGCTAACATACTTTAAGAAGCTTAGCTAAGTTCTCAAGAAAGCAAACAAAACTGCCAGTGGCATAAAACAAAGTGAACCAAAAGCTAGAGCTGCAGTGCACCTGGCTGGCTCAGTTGGTTAAGCGTTCAATTCTTGGTTTTGGCTCAGGTCATGATCTCATCATTCATGAGGTCAAGTCTCATGTCGGGCTCTGCACTGGCAGTGCAAAGGCTGCTTAGGATTCTCTTTCTCTCTCTCTCTCTCTCTGCCCCTCCCCAACTAGTGCTCACTCTCTCTCAAAATGAATATACTTTAATTTTTTTTAACGTTTTATTTATTTTTGAGAGGGAGACAGAGACACCATAAGCAGGGGAGGGTTTGAGCAAGAGGGAGATACAGAATCTGAAGACAGTCTCCAGGCTCTGAGGTAGCTGTCAGCACAGAGCCCGACGCGGGGCTCGAACCCATGAACCATGAGATCATGACCTGAAGTTGGATGCTTAACCGACTGAGCCACCCAGGCTCCCCTCAAAATAAATATACTTTAAAAAAAAAATCTAGGGGCTCCTGGGTGGTGGCTCAGTCGGTTAAGCGTCCGACTTTGGCTCAAGTCAGGATCTTGCAGTTTGTGAGTTCGAGCCCCACTTCGGGCTCTGTGCTGACAGCTCAGAGCCTGGAGCCTGCTTCAGATTCTGTGTCTCCCTCTCTCTCTACTCCTCCCCTGCTCTCTCTCTCTCTCTCTCTCTGAAAAATAAACATTAAAAATTTTAAAAATAATAAAAAAGTAACAGCATTAAAACCATAAGGAAAGCACACACACTCTAAAAAGAAGATAAGAAAACATAACAACTAAATGGCAGTTACAGAATAAAAATAGTCACTGAAATCTAAAATTTCATAGACAGGTAAACCCCTAAAGAAGACACAGCTGAAGAAAGAATTAATAAACCTGAAAACGTATCTGCAGAATTTATGCAAAATGCTGCAGAGAGAAATAAATATACCGTGACCTAGAAAAATAACTGCAGAGCTAAAAGTTGTAAAGCTGATTGTAAAATTTACATAGAGGGGCGCCTGGGTGGCTTAGTCGGTTAAGCGTCCGACTTTCGCTTAGGTCATGATCTCGTGGTTCGTGGGTTTGAGCCCCGCTTTGGGCTCTGTGCTGACTGCCAGCTCAGAGCCTGGAGCCTGTTTCAGAGTCTGTCTCCCTCTCTCTCTGACCCTCCCCTGCTCACGCTGTCTCTCTCTCTCCTAGAAATAAATAAAAATATAAAAAAAAATAAAATAAAATAAAATAAAATAAAATTTACATAGAAATGCAAAGAATGTAGAATAGCCAAAACAATGTTAATAAAAAAGAAAGTTGAGAGAAATACCTGAGTTCAAAAAGCAAGACAACTTTAAGCTCTTTCTCCCTATAATCCAAACCATCCCAATAAACTTCTTTTAGAAAACTAGGAATTGTAAGAAAGCTTTATCAACCTGATAGAAGCTGTCTCTGAAAACCTTAAAGCTGATGCCACATTTAATGAAATACTGAATGCTTCCTCCCTAAGCTCAGAAACAAGGCAAGAATACCCACTTTTATCACTTTCATTCAACATTATATTGGAGGGCCCTAGCCAGTGCAACAAAGCAAGAAAAATAAATAAAAAGGTATCTATATTGGAAAAGAAGTAGTAAAACTATTATTTATAGAGAACATGATCTTACAGATAGAAAACCTTAAGGAGACTACAAAAGAATTCATAGAAACAGTAAGTTTATCAAAGTAGCAGAATATAGAAGTCAACATAAAATGAACATATACAGGGGTGCCTGGGTGACTCAGTAGGTTGAGCGTCCAACTTCGGTTCAGGTCATGATCTCACCGTTTGTGGGTTCGAGCACCATGCTGGGCTTTGTGCTGACAGCTTAGAGCCTGCTTCGAATTGTGTGTCTCCCTATCTCTTTCTCCCTGCCCCTCCCCTGCTCACGCTCTGTCTCCCTCTCAAGTATGGATACTAAAGCCTTTTAAAAAATTACAAAAACAAAGAACAACAAAAAAACATAATTATCAACTGATGAGGGAATGTGGGGTAAGCTGAGGGCAAAATTCAGGCTGGCACACACACACCCACTAGGTGAAATATGTGAGACAATCCTCGGACACTCCTGGCTATCCAAGAACAAAGGCAAGGGTTTAAGTGCTTGCCATGGTGATGTGGGAAACTAAGGCAAATTAAACTCCCTTACTGCCTACAGCTCAGGGACAAGTCCTTGAAACCAGCAGAGTGACTTCCCTCTAGAAGCTCAGTTGTCTAGAGGAGGACACTTTCTTAGGGGCAAAAGAGAACCTTAACTTAACATTACCCCAACCTTAAGGATCCTGTAAGTCTACTTCCTTTATCTCAACTGCCCCAAGACACATGCTGGCAATTCTGCTTCAAGCTATGACCCTCATATACATCTGAAGGGTATCATGATTAAGGTTTTATTAAATGGTAATAAATGGCATCTCCCTCATAACAGCTAGCCCAGCCCTTCAAGGTCCTGGAAACCTTGCTTCCAAAATTCCTTAGAGACTTTATTCTATCCCAGAGCCCCTTCCAATCTGAGGGTATATAATGAGTTATCCCTCATGATCCCAGTGCAGCTCCTCCTGCCCAAGGGTCCTGTCCTCATGCTTTAATAAAATCACCCCTGTGCACCAGAGACATCTTCAAGAATTCTTTCTTGGCTGTTGGCTCTGGACCCCATGAACCCGCACCCCCATCACCTCAAAACTTCATCATCAATTGTATCTTTATATATCAGCAAAGTTGGAAACTGAAAGTACCATTTATAACAGGGTTTTAAAAACACAGAAATTACTTAGGGATAAATATTAACAAAAGATATGCAAGACCTGCACTCTGAAAACTACAAAACACTGGTGAACTTACAGAAGATTTAAACGAATGGAGAGATAGAATTCTGGTCGTGGATCAAAAGACTAGATGTTAAAATGTCAACTCATCCCAAACTAAACTACAGATTCATTGGGATCCTAATCAAATTTTCAGGTTTTTTCATACAAATTGACAAGCTGATTCTAAAATTTAAATGAAATCTAAAGATCTTAAAATAGCCAAGCTAATTTTGATAAGGAAAAAATAGGGTCAGAAGCCTACCTGACAGTGAGCAAGACACTATGCAATGGGTATGCAAATAGACATATAAATCCAGAAATAGAATAATATATGACCAGGTTATTTTCTACAAAGATGCCAAGGCAATTCAACAGGGGCAGAACAATCTTTTCCACAAATAGGGCTAGAATAATTGGATACCCAGACAGGGAAAAATGAACTTGGCACTTTCTTTTAATGCCATACACAAACATTAACTTGAAAGGATATTAAATCCAGACCTAAATGTAACAGCTAATGCAAAAGAATGCATAAAGAGAAAACTTAACAGTCTTGAGACAGTGTATTAATTTTATATTACTAAGTAACAAATTATGACAAAATTAGAGGTCAGAAGTCCAACCACAGCCTGAATGGATTTTCTGCTAAGGATCTTACAAGGATAAACTCAAGGTATCCACCAGGCTGTTCTCATCTAATGTTCCTCTTTGAAGGTCATATAGTTGTGGCAGAATTCAGCTCCATGCAGTTGTAGGACTAAGACCCTTCATCCTTGGCTACTTCTCAGCCAGGAGCCATTCTCAGCTGCTAGAGGCCATCTGCAATCTTTGCCATATAAACCCCTTGATCTTAAAAGCCAGCAATGAAAAATCTCCCTCTTACTGAATTCTCATGTTTCGAGTCTTTTGATTTCTCCTTTCTAGACCCAGATTTTAAAGGTTATATCTGTATAATAGGTTATATCTGTATAACTGTATATACAGGCCTATCTGTATAACCTCCCTTTGGCTGACTCAAAGTCAACTGATTAATACCTTAATTACATCTTTTAATATCCCTTTTGCCATGTAATGTAACATAATCACTGAAGTAATCTTGCCCACACCCACAGGAAGGAAATAATAAAAGAGTGCAGGTCGCTAAGGTCCCTAAGGTCTTCTTAGAATCCTGCCTACTACAGATAGACAAGACTTAGACTGGATACAAGAAAGATAAACTCTAAAAAAAAAAAAGGGGGGGGTAATTTGGACTTCAGCAAAATTACAAATTTCTACCACTCCAGGAAACACCATTAAAAAACAAAAAACCAGGGGTGCCTGGCTAGCTCAGTAGGAGGAGCATCCAACTCTTGATCCTGGGGTCATGAGTTCAAGTCCCATGATGGTGGGAGAGATCACTTAAATAAATACTTAAATAATAAAATTATTTTTAAAATTTTTTAACATTTATTCATTTCTGAGAGACAGAGTGTGAGTGGGGGAGGGGCAGAAAGAGAAGGAGACACAGAATCTGAAGCAGGCTCCAGACTCTGAGCTGTCAGCATAGAGCCCAACCAGAGCTCGAACTCACGGACTGTGAAATCATAACCTGAGCTGAAGTCAGACACTTAATTACCTGAGCCATCCAGGTGCCCCATATGATAAAATATTTTGTAAAAAATAAAATTCTTTAAAAGGTATTTAAAAAGAAAACAAGCCACAGACTGGGAGAGAATACCTGTAATACATATACATAATTAGTGACTGTATCCAGAATATATAAAGAACCCCCTACAACTCAAGCATAAGATACTACAAACAAATAGGCAAAGGATTTTAAATGACACTTCATAAAAGCAAATACACAACTGGCCAATAAGGACATAAGCAGATGCCCATTGCTAGGAAACACATATTTGCTCACCAGGACATTGCAAATAGAACCATAATGAGACATCACCACAAACCCATAATGGCTAAAAAGTAAAAGGCTGACAATGCCAAGTGTTGGTGAGGAGGTGGAGGGAATAAAACTCCAACACATTACTGATGAGAATATAAAGTGTAAAGCTACAGAAAACAATTCGGCAGGTTCTTATGAAATTAAACATATACTTAAACCATAAAACCCAGCAGCAATTCTACTTCTAAGATTTACCCAAAAGAAACAAAGACATATATCTAAACAAAGACTTGAACACATGTTCCCAGTAGCTTTTTTTAAAGTTTATTTGACACAGAGCAGGCATGCACATGGGGGAGGGGCAAAGCGGGGGGGGGGCGGGAGAGGGAGGAGAGAGAGAGAATCCCAAGCAGGCTCCACATTGTTAGCCAGAACTTGATGTGGGGCTCAAACTCACAAACCATGAGACCATGACCTGAGCCAAAGTCGGATGCTTAACCAACTGAGCCACCCAGGCGTGCCCCTAATAGCTTTATTCATTAAGCAATCAAACTAAAAAACCCTAGGGGCACCTGGGTGGTTCAGTCGGTTAAGCGCCCAACTTTGGCTCAGGTCATGATCTCACAGTTTGTGGGTTTGAGCCCTACGTTGGGCTCTGTGTTGACAGCTAGCTCAGAGGCTGGAGCCTGTTTCAGATTCTGTATCTCACTCTCTCTCTGACCCTCCCCTGCTCATGCTGTCTCTCGCTCTCTCTCAAAAATAAATAAAACATCAAAAAAAATTTTTTTAAACACCTAAATGCTTATTAACATATGGAAAATACAGTATATTCAAATAATGGACTACTACTCAGAAAAAAAGAAAAAAAGGACTGACAACTAATACACCTAACAACACGGATGAATGTCAGAAATGTTATGCTCACTCTTCCCCTAAGCAGCCTGAGGTGATTTCTGAAAATGGTTTGCTATTCACTTGACCCAGAAAACCCTGCAAAATTATGAAAATCAAGAGGTTTAAATCTTCATGTACACTTTATTTTTTTTTTATTTTTTTTTATTTCTAGGAGAGAGAGAGAGACAGCGTGAGCAGGGGAGGGTCAGAGAGAGAGGGAGTCACAGACTGAAACAGGCTCCAGGCTCTGAGCCGGCAGTCAGCACAGAGCCCGATGCGGGGCTCGAACCCATGAACCGAGAGATCATGACCTAAGCGAAAGTCGGACACTCAACCGACTAAGCCACCCAGGCGCCCCATCTTCATGTACACTTTAAGAACACACATGAAACTGCTCAGGCTATCAAGGGTACGCATCTCTGAAAAGCCACCAAGTATCTGAAGGATGTCACTTTGCAGAAGCGGTGTGTGTGCCATTCCATCGCTACAATGGCGGAGTCGGTAGGTGTGTCCAGGCCAAACAGTGGGGCTGGATACAGGGTTGATAGCCAAAAAACAGTGCTGATTTTTTATTGTACAAGCTTAAAACTGAAGATAGTAATTCTGAACTTAAGGGTTTCAATGTAGATTTTCTGGTCCTTGAGAACATCCAGGTGAACAAAGCCTCCAAGATGGAGCATAGAACTTACAGGGTGCGTGGACAGATTAACCCATATATGAGCTCTCCCTGACACGTTAAGATGATCCTTACTGGAAAAGAGCAGACTATTCCTAAACCAGTAGAGGAGGTTGCAAAGAAGAAAAAGATATCCCGGAAGAAACTAAAGAAACAAAAACTTATGGCCATGGCGTAAATTATGCATAAAATAAATGCAAATAAAAGTAAAAACAAAAAACCCATCATATTCAGTGAAAGAATCCAGACAAAAGAGTACATACTGTATGATTCTAGTTTTACAACCCTCTAGAAAAGAAATCTAACCTCTAGTGACAGAGAACAGATCCCTAATTGCCTTGGGTCTAAGAAGGGGATGGAGAGGAATAACTGGGAAAGGTACAAGGGAAATTCTGGGTGTTCAAGAAATGTTAGGTATCTTCACCGTGGTGACAGTCACTTAGATACATAAATTTGGCAAAAATTCATTCAACTGTATAAGAAAAATGGGTATGGTTTATTGCCAGAAGATTGAGTCTACCTCAATAAAGTTGATTTTAAAAATTTTAGAGATCACTGAATAGAAACCAAAACTTTTTTTTTTTAATGTTTTATTTATTTCTAGGAGAGAGAGAGAGAGATACAGCGTGAGCAGGGGAGGGTCAGAGAGAGGGAGTCACAGACTGAAGCGGCTCCAGGCTCTGAGTTGGCAGTCAGCACAGAGCCCAACGCAGGGCTCAAACCCATGAACCGCGAGATCATGACCTAAGCGAAAGTCGGACGCTTAACCGACTAAGCCACCCAGGCGCCCCTAGAAACCAAAACTTTTAATTTAATTTTTATTTATTTTGAGAAATGACATGCATGGGGGGAGGAAGCAGAGGAGGGAGGGTGGAAGGATGGGAGGGAGGGAAGGAGGGGGGGTGAGAGAGAGAGAGAGAGAGAGAGAGAGAGAGAGAGAGAATACCAAGCACGCTCTGAGCTGCCAGCACAGAGCCCGATGTGGGGCTCAAACTCACAAACTGGCCTGAGCTGAAACCAAGAGTCGGACGCTCAACCGACTGAGCCATCCAGGTGCCCCTCAACAAAGTTGATTTTTTTGTTTTAATGTTTATTCATTTTTGAGAGACAGACAGACAGATAGACAGAGCACGAGCAGGGGAGCAGCAGAGGGAGAGGGAGACACAGAATTCAAAGCAGGCTCCAGGCTCTGAGCTGTCAGCCCAGAGCCTGACATGGGGCTCAAACCCACGAACAATGAAATCATGACCTGAGCCAAAGTTTGGATGCTTTCAGCCACACAGGTGCCCCAATTTTAGAAAATAATTTCATTAATGTTGATATACTGAAGACACGCCTGCAATACAATCTTTAACAGTCATTCACAGTAAACCCAACATACAATCCAAAAGAGGAGATAAAACAAGCTAATAGCTAAGTGCGATTTAAAAGTCTATGTATCAATGTTATATACCATATTAATAAAGAAACAAAACACATGATCATCTCAATCCAGAAAAAGCATTTAACAAAATCACATACCCCCTCATCACAAAAACACTTATGATGCTCATAGTGGACAACACCACTACGCACTATGCCATTTGTATATTAGTGAGCTCACAAATGCACAACTTTACCTACTTTTCCATAGATTCACCAAGCACTACAGATGTTACCTTAGTACTTTCTGGAGTGACTTCATGTACAGATCAGCAAATATCCTCTTTCCTGGATATAGCTTGTTGTTGTTGTTGTTTTTAATGTAGACTCCACACCCAGCGCAGAGCCCAATGCGGAGACTGAAATCACAACCCTGATATCAAGACGTGAGCTGAGATCAAGAGTCAGATGCTCAACTGACTGAGTCACCCAAGTGCCCCTTATTGTTGATTTGTTAATACTAAACTCCTAACCAACAACACTATAATTTTTGACTGAACAAAGCTTATCTAATGTGCATGTGTATGCACACACACACACAGAGATGGATGCACGTGTAAGGATACACATAGGTTTGTGTATGCATACACATGCATATATTACCTAGCTCTATCCACTGACAGGGCCTAGGGGCAGCAATTCCCCAGTAGAACCATCATACCTAGCATCCAGGCCTGGTTTCTAAATACATTCTCCAATAAAAGGAACCAGGGCTCCTTGGTGAAATGACTGGGCTGGGGCAGGAAAAGTACAGGAAGAGACTGGAACATCTTGTACCAGAAAGTCAGGAAGGGAAATAATCAAAGAATGACAGACTATGTCAAAAGGATACAGGAGCCAGCTTGAAGCCAAGGGCATCCGCTAGCCAAACAGGGGACAAATTCAGCATCAAAGTAACATAATATTAATAGATAATAGTTCACTGAATAAAGCAGAAATGCATAAATACAAATTAATACAAATTAAACAGAGAGAAAAGAATTTTCCTTATCATGATATGTCACTGGATGAATGTTAAAGAAATGATAAAAGTAGAAAAATCATCATGTGGCAATTGCGGTAGTAATAATCCGGCCAAGAAATATCAATGATGCTCAAACTAGTAGGGAAAAGTTTGATAGGGAATGAGATATTTACATGGTCTCAAAGCACTTCTTCCTCACAAAATACGTACTGGCTACAAAGGAAAAAAATAGGAAATTTACAGCAGACAAAACCAGCAGACCCTATTTTAATAAAGTGATCACGATTAACATAATAAGAAACAAGGCATATGGAAACTGTGTGCTTCCTGACAGAACACAGTAAAAATACAGCACCATTTATATGGTATTCCTGACAAAATGTATATTCTGAATCTAACCATGATGAAACATCAGGCCCAAAATGAGAAATATTCTTCAAAATAATTAGCCTACACTCCTCAAAAATATCACGATGATCAAGTCAAAGTCAGGATAACAAAATGTAAAGTGTGTTTCTGAATTGGATCCTTTTGCTCTACAGGTTATTATTAGGATGACTGGTAAAACCTGAATGGGATCTGAGGATTAGCTGGTACTACTGTATCACTGTTAAGCTCCAGATTTTAATGGATGTATTGTGGTTATATGGGAGAATGTCCCCATTTGTAGGAAACACACACTAAAGTATTCAAAGCTGACAGAGCATCAAGTAAGCAACTTACTCTCAAATGGCTCAGAGAGGGTAAAGGCTCTTTGTACTATTTCTGCAATTTATCTGTAAACTTAACATTATTTAAAAATAAAAGACAAAATGCAAATATTAACAACAAAGAAGCACACACCAATGTCTCAGGATTATAAAAACACAGTTCTTCTTCAGTAAAATTTCTAGATAGAAAAGTACCCCATTACCCTTTTTATAGGCTTTTCTAACAATATATCTCATGTTCACAGCACTTCCCAACAGAAATTTTGGTGATGGAAATGTTCTACGTATGTGCTGCCAATACACTAGCACATACGGGTGATGACTATCATATTGGAGGTGCAGGTCTAGAGAACAGCAATAAGTGCCATAAGAGATTAAAATTAGTTTTAATACTAATTAAATTTTAAGACAAATTAACTTATTTTACTTTTTCTAAACTTGCTGGTAGACTGCCTGTATTTTTCAAAATTCCTATCTTCTAATTTCTCTTTTGTTTGGTTACTTATTTGTGTGTGTGCAAGTGAGAGTGAGAGAGAGAGTGCGCGAGGAAGAGAGGAAGACAGGAGATGGAAGGTCTGAAGGTCCCAAGCAGGCTCTGCAACTGACAGCAGAGAGCTGATGTGGGGCTCAAATTCACAAACCATGAGATCATGACCTGAGCCAGAGTTGGATGCTTAACCAAATGAGCCACCCAGGCGCCCCCTGTCTTCTAATTTCATAATCAAATCTGAATACCTACCTATCTTTGGTTTAAGGGCAGTTTTTTTTTGTTTTTCTCTAAACTGATGTTCCTTTTAGTATACCATTCCTATTGATTCATACTCATATCTTATCAACTTTTTGAAGTACATTTTTCCAAAACCTAGGGACATGTACATGTCCACCCAGTATTTTCAATTTTGGCTCTCACAAAGTTAGATCACAAAGTCACTTTCTCCCAAACTTCTTATAATTTACATTTATTTTTACTTGTCCTCATCTTTCCCTATGTATAGCTGGTACACTGTATTATTCACTGCTATTACAAGTTCATTTCCTGCCATGCTCAGGGTAACGTTCCTCCCGATCAGATCAGCTTATTTCAATTCCACATGATATAATCGTCACTTAGCCAATCATTCTA
Source organism: Hyaena hyaena (assembly GCF_003009895.1). Classification (NCBI taxonomy): domain Eukaryota; kingdom Metazoa; phylum Chordata; class Mammalia; order Carnivora; family Hyaenidae; genus Hyaena; species Hyaena hyaena. Next base: position 291,859 of record NW_024080650.1, on the reverse strand, counting down.
GTATTTTAAACTAAGATCTAAAAGCCAAAATCTAGGGGCACATGGGTGGCTCAGCTGGTTGAATGCCTGACCCTTGGTTTTGGCTCATGATCTTGGTTTATGGGTTTGAGCCCCATATTGGGCTCTATGAACTGGCAGCATGGAGCCTGCTTGGAATTCTCCCTCTCTCTGTGCCCCTTCCCTGGTAGCTCGCACCTATGTACGCGCTCTCGCTCTCGCTCTCTCTCTCAAAAAGATCAACATTTTTTTAAATAATAAAAGCCAAAATCTAATTTAATGACATCGTCTACATAGACCACAGGAAAAGAAAACAGCATGCGTTAAGCACATCAAATTCTACAACTCTTGATTTGAAAAGAAAATGCAAAGTCAAATTCTTCTCCATGTGATTCGCCTTGGTAACCGAATGCTTTGAGGGAATGCAATAGCAGTCACCCACCTAAGAGGGCGCTATTGTCCTTTACTGACTTAATTCAGAACTAGGGGGAAAATAACCTTGCTTGTTTACAACAGACCCATGAAGTTAATACCTATCTCAAACATCTTTAAAAACATTTAAAGACTAGAAGGATCCTCCATCGCTCTTGCTTCTATTAATAACTACTTAGGGGCCACTAGGTGGCTCAGTCCATTAAGCGTCCAACTCTTGGTTTCAGGTCAGGTCATGATCTCACAGTGCATGAGTTCAAGCCCCAAGTCAGGCTCTGTGCTGACAGGGCAGAGCCTGCTTGGGATTCTCTCTCCCCCTCTTTCTCGGCCACTCCCCTGCTCTTACTCTCTCTCAAAATAAACAAAAAACCCCACAACTCTTTAAAACAAAACTAAAAAGCAATTAAAAATCCCTAATATCAAAATTATTTAGAAGATACATAATAGAACAAATTTCCATCTTTGTTTGAAAAAATCAAACCCTAGATTTCCAAGTCAACATGGCATCAATGCAAGTAGTGCCCATTATGGCGACCCAGTAACACACCCAAGCACATACCAAAGCTGGACTGGGGTAAGGAAATCTGATGGGGCCTAAGCCCTACATGCTGTCTTCTAAACCAGAGCAACACATACAGCACAGCAGAGGCAGGAAAGAGAAAGAATTCACCCTTTTTTTTTTTCCCTCCATTCAGGAAAACAAATTTTAAGCACCAGAAAACCAAGCAACAGTTGAAAACTTTTATAAGAAAGCTTTTGGGCTATTTACAAAAATACTGATAAATGTAGTATCTGATTGCTGTAAATATCTCAAACAATGGGGCACCTGGCTATCTCAGTTGGTAGAGCATGCAACTCTAGATTTCGGGGTCGTAAGTTCAAGCCCACATTAGGTATATAGCTTACTTCCATAAATAAAAGGAAAAATTTTTAAAGAGCAACTTAAAAAAATTCTCAAACAATACTGAAGCATATGAAGTGTAAAGCGAAAGTCTCCCATGTTTTCTTCTGCCTTTCCTGGTTCAGTACTGGAGCAACAGTTGGTATCATTACTGACATTAGGTTTTTATTTGGTGAACTGTCCTTTTGCACCTTTGCCTATTTTTTTAATAGTGTTTGGTCTGTTTCTTATCTGCAGGTGCTCCTTCACAGTAAGTGACATCAATCTTTTCCTGACATATGGTTACAAATACATTTCCCCTGCGGCGGCTGGGTGGCTCAGTCAGTTAAGCATCTTGGTTTCGGCTCAGGTCATGATATCAGGGTTTGTGAGTTCAAGCCTCGTGCCAGGCTCCGTGCTGACAGTATGGAGCTTGCTTAGGGTTCGTTCTCTCTCTCTCTCTCTCTCTCTCTCTGCCTCTCCCTCATTCATGCTCACTTGCTCGCTCTCAAAATAAATAAACTTAAAAGAAATACATTTCCCCGATTTGCAATTTATCTTTTAGTTTTGTTTATAATATCTTCTCATGCAATCAAATTTTAGTCGATCTTTTCCTTCTTGATTTTGGCCTTGGTGTAACGCTGTATGCTGAATGGACACGAACAAACCATCTGTTTTAGTGGCGCCTGCAAGTTAAGAATGATTTTATATTTTAATGACTGAAAAAATCAAAGTAATATTTCATGATGTGAAAATTATAATGAAATTCAAACTCCAGTCCCCATAAATAACATCAAACACAACTGCACTGACTCATTTACATGTTGCCTATGGATGGCTTCAACACTACAGGGGCAAAACTGAGCAGCTGGCTATATGTGTGGTGTTCTCAGAGCTGTGCACTGCTGCTCAGCGCACCACACATCACAGCAAGGAAGCTGTAACTCAACAGCATTTTGACTGCCCCATGCGCATACTGGCAGACTGCGCTGTGATAGCTTATTTCTTTGTATTATCAATACACAGCCAGCATACCAAAACAGGAAAAGAAGGTGCACCTGGGTGGCTCGGTCAGTTAAGCGGCAGACTTCAACTCAGGTCGTGATCTCATGCTTTGTGAGTTCAAAATCCACATCAGGCTCTGTGCTGACAGCTCAGAGCCTGAAAGCCTGCTACAGATTCTTTTTTTTTTTTTTTTTTTTAATATTTTTTTATTTATTTCTAGGAGAGAGAGAGAGACAGCGTGAGCAGGGGAGGGTCAGAGAGAGAGGGAGACACAGAATCCGAAACAGGCCCCAGGCTCCGAGCTGACAGTCAGCACAGAGCCCGACGCGGGGCTCGAACCCACGAACCGCGAGATCATGACCCAAGTGAAAGTCGGACGCTTAACCGACTAAGCCACCCAGGCGCCCCAGCCTGCTACAGATTCTGTGTCCCCCTCTCTCTCTGTCCCTTCCCCACTCACACTCTTTCTCTCTCAAAAATAAATAAAGATTAAAGCAAAAAAATTTTTTTAAAAGACGAGAAAGTAGATAATGCTTTTAAGGCACAGTGGATGGAGAATGTGGATTACTTTGTTATTAAGTCACAAGAGGAAGCTCTGTGTTTATTATGCAATGACACCATAGCTAGACAAAAAACTCAATATACACCAACATTAGCACACTAAGTAGTCATCCAATATTTCCAATTCACAGGAAAAGCCATGATCTGAAAAATCCAAGGCTGATCTACTAGCCAAAAGGAAGTAATTTATTAGCAAATGGTGAGTTGGTTAAGCCATGTTCAGTTCTAGGTGCTGAAGAAATATATTCAGAGAAAATAAATTTAAGACTACCAGCTTTTCAACAAGACCAGTCATTCCAAAAGTTGAGGAAAAAGGGAGTTAAGATTAATCTCTTAAAAAAGGCAAATGTGGGAGACCTGGGTGGCTGAGCCGGGTAAGCATCTGACTCTTGGTTTTCGGCACAGGTCATAATCTCCCACAGTTTGTGAGTTTGAGCCCCACGTTGGGCTCCATGCTGGTAGTGTGGAGCCTGCGCGCTCTCGCGCTTGCTCGTGCTCTCTCTCTCTCTCTCTCTCTCTCAAAACAAAGAAATAAACTAAATTAACTAACTAACTAAATAAATAAAGCAAATGAGGGGGACCTAAGTGGCTCAGTCGGTTAAGCATCTAACTCTTGATCTCAGCTCAGGTCATGGTCTCATGCTTCCTGAGTCTGAGCCCCGTGTCGGGTTCCATATTGACAGTGCAGGGCCTGCTTGGGACTCTCTCCTTACCTCCCTCTCTCCCCCTCCCCTGCTCACGTGCTCTCTCCCTAAATAAATAAATAAACTTCAAAAAACAAAAAAAGGCAAGCAGAGTTCTCAATGAGTTGACAGATGTTACCAATACTGCTCAGTTGTTTACTCAAGGAGTTAATACCAAGTTTAAGCTGAATGAAGTTTAAGCTGACTGGCTCAGCCTGTGGAGCATATGAGTTTTGATCTCAGGGTTCTGAGTTCAAGACCCACTCTCGGTGTAGAGATTTTTTTTTTAATCTTAAAAAAAAAATAAGTGAATGAAGAATTAGCTTCCATGAATAGTCTGTTAAACAACTACAGGCTAGAAGTTGAGAAAATACTCAGTACAACTTGAAGTGCAATCTGCTAAAATGTGTTACAACTGATAATAGTAATGTGATGTAGAAAAAGCCTAATTGGATAATTTGCAAAGTTTGTTAAGATGCAAGGCAGTTACTCATTATATTTTTCATCAGCAGGCACTCTGAAAAATATTTAAATTTATCATGTGTTACTGAGCCAACAACGCTGACAGTGAACTTCACTCGCTGTCATGGTCTTAATTATTGCCAGAAATAAAAGCTGAATAATCTGACTTGCCTGACCACAGAGCAGTTCAGGGACTTTGCTATAGTAAAATTTTGTGATTTTTAATCTTTTTTTTTTAATTTCTTTTTATTTGAGAAAGAGAGCAAATAGGGGAAGAGCAGAGAGAAAAGGAGACAGAATCCAAAGCAGGCTCCTAGCTGTCAGCACAGAGTCCAATCAATGCATGGCTTGAACTCAGCAGCTCAAGATCATAACCTGAGCTGAAGTCAAGAGTCAGAAGCTTAACCAACTGTGCCACCCAGGCACCCCTGTGATTTTTAATCTTTTAAGCTCTGGGTTGAGAATGAAATTTTTCAGAACAACAGACCTCTTTCAGATACTATTATCAAATAATGAATGGCTCTGAAACTTTGCTTTTGCTGCACATTTACAATGTTTAATAAAGTAAATCTAGGGGCGCCTGGGAGGCTTAGTCAGTTGGGCAACTGACCCTTGGTTTCCACTCAGGTTACGATTTCGCAGTTTCGTGGGTTTGAGTCCCACATCCGGCTCTGCACTTGGGATTCTCTGTTTCTCTCTCTCTGCCCTCCCCTCCTGACACCTTCTCTCTCTCTCAAAATAAAGAAAATAAACTTAAAAAAAATAAATAAATTCAATCTAAAATTGCCAAGGCAAAACAACACTTATATGTCGAAGTCAAACTACAATCAAGTCATTGGGATAAAAACTAATATCTGAATCATATGCAATGTCAAATTGCTTTATACACTTCCCATGCCGTTAAATTTAAAATACCTACATTCCAAAATAATTTTTTTTAAGTTTTTTTTTTTTTGTTTTGAGAGGGCAAGGGAGGAGCAGAGACAGGGAAAGAGAGAGAATCCCAAGCAGGCTCTGCCAGCACAGAGCCCAACTCTGGGCTCAAAGCAACAAATTATGAGATCATAACCTGAGCCAAAGTTAGACACTTAATGAACTGAGTCACCAGGAATACCCCCCCCCCGAAAACAAATTTTCAGTGGATATATTTTCTTAGCTCGAAACTACAGTTCCAGAAGCAGTTTAAGGACTTCAATGAAAGTGCAAAGAAATTTCCATATTTCAAAGTCTACTTAACAGTGAAATTATGGCGCTTCCATCTAACCTTTAATCAGAAGTAATTAATATGCTATATAACGATATGCTAAAAGGCAAATATTAAAAGAAAAATCTAATATAATTTTACAAATGCTCCTCAAGTGATTAATATGCTCAATTAAAATCATATGCTTGTGGGCTGATATCAATATTTGGCTATACAACTGTGTGAATTTTTTTTTTAAATGTTTTATTTATTTTTAGGAGAGAGAGAGAGACAGCGTGAGCAGGGGAGGGTCAGAGAGAGAGGGAGTCACAGACTGAAACAGGCTCCAGGCTCTGAGCTGGCAGTCAGCACAGAGCCCGACGCGGGGCTCGAACCCACGAACCGCGAGATCGTGACCCAAGCGAAAGTCGAACGCTTAACCAACTAAGCCACCCAGGCGCCCCAAGAATTTTTTCTTAATGTTTTATTTATTTCTGATAGAGAGAGAGGCAGCATGAGCAGGAGAGGATCAGAGAGATACAGAATCCGAAGCAGGCTCCAGGCTCTGAGCTAACTGTCAGCACAGAGCCCAATACAGGGCTCGAACCCACGAACCGTGAGATCATGACCTGAGCCAAAGTTGGACGCTTAACCGACTGAGCCACCCAGACGTCCCTATACATCTGTGTGAAGACATTTTCAAAGATGAAATATGTAAAATCTTATTACAGATCATCATTAACATCTGCAATCAATCTTGATAGGAAACACTAACTCTGAACTCCAAGCACATGTATCACCCTAAAAGGGAATTCCATTTTTCTCATTAGTATACCTATTATTACAGAAAGTTGTACTCAATAATTATATTTTAATTTCATCGTTAAGAAATTTGTGGAAATATGTTTTTTAAAGTGCCCTGAATAGATTTGACTTTGTTTATTGGACCACAAAGCCTAAAATATTTACTCTTTGGCTCTTTACAGAAAATGTTTGATGACCCCTGCTTTTGAGAATGGTTTTCTTTAGCCTAAGCATATAAAAACATCTCTCTTTTCTTCAGGGACCGGTAAAAACTTTTACCCAACACAAATAGGGCTTGGGGCTGGTTGGTTATATGAAAAAAGAAAGTAGATCAGGTAACCAAAAAAATATATATATAACTTAAATATTTGATTTTTACTTAAAACAAATGTATGTACATTCATTCATCTGCCAATACCTTGGTAGAAAGCTGAGGTCTCTGTGAGTACAGATCTGATAATTTATGATTCACATGTTCTTTCTTACATGTATCATATCCATAATACATACCCATGATTTCAAATTTCAATTTCTTTAAAATGGAACAAGGGGCACCAGGGTAACTCAGTCGGTTAAGCATCCGACGCTTGGTTTCAGCTCATGCCGTGATCTCACAGTTCATGAGTTTGAACCCTACATTGGGTTCCCTACCAACAGTGTGGAGCCTGCTTGAGATTCTCTCTCTCCCCCTCTCTCTTTGCCCCTCCCCTGCTCATAAACACTCTCTCTCTCTCAAAATAAATAACTTTAAAATATAATAATAAAATAAAGTGGAACAAGTATTCAAACAACTGTGAAACTGAGCATAGAATCTTTAGTAAGATTTTTGTATATTTTTTTTTCTAATCTTCTGAAGTGCACACACATCTAATAAAATGGTAATTTGGGGTGGGGGAGGGGGCTGACTCAGTCAGAAGAGCATACAACTCTTTTTTTTTATTTTAGAAAGAGAGCGAGAGAGCAGAGAGTGAGCATGAAAGGGAGAGAGGGGCAGAGTGGGATGGGGGAGGGGGAGGGAGAGAGAATCCCAAGCAGGACCCATGCTCAGCACAGAGCCCAATGCTGGGCTCGATCCCACAATCCTGGGATTGTGACTTAAGCTGAAATCAAGAGTCAGTCAGACACTCAACTGACTTAACCTCTCAGGTGCCCTAAGCATGCAACTCTTGATCTTGGGGGTCGTAAGTTCAAGTCTCATACTGGGTGTAGAGACTACTAAAAAGTAAATAAATAAATAAATAAATAAATAAATAAGCTTAAAAAGATAGTAATTTGGGGGGTAAGGGGCTTAGCCAATCCTTTCAAGATCTTCAACTTAACTTTCTTAAAAACAACTACTGTTATACTCATATCTCATTATACTCAGATTTATATAATATTTAAATAGGTTATAAAATTACAGTAAGTAAAACTGGCATAAGCAGGTTTGGAACATACTGACCCTTGAAAGTATATAAAATTCAATTTGTGATTGTAAAAGGCAAGGTATACCAGAGAGCAGTTTATTACCAACCATGAGTGTTCAGTTTAAGAATCACTCAGTATGTTCTAGAGAAAAGATGAAGAATGTGGTTAATTCAGTAACTGAGCTAAGTATACTATATAATCTGGTGATTATTTGAGCACGGTCTAAATTAGTGGTCTTTACATATTTTTGTTCCCAAACAGCCCACTTTTGCAGGACCATTTATTGAATACTCTATTTTAAATGCTACTTTTATCATATTCTAAATTCCCACACATACCCTTATCTGTTTCTGAAATTACTACTCTGCTCTAAATACTTGTTTGTCTATTCTAACGTAAATGACAAACCATCTTAAACATCTTTTTAAGATTTTATTTTTAAATTTTTAATGTTTATATATTTATTTCCAAGTTTATTTATTTATTTTGAGAGAGCATGTGCTAGCGGGAGGGGCAGAGAGAGAGAGGAAGAAAGAATCCCAAGCAGGCTCTGCATTGTCACTGGAGAGCACAATGTGGGGCCTGAACTCAAGAAATCTGAGATCAGGACCTGAGCTGAAACCAAGAGTCAGTCGCTTAACCGACTGAGCCACCCAGGGGCCCCTATTTATTTATTTTTGAGAGAGAGAGAGACACGCACGCACGCACCCACAAGCAGGGGAGGGGCAGAGAGAGGGAGACAGAATCTCAAGCACTAACCATGGTTCTGCACTAACCATGAGATAACAACATGTGCCGAAAGACACTTAACCGACTGAGCCACCCAGGCACCCCATGATTTTTTTTTTTTAAGTAATCTCTACGTCCAACATGGGGCTCAAACTTACAACTGAAGATCAAGAGTTGCATGCTCTACTGACTGAGCCAGCCAGGTACTCCCTGTCTTAAATACCTTTACTCTGTGATATATTATTCTACTATCCAGAGTTAAGTGTCACATACCTTCCCCACTTTTATAGCTCTCCAATTATTTATTGTTCTTTTCCAAAATTTACAAATTTTTCTCAAATACTGAATTAATTCTTCCAAATGAACCATACCATGCAATCTGTCAAGCTTTCAAAAGGTTTACCCCAGGGGTGTCTAGGTGGCTCAGTCAGTTGAGCGTCTGACTCTTGATTTTGGCTCAGGTCATGATCTCATGGTTCACATGTTCCAGCCCCTTGTCAGGCTCTGAGCTGACAGCACAGAGCCTGCTTAGGATTCTCTCTCTCCCCTCTTGTCTCTCAGCCCCTCCCCTGATTGCATGTGCTGTTTCTCTCTCAAAATAAATAAATAAACTTTTTAAAAATTAAAAAAAAAAAAAGTTTACCCCACAGTGCTTACAAATCACTATGCATTAAATCTGTTGAATAACTTAGGAAGCACTGACATCTATACAGTATCTATAATATTTAAGTCTTTCACATTCAGAAATATAGCATAAATATTGTATATCTTTTAAAAATCCTTCAGTAAGGCTTTATAGTTCTCCTATTAGTCTTCATATTTCTTAAATTAATTTGTGCTCTCTCCTATCCCCGTGTCATTTCTGAAAATTTTAAATTCTATTAGTATAGGACTTAACACAATGTATAAAGAATTAAGTTTTATAATAGGTCATCTTCACTTCTTCACCCTTCTCCAACTAAACCCCTCCAAAACAGGAAGCTCTCTAAGGAAGAGGATGTGTCTCATTCACCTTTGAAATTCCAGCACCTACTTATCATGTAGCAATGAAGCAATCAATGTTTCTCAAATCAACAAATATCTTGCTAAATTATGTAAACCCAATACTAAATCTTTAAACGGGATCTGAAAACAGATGGTTTATGCATTTGCAGTAGGGAGGAGATTCCTAAATCCTCCACCGCCCTTGTTAACCTAAAAAATAATTTATGTCAAAAATACCTTCCTTCTTTTAAGTCTTTCACAAATGAATTCAGTACAAACCTTCTCTGAATTTATTATTCAGCCTTATTCCTTGTGTATAAATGGAATAGTCAAATCTGCTGAGTGCTCCCCATAAGTTAGGCATGTGACATAATTTAGCTCATTTTCTCCTTATGACAACCCTGCGAAGTGGAGGTTATCATCCCCCATTTCACAGAGAAGGAAACTAAGGCACAGAGAGGTTAAGTAACTTGTCCTGTGTTACATATCTAATAAATAGCAGAGATGGGATTTGAACCACGGCAGTCAGCTTCAGAATCCACAAAATATTTTAAGGAGTCATTATTTCATATTTGCATTTCATCAGCAGATAGAGATTTTAGTGGGCCAGATGAAAATCTTCATTGTGTTAAAGTATAGATCTACAACTCTTAATATTTTGAATTCATCAAGTTGAAAATGAAAAATAAAATCCTGAAATTAGGAATGTTTTTAAATATTCTTAAAAAGAACTATCAAAAAACATTAATATTCTATAATTTATAATCCTTCCAGTAAAACTAGATATAAAAATCTTCACGTAAATCATTGCAGTTTTGTTTAGAAATCTGTTAATATTTAACTTAATCACTTTAAGCTATTCAACAAAATTCCCAACCCCTCTGAGATGACCTGGAATCATTTGGCATGAATCTTCTCAAAATGTATTACTAAAGAATCTCATGCTTTTAAAAGAAAAGATCAGACCAGAGCTACTAGCTGCCAAGAATGAGTTTACTGCCTGGTTTCCATGACTGCATCAATCTGAGACCAGCATAAGAGAGGAGACGTATCCTTGGAAACCAACTCTTTGCTTCCCTCAGTTAAGAAAGGGAGTAGGAAAAAGGGAGAAAAGCTTCAGAATAATTTAACTTGTGTTTAATGTGCCCATTGCACATGACAGTCATGGGCAAAAGTCCTGTCCCAATCAAACCTGTGAGAAAGTTATGTGATGTGTACTGGAAAACTCCAAAAATGAATTTACTTGTGACTACCTTATGATAGTCATAAGAGACTATCTTACGATCCATATACAATATATTACTTCAATCTCTGAAAGAAAAATCTCAGTATTTGATTTCAATCTTTGAAAGAAAAATCCCAGTAGAAGCTGTATCAGTAACAACTTCATGAATAATATCTAGTTGGAACAATATTTAGTAACCCCTCAGTCTCCTTACTAAACAACTGTATGCTACCATCTGAATTCTCTGCATATATCCTGTAGTGTCCTTTGTTTTAGGCATTGCAAATTGTGAAATTTCAAAATGGAAGATTTTTCCAAATTCAGGAGCAGATTGCATATACTCACAAAAATACCTATAGTTCTAAGTCCATTCACTTCAACTACATTTCTGAGGCAAGAACTTCCTTATGAAGTGTAAAGGAACTCTAATGAAATATAAATATATGAAGTACAGCCTCCCAGGTTTTCTTAAACCAGGTCCCTCCTTCCTTAAAGCTATAAATAATACTTCCTGTCATCAATAGCAATGGCTGGAGCAACCCCTGTTCAAAAGAACTAAAAATACATTATTGTACATATCCTCTTTTCTACTACCCACCCACCTTTCCAAGAGGAACTGACGGAGGGAAGTACAGAGCTGTGTAAAGTTCAGCTGGGAGCAGTACAGAGATTGTAATTAAAAAAAAAAAAAAAAAGGTTACTTTCAACTGAATGATGTCCAGAGAGGTATTAATCTGCTATTATAGGGTCTGAGTAAATTTAAAAATTTTTGGAGAAGCTATTCCTGATCACAGGTTATATTTTAAAAGTATTTCATTATTTGGGGACTAGTCTCATTTAATTAAACTATGTTAGGGGGGCCTGTCTGGCTTAGTTGGTGGAGCAAGTGACTCTTGATCTCAAGGTTGTAGGTTCAAGCCTCATGTTGGGTATAGAGCTTACTTAAAAATTATTACAAAAAAAAAAAAAGTAAAAATCACATTAACAGAAATTCATGCATGAGAACAGTACAAAGTGAGAATTGTCTGTATATAAAAATGCTCATGAAACTAGATGGGAGTGCTCAGCCAGCACTTTCAGTGGGGCTGGAGCCAATGAGATACAGAAGATTGTTACCTAAGGAGGACGGAGCAAAAAGGACAGAGTGCCAGATTCTCAATGACAGAAAAAGGAGGAACAAATTTAAAAAGGGAAAAGACCAGGAAAAAAATGCTGTGGTGTTAGAATGGAATCGGTGAAGGTATCAGAGTGAAATCAAGGCTTTCAACATTCTTGGGCAGATATGGATGCTTGTATATGTTTATATGCTTAAGTACGTATATGTAAAAAACATTACAAACCCTCCAACAACAAACACAACATCTATGTTTCCCTTCCTGCCTAACAAGAAACATTCCAACAACTTCCCACCACTATAGCAATAAAGGCTCTCACCCATGCTTCCCTCTGGCTCCTGCTGCTCCCTGCTTCCCCCATGGGGCCCCGCATAGCAAGGTGTACTGCCTCCTGCTTCTGGAGAACTATGAGAAAACTTCCTTCAGTAGCACTGACCTCTTCATGGTGTCACTCAGTCATACTTACAAATTAAATCCTGGGTACATTTAAAAACAATATCCTACCTCTGACCTCTAATAGAGCCTAAGAGCAAAGATACCCCAGTAACAAGGAATGCACGTGGTGTCTAGATCTTGTTTTCTAAATACATCCTCTAACAAAAGAAATCAGAGTTCCTTCACAAAATGGTTGATCCTAGGACTGGGACAGTGAAAGTACAAGATGAACATAAAAAACCTTGCTGTGTCAAAAAGTAAGAGATCAAAGAATGATGAGGACATGAAAAAAAGGCATAGGAGCCAGCTTGAAAGGTTCCCACTTGACCAAATCAGAGAATTCAAACATCAAAATAAAAGACAAATGAATAAAATAGGAATCCAGGAGTCCATGGTAACATGTTTAAATGATTTTTTTAAAATGGGGAGAGAAAGCTTTTCTTTATAGGGAAATGCCAAATTATGAATGCAGAAGGGATGATGAAATTTTTAAAATTCACCATCTGGCAACCACTTAGTAATAACTGATTCAGGCATAAATCATCAATGGATGCAAAAACTAGTGGTGAAAATTTGATGAGAAATGGGCTATTTATATAGCCTCAAAGAGTGCCACAAGTGTGTATTATTTACTTATTAGCAAGTGCAAAATGCTTCTGAATTAACTTACAGTACAGAAAATGTTATATAACATCTTAGCCAAGTGATAACATTTTCCGTAACCAGTGATGGGACAAGTTGGCGAGCGCCTCCTGATACGATGGAGTGAAAAGAACACAACATCATGTCTGTGGTGTCCCTGCCAAGAATGCACAACCTGAATCTATTTACGAAGAAACATCAGACTAACCTAAACTGAGGGACATTTTACAAAGTCAAGATAAATGAAAACAAACGAAGACTGAGGAACTATTCCAAACTGAGGGAGACTGAAGAGACATCAAGGTTGTGAATGGTCTCTGAATCAGAATTATAAGTAGAACAGGAAGAGGTTTTTCTGCTCTTGTTTCTGGAGGAAGGGGCTGGTTTTTCATTGTTCTTTTAGGGTTTTTGTTTGTATTTTGGTTTTGCTGTAAAGAATGTAATTGGGAGACCAGTGAAAATTTGAGTGTTATCTGTGAATTACATAGCAGTACTATATCAGTATTTATTTCCTGATTTTAATGGGTGTGCTCTGGTTATATAGTAGAGTATCCTTGCTTTTAGGAATTACACACTGACTGGGGTGCCTGGGTGGCTCAGTCAAACATCTGACTTTGTCTCAGGTCATGGTCTCGCGGTTTGTGAGTTCAAGCCCCACCATACTGGGCTCTATGCAGAACCTACTTGGGATTTTCTGTCTCTCTGCCCCTCCCCTGTTCACACACATTCTCTCTCAAAAATAAACATACATTAAAAAAAAAAGGGCGGGGGTATGTGGATGGCTCAGTTGGTTAAGTGTCTGACTTCAGCTCAGGTTATGATCTCATGGTTTGTGAGTTGGAGTCCCGCATCAGGCTCTGTGCTGACAGCTCAGAACGTGTAGCCTGCTTCAGATTCTGTGTCTCCCTCTCTCTCTATCCTTCCCCCACTCGCGCTGTGTCTCTCTCAAAAATAAATGAACATTTAAAAAAAATTTTTTTAAAAGGAAATACACAGTGATTTAGAGGTAATAGAGCATTATGTCTGCAACTCATTTCTCAAAATGATTCAGAAAAACTGTATAAATAGAAGGATAAAGTGACAAAGATAACGCAATTATGGTAAAATGTTAACAATTTAACACTAACAATGTGAAATCTAGGTGAAGGATATGCTAGGCCAAATAGCAAATAAATATTAACAATTTCCAAAGGACTGAAATCAGATAAGCTGCATCTTTAGGCACAATGCAATTAACCTATAAAATCATTACCAAAAAATAACTAGAAAAACCTCATATTTGAAAATTAAAAGGAATATTATAAATAACCCACAGATCAAGGATGAAAACCACAATGGAAGTCAGAAAATAGTCTGACCTATACTAAAAAAAGTTCTAACCAAAATATTAGTAATCTAATGCCATAAACATATAATTAAAAAAAAAAAAGTAACACAGTACAAACTGGGGCCAAATTGTGTTTAATGTTAAGAATTAGTGAAAGGTAGGGGTACCTGAATGTCTCAGTTGGTTAAGGGTCTGAAACTTGATTTCAGCTCAGGTCAAGATTTCAAGGTTCATGAGTTCTTTTTTTTTTTTTTTTTTTTTTTAAATTTTTTTTAATTTTTAATTTTTATTTTTTTATTTATTTCTAGAAGAGAGAGAGAGAGAGAGAGACAGCGTGAGCAGGGGAGGGTCAGAGAGAGAGGGAGTCACAGACTGAAGCAGGCTCCAGGCTCTGAGCTGGCAGTCAGCACAGAGCCCGATGCGGGGCTCGAACCCACGAACAGCGAGATCATGACCTAAGCGACAGTCGGACGCTTAACCGACTAAGCCACCCAGGCGCCCCGTCAAGGTTCATGAGTTCAAGCCTCGAGTCAAGCTCTTTTACTGACAGCATGGAATCTGCTTAGGATTCTCTTTCCCTCTCTCTCTCTCTGCCCCTCCCCTGCTCATGCTCATTCCCTCTCTCTCTCCCCCAAAAAATAAATTTTAAAAAATACTCCCTTGGGGCACCTGGGTAGCTCAGTTGGTTAAGTGTCCGAAGTCAGCTCAGGTCATGATCTCACAGTTCGTGGGTTCAAGCCCCATGTTGGGCTCTGTGCTGACAGCTCAGAACCTGAAGCCTGCTTCGGATTCTGTGTCTCCCTCTCTCTCTGCCCTCCCCTACTCGTGCACTGTCTCATGCACTGTCGTGAATAAATGTTTTAAAAACTTTTTAAAAGTATACGATCTTTTAAAAAAATACTCCCTTATCTTTGAATAAAGGGAATAAAATATTTGTTTAAAAAAAAAAGAAGAATTAGGGGAGGCTGGGTGGCTCAGTTGGTTAAACGTCCAGCTTCAGCTTGGGTCATGATCTCATGGTCCGTGAGTTCAAGCCCCGCATTGGGTTCTGTGCAGACAGCTGAGAGCCTGGAGCCTGCTTGGGATTCTGTGTCTTCCTCTCTCTCTGCCCCCCCTGCCAAACACTCTGTCTCTCTCTCAAAAAATAAACATTTTCTAAAATTAAAAAAAAAAATTAATGAAAGATAGTTGCTAGGGTATAGGGAAGGGAGAAATGGGAAGTTACTGTTCAAAGGGTATAGAGTTTCAGCTGGCAATGATGAAAACATTCTGGATATGGATGGTAGTGATAGTAGCACGATAATCAATGTGAGTGTGCATTGATACGTGCACTTAAAAATAGCTACAGTGGGGACTGCCTGGGTGACTCAGGTGGTAAAGCATCCAACTCTTGACCTAAGGGTCGTGAGTTCAAGCGCTATGTTGCATGTGGAGCCTACTTTATAAATAAATAAATAAGTAAATATAATAATAATAAATAGGGGCACCTGGGTGGTTCAGTTGGTTAAGTGACACTGGAATTCAGTTCAGATCATGATCTCATGGTTCATGAGATCAAGCCCCACCCCAAGTCAGGATTCTCTCTCCCTCTTTCTCTGCCCTTACCCTTGCTCACATGTGCATCCACTCTTTTCAAACTAAACATACTTAAAAAATAAATGAAAGAATGAATGAATGAATGAATGATCTAATAGACAGGATATAATAGACTCAGTCTCTGCACTAACATCCCCAGGATGCCTCTCCTTATCACGAGACCTTTATCTTCCCTTTCCTCTGACTTTTTTTATGTATGTGTGTGTAAATTTAAATTTATCCTTATTGAGTAGGTAATTAGGCACATGTTATAAAATTCAAAATATATAAAAGAAAATACACGGACTAGAAGATATCTTTCCCAGTGGCCATCCACTACCCTAGCTCCCAGAGGTAATTATTATTATTACCAGTTTCTTTGGTGTCTTTCTAGAGAGCTTTGAAACATACACACAAGTCATTATACATTTCAGGAAATTACTACAAATTCTCCTCGGAAGGAGCTTGACCATAAGTACCTCCTTCACTGGCCATAATATTTTAGAAATTACAGTGTTTTAGAATTAAGTAATTTTAGGGATAGAAGGATCTTAAACCATCAAGTTCCTTATCACTTCACAGATGAAGAAACTATGACCCAGAGAGACTTATGTAAAGTCAATGGCTAATTAGTATTGCCAGAAATAGAGATGAAGTCTGCTAGCTCCAAATCCCTCTTCATCAAAGGGTACCAAAATTCTTTTACATTTTTTGTAATCGTCAGGTGTTTAATCTCTCTTAATCATATGAAAGTAGAAGCCAGAAGTTTCTCAAGCAATGGATCTTTTCTCAGGGAGGACAAAACATAGTTTATCTGTGATTAAGCTGTTTAGTCACCATCTGTACAAAGACAGGTTTGTCCACATCAAATCCAACAACACAGATACATCACCACTAACATTTTCAGTAATTTCTAAGAAGCAAATCTGAAATTTAGTGTGGACACACAGTGCTCCAAATCATTAAAAGGAAAAGAAATGGTATTATATTCTTGACTTCAACATTTTGGGATTTTTTTTAATTTGTTAAGTGTTTTATTTATTTTTGAGAGACAGAGAGAGACAGAGTATGAGCAGGGGAGGCGTAGAGAGAGAGGGAGACACAGAATCCGAAGCAGGATCTAAGCTCTGACCTGTCAGCACAGAGCCTGATGCAGGGCTTGAACTCACAAGCTGTGAGATCATGACCTGAGGCGAAGTTAGGATGTTTAACCAACTGAGCCAACACATGCGACCCTCCACATTCTGGTTTTAATCAATACCTGTTGCCTAGCACTTCACTCAATGCTCAATACAAATGTATTGAACTCTTAACAGAAGACAGACATGCTCATCAATAAATATTTGTCCTCAGTACAGGAAGTTAGACATGAAAATAATTAAAATACACCGTGATCAACAATACAGTTGTTATGCCAATCCTAAAAGAAGGGAAAAATAATCTCTGGGTAAATTTAGGAAGCTTCACTAAGTAGGTGATACATCAACTGGATCTAGAAGAATAAGTAATAGTATGGTTAGTTTTTGTTTAAGGAATTCAATTTCAAGGAGAAAGATAAACTGGATCATATCCGTATGGTCTCTGGCAGTTACAGTGACAGCCACAAACTGGTAGTACAGTGTGTTTAAAAAAAAAAATGGAATGTGAACTCTTTCAGGCTATGGAATCTCCAGTGTGGCACAGGACCCAGCAGATCTACTTCCTCATTCAGATGGCCTGCGTGGCCTCCAAAGACCTGCTTGAGTTTGTATCCTCTGACTCACTTATGCCAAAGATAAGGAGCATGGAAGAAGAAAAGAAAAAGGCATCTCAAAAACCTTCTGAGTTTTGAGGACATAATAGGGGCTTAAAGTTTCTTGTTTAAAACTTCGTTCCAGTTTTCGGGCGCCTGAGTGGCTCAGCCAGTTAAGCATCCGACAGCAGCTCAGGTCATGATCTTGCAGTTCACGAGTTCGGGCCCCGCACTGGGCTCTCTGCTGTCAGCACAGGGCCCACTGCAGATCATCTGTCCCGCTCTCTCTCTGCCCCTCCCCTGCATGTATATGCTCTCTCAAAAATAAATAAAACACATTTTTTAAAAACCCTATTTTCCAGTTTTGGGATCAGAAAATAAAACCTACAAAACGAAAAGATGGATAGGAACATGCAGGGAATAATAAAAAGACAACTTTAGATCTTAAAGTGAGGTTAGGCTCACTGAAGAGCTAAGAGAACTCACTTGCTGCCAAACTCAAGGAGCAAGTAATATGAATTTGTGCCTCAGCAAAATTACATATTACTACCATTCTGAACCATCAACCCCATTCTAAGAACACTAATCCACATGTGCTAATGTTTGGATTATTATACAACATACGTGTATGGATTATCACACAATATGGTTAAGTGACTTGATAGAAATAAGCACAGAACTTCTATCTAGATCAGACTTGGGGCAGTCAATGAGGCAATGCTGACTGGAGGAGGTGATCCTCATATAAGAAATTATAATGCCAGGCAAAGAGGGAGATGGGTGGTCCAGCTGAAGGCAGTGGGCATGGGGTAGGGGGAGGTAAGGATAAAAAAGGCTAAAAGGGGTTGGAATGCAAAAACTTGGTATAAGTAGTTTGAATTTTATTGAGGATTTTATTTTAGGGGGAGGGGGCAGAGAAAGAGGGGGACAGAGAATCCCAAGCAAGCTCCACACTGGCTCAAACCCATGAGCCATGAGCTCATTACCTGATCTGAAATCAAGAGTCAGATGCTCAACCAACTGAGACACCCATGTGCCCATCCAGAGGATTTTAAACTGGAAAGTGCTATGATTAGATAAGGAAGTCAAAAAGAGTACTCTTAGTGGCACTGTGATCAATGACTTGGGACAAGGAAGTAATGAGTAGACATCTAAGGAACCTGCAGCAGTCATCTACGTGCGTAAAAACCTGAACTAAGGGACAGATGGGATGGAGGAGATTTGAGAAATATTAAAGGTAAAGCAGACAGGAATGCATCAATAACCACATGCACATTATCATCCAAGTTTCTGGTCTGGGTTACTGGGCTGTGCCATTCATCAAAATAGAAAATATAAAAATAACATATTTAAAAGGAACATGAGGGCAGTTCTGAGCCTGTTGGTGTCTGGGAACCAGCCCAACAGAGACGACCAGTAGGCCGCTGGCTATTAGCCAGTCTGTGCCGAGGACAAATTTTCTCCTAATGAGCCAGGAGCTGGAAGCTGAAACCATGGGCATAGGCACATGCTTCCAGGAAGAATATGGAGGAGGAAACACAAGAGGGCTGAGGATGGAAATATTTGGTAAGTCCAAGAGCGATCAGAGAAGAGGGGCCTAAGGAACTGAGGAGTGGCCATAGAGGGTGAGGAAAAACCAAGACAGTGTGTCACAGAACTCCTGGCAAGACGGCTGGAGGAGTAAGTGTACAGTTTATAACACTGACTCCATTCTTCCCCTTTCTCTTCCTTCGCCCATCCTTTCTATACTTTCTCGTTTCTTCCTTAATTGGGTAAATGACATTACAACTCTGGAAGCAGAAGATATGAACAACAAGATGAGGTATATCATACCCACAGTACTAGTATTTTTGGTTAAGTTAGGATATGTGGTTTTTAAATGTTGGTGATTCAGATTCAGCTAATGAAAAGCACTGGAAGTCTTAAGAGAGTCTGCTTTACTAAATTGGTAAGTTTAATTCTCAGTATTGCTCAAGTGCTTAAGGAGACTCTGCTTGTTAAGATGGTAACTCTGACCTATCAAGGACTGGTTGTATTGACAGACTGAATGTATAAATGTATTTTAAACACCTAAGGAAATTTAATTCCCTAACAAAAGAATATGGAGGAATTTAATCTGTTAAACCTGAATTAACACTAATTAAAGAGCAAGTAAACATCATTGCTCTTATTTCTATACAAAAATTACAATGCTTACAAGACCAAAGGAAAACCAAATTTTTAATTTGCCACTTAAATCAAATGAATATTAATTTAAACCCAAGTAATTTTAAGTAGTTCTTTCTGGGCACAAAAGCCCCACTCAGACGTTAAAAAAACACACAGATAAGTGAACTGCTCTATTAACCATAACCAGTTCTACAATAGCCTCCTTCAGGGGTGCCTGGGTGGTCCAGTTGGTTAAGTGACCGACTTTGGCTCACGTCATGATCTCACGGTCCGTGGGTTCAAGCCCCACATCAGGCTCTGTGCTGATAGCTCTGAGCCTGGAGCCTGCTTCGGATTCTGTTATCTCCCTCTCTCTCTGTTCCTCCCCTATTCATGCTCTGTCTCTCAAAAATAAATAAAAAGTTAAAAAAAAAATAGCCTCCTTCAAAGTAGAACCTTTGAAAACTAAGTGCAACTAAATAAGTATCAACTGTTTAAGCAATCTCTCCCACTACGGAAGAGAAGAAACAGCTGAACTCCACCTAACCCCACCCACCCAAAGAATAGCACACCTCAATCTGCCTTAACACTCACCCCCTTGATTAAACATAAAACGCTCATGCCCTCATTCAACATTAGCTGAAATGTCAAACTTAAGAAACACACTGGATGGGCGTGTACTATTTATGGAAGGTTTTACAAGTTTCATAGTACCTGGGGATACCTCTGAAGAGGGGAACTTGGAAGATGGGGGAAAATTACTTTTATTGTGTATTTTTAATGCTATGGAATTATTTTAACATGTACATGCGCTAATTATTCAAACGCATACAAAATTTTAAATGAAGCAAAATTTAAAAATACATTGCCTAATAAACATAAAACCATGTGGGTTTTTTTTAATTTTTTTAAGAAACTGGAGTGACTGGGTGACTTAGTCAATTAATCGTCTGGCACTAATTTTGGCTCAGATCATGATCTCACAGTTTGTGGGATCAAGCCCCAAGTCAGGCTCCTCACTAACACCACGGAGCCTGCTAGGAAGTGTGTCTCTCTCTCTCTCTCTCTCTCTCCTCCTCCCTCCCTCTCTCTACCCCCACCCCACGTGCTCACGCATGCTCTCTCTCTGCCAAAATAAATAAATGAACATTTAACAAAAAAAAAAAAGAACCACTTTTGCAAACTTGCCTCCTCTCCCTGTAGACAGCCACTAGTAAGAACCACTGCCTGAGAGGGTCACAACTGCTGCCAACAGCACTACTGCTAACTGGGTATGAACTACAAGAAGAAAAAGAATCTTTTATGACTAATAGCAACTAGTAGCAAGACGCCGGGCCAGGCTAGCACCCCAGACTGGGTAAAGAGAGAAACACCAGCTGGAAGTCACTGTGAATTTAGCCCAGTAACAAAGTAAGCAGGTTCAGTCGGGCAGTAAGGAGCACAGAAGAGCAGTGGTCTCACAGAGAAGGCAGACAGAGGTACTCAATCAGGGACTGGCCTCACTCCCTGAGAGGTGAGTAAAGTATTCACATCACTGGAGACATGGAAAGGACCACCAGAAGAACAGAAGCATCCCTGTATGAGCTCTGCCACCCCTCCCCCCAGTTCCTTTCAGAAGAACAGTTGAAAGTCCTGGAACTATTCCATATTGCTCTGGTAACAGTACTGCTGATACATCAATGGAAGACATTCTCTTTATTAACGGGCAGTATTAATGTATTTACAGCATTGTATTAAGCCACCGGTCAACCAACGTTTGAAAGCTAATTGCTGGTTAAGCTACTTGTCAATCAATATTTGAGAACTACTTGAACAATTCATAGCAATGAGGTTTCAAATTCTTCCCACACACAGAAGCTCAATTCACTGACAATCATCTCTTCTAAAAAGCCAGGATTCTGGGACCTTACTAACATTTCTATTGCTTAAATCATATTTATGAGACATTTCCCACCTCCATCTCTATGCCCACTCCCCCTACCCCAAACCGATCCAGAATGCCATCATTCCTGGCCAAATCTGCTCTAACAATCACCAAAGTAGTGTCTATACTCTGTCCAGCTCATTCTCCATAGTAATGACAAACCTTTTGACTAGATACCAGCCAATTTTTTTTTTTTGAGAGAGAGAGAGAGAGAGCGCGCGCGGGAAAGGAGCAGAGAGAGAGGAAGACACAGAATCAGGCTCCAGGCTCTGAGCTGTCAGCACAGAACCCGATGCGGGGCTCGAACTCATTGACCTTGAGATCATGACCTGACCCAGTCAGACACTTAACCAACTGAGCCACCCAGGCGCCCCCACACCAGCCAATCAATGTGAACATCCCCAACAAATGCTCACCTACAAATATGACAAAGGTACTAATACATGTGAATGCTACAAAACATTCATTTTCAAATGTAACAAAATAATGATTAAAATAATGGATTCTAGGGGCACCTGGGTGGCTCAGTCGGTTGAGTGGCCGACTTCGGCTCAGGTCATGATCTCTCAGTTTGTGGGTTCGAGCCCCGCATCAGGCTCTGTGCTGATAGCCTGGAGCCTGCTTCCGCTTCTGTGTCTCCCTCTCTCTCTGCTCCACCTCTGCTTGTACTCTGTCTCTCAAAAATGAATGAACATTAAAAAAATAATAATAATGGATTCTATATGGGTAAGTATAATGCTAAGTATAAAAGCTATTGCTATCACTAAAATATTGATATTAAACTTATTTTAAAAATATTAGTGTGATCCATATAATCAAATATTTCTCACTATGCTTGAAAAACCTCATTCTAATATTTTATGACAGAGCAATCTAAAAGTTGGTCTCAAATCAATGCTTGACTTTAACGGCTACCACAGCCAAAAAGAAATATGGGTCCAAAAAGAAGGAGCACTACGGCAGCACTTACTAAATCATGATATTTATCTTTCCAACCCCAACCATTATACACACATTTTCATTTAAATCTGGCTGGCAAATGTCCATCTCCCTGATACAATTACTCTTGAAAACTAATCAGAAGATGTTACATTTTTTTATTCGTATTAAATGGACTTGAAACCCCACTTAAACTATTCGCTTAAAGTATTTTCTTTTTTAACTTTTTACTGTAGAAATTTTGAAACACACAAAAGAAGTGCAAACTCTATAATAACTCTTTTACACCTATATGCAGCTTTGATAACTATCAACATATGGTAAATCATCTATAAATGACCAAACACAATGAATTATTATTTTTTAAGTTTATTTAAGAGAGAAAGCATGCGTGCACACACACACACATATGAGCAGAAGAGGGGCAGGGAGAGAGAGGGAGAGACAGAATCCCAAACAGGTTCTGCAGTGTCAGTGCAGAGCCCTATGCAGGGCTCGATCCCACAAACTGTGAGATCATGACCTGACCTGGATCTCAGCTGGCTGAGCGACCCAGGTGGCCCCAGAATGATTTTTTTTTTAATGTTTTTATTTATTTTTGAGAGAGACAGAGTGTGAGTGGGGGAGGGGCAGAGAAAGAGGGAGACACAGAATCCAAAGTAGGCTCTAGGCTCTGAGCTGTCAGCACAGAGCTGGAGGTGAGGTTCAAACTCACAGAACTGTGAGATCATGACCTGAGCCAAAGTTGGACGCTTAACCGACTGAGCCACCCACCCAGGTGTGCCCACGATGAATTATTTTAAAATAATTTTGAGAGGCACCTGGGTGGCTCAGTCGGTTAAGCGTCCGACTTTCGCTCAGGTCATGATCTCGCGGTTCGTGGGTTTGAGCCCCGCGTCAGGCTCTGTGCTGACTGCCAGCTCAGAGCCTGGAGCCTTTTTCGGAGTCTGTGTCTCAGTCTCTCTCTGACCCTCCCCTGCTTACGCTGTCTCTCTCTCTCACTCTCTCTCTCCTAGAAATAAATAAAAAAATATTAAAAAAAATAAATAAAATAATTTTGAGACATCATATTATTTCATCCATAACTACTCCAGTACTTATTTTGAAGAGAAAATAGTCTTTTTTGGGGGTGGGGACAGGCGGGGGGGGTTGTGAATCCCAAGCAGGCTCCACATCGGGGCTCAATCCCATGACTGTGAGATTATGACTTGAGCCTAAACCAAGAGTTGGACGCTTAACCAACTGAGCAACCTAGGCACCCCAGGAGTCTTGTCTTTTAATATAACTCCAATACTATTATTATACTTTAAAATAATTATAATAATGATTTAAAAATCATCGAATATATAGATGATATTCCAATTATTGCCAATAGTTTCATAAATACCTTTTTTTTTTTTTTTAATTTCTAGGAGAGAGAGAGAGACTGTGAGCAGGGGAGGGTCAGATAGAAAGGGAGTCACAGACTGAAACAGGCTCCAGGCTCTGAGCTGGCAGTCAGCACAGAGCCCGATGCGGGGCCCGAACCCACGAACTGCGAGATCATGACCTAAGCGAAAGTCGGACGCTTAACCAACTAAGCCACCCAGGCGTCCCATAAATAACTTTTTACAGTTGGTTTATATGAAACAGGATCTAAACAGGGTGTACATATTATATTGAGTTAATGTCTCGAGTCTTTTCTAATCTGTAATAATTCTCCATTTTTTTGCATTATTTGAAGTAACTGGGTTCATCTGTAGAATTTCTTACATTATGATTTCTAATTACATTCTGTAAACTCATTACATATTAAATTAAGAAATTTAATAAGAGTCAGATTTGACTTTATTTTGTTTGGGGGAGAATGGTGTTATATATTTTTCCTACTGTACAACATTGGAGGAACACAGGTTTAGTTGTATCTATTTTGGAGATGACATAAGTAATATAATAAGACTGTCAATCTGATCCTTCTATTATAAAGTTCCCTAATGGTTTTAACAACTGCTGATGATCAATGTCTAGGTCTTTTATTTCATTAGATCATCTGGAAATTTTTACAAATACATCTGGAGATTTTTATCAGGTAACAAATTATGTTTCCAAGTTTTTCATGTGTAGAGTTATGAGAGTTTTTAAAGGTGTAACAAAATAACAATGACATCATGAATCCTCAGGGAAATGCAAATAAAAACCACAATGAGATACCACTTCACACCCACTAAGATAGCTTAATCAAGGAGACAGAGGGGGCGCTTGGCTTGCTCAGTCAGTGAAGCCCCTAACTCTTGATCTCAGGGTTGTGAATTCCAGCCCCACACTGGGTATGGAACCTCCTTAAAAAAAAAAAAAAAAAAAGAACAAGCTTGTTGAGGGTATGGAGACAGAATCCTGTACACTGCTGCTAGGAACTGCAAAATGGCACATCTGCTTTAGAAAACGGTTTGGGCAATTCCTCTAAAAGTTAAAGACTTACTACCATTTAATCCAGCAATTCCACTCCCAGGTATGTACCCAAGAGAAACTAAAACATAACGTCCACATAGAAATTTGTACATGTTCACGACAGCATTATTCATAATAGGCAAAAAGTGGAAACAATCCAAATGTTCACTAACCGATTAAAATGTGGTGTATTCATATAACGGAACATTGTATCATTCAGTTACAAAAAGCAATTAAGTACTGATATATGCTACAACATGGATGAACCCCAAGAACATTAATACTCAATAAAAGCCACATTCCATTTATATGACATGTCCAGAACAGGCATATCCATAGACACAAAAAGGTAACTGACTGCCAGAGGCTGGGGGAAGGGCCCAATGGTGAGTGACACTAATGGGCGCAGAATTTCTTCTTGGGATGATGAAAATGTTCTGAAATTAGATGGTGGTGATGACTGTACAACTCCAAGAATATATCGAAAACTCCTGAACTATACATTTTAAAAGGGTGAATTTATGATATGTCAATCATATTTCAATAAAGCCTCTCTTTTTTTTTAATTACTATGAAAAGGCTATTCCAGAGAACATTTCTTTGAAAGAGACAAAGCTAGCTACTTTCATTCATTGTTAAAATAACACCTTTACTTGAAGAGACAGATTAAGGATATTAATTTTTCAAATAATATTTGCCAGGTAGCACACACAGAAAGGGTCGGAAATTTTTTTTGTAAAAGAAAAATGCATAGCATCAGCTCTACAACATAGCCAACAAATGATAACCTGCCTCAATAGTCCATGAAGAGGCAGTGACTGAACTTCGTCCTTTACTTCAGTCAAAGCAACTACTCGGTCAGTAGTTTACATTTAGACAATTATTCCATACAGCAGTGTCATTAAAGCAATCATTTACTATTAAGAATATGTCTTCTCCAGTACAATCTTCCTCCAGTAGCTCACAAAAGATGTAGTTGGGGGTGGAGGGGGAATTTAATTATTAGAAGAAAACCTAGCAAACACTAAGACATGATAGAAGCTTCTACACTTTGATAACCACACATATAGCAAGCCTCCCATACTGCAAAATTTGTCCTAATATTGTTCAAATCTTCAGCAACATTTTCTATTCATCATACAAGAGTATTTGCTGAAAAAGGAATATGTTTTGGTTTCTTGACATACTGTTTTCCATATTTTTTTTTTAAGCAAGTCTTTTGAGGGGTGGGGCACAACAGGAAGAACCTGTCAGTGGTATGTGTCTTTTTGTCTTCCATAAGAACAAGAAACCTCAAAATATATACTTTAATCACTAGGTTAATAAAATTGGGTAAAGCCTCTGATTCAATAGCCTATGACTTTAAACATTACTGGAGAAAGAAGAATGTAAAGCTTCTCTTTATGCTCCATATGCTTGGTTTTCAAATGTCTTGGTACTAACGACTTATAGTTCATTATTTCATATCTCACGGTTCTACATACTCTTAAAACAAGATTCCCATCAATGACAGAGGATGTAAACCATGTTTTAAATAGGCTTCTTGATACTTTCCAATATATTAAGGGCTGACTTATTTAATCAGATTTAATAGCTCACCAAGAGTTTGTAATAGCTGAACAAAGGTCATCTCTGCCCTTGTTTGTGCTTGCAATATTCGTATTTTCTTCAGTCACTGGTTTCTCTGCAGAAGTTGCTTTAAGCCACTTGTCCATTTTGTGAAGGTTTGTTTAATAAAAACTAACAAACTGTGATCAGTGGTGCAATACACTGAAAGCAAATGTATGATTAAGGACCTGCTTGCTCACAGCAAACTCCCTTCTCCCTCAGGACACCCAAAGTTCTACAGTTGTTAACACATTAACACCAACTTACAGACCCAAGAAGATGCCAGCGATGATACCTAAATTTAATGCTTTATCATTTTTTAGATAAAAATGATAAGAAGCTCTAAAATTTTCTTCCAGCATCCCAGTGAATCATCTTACCTACCCCACTTTGAAAACGACCGCTGTGAACTTTTTACAACTGCAAATCAGATTAGTTCACTCTCCTCCTTATAATCCTATACTGGTTTAGCTCTGCCTTCAAGATAAAGTGCAAAATCCTTGCATGTCATATAGGGCCCTTCAACTCTGGCTCCTGCCTCTCTCTACCCCAGTAGTTCTCAACCCTGGCTGCATACAGGACTCACCTGGGCAGTTAGAAAATACACATTCTCAGGTCCCACCCTAGACCAATTAAATCAAAATACCTGGGGGTGGGGTATTTACATCCTTGATTTTGTAAGTTCCTCAGGTGAACCTAAAGTGGAGCCAGTGTGGAGAACATCCCCTCTTCCTCACAAAGGCCCCAATTAGCCCTTGCTACTCTTAAAATGTGATCGATCCACTCACAGCAGCATCTGCCTCACCAGGGCGAGCTGGTTAGTAATGCAGAATCCCAAGTCCCACCCTAGACCTACTAAATCAGGGCTTGGCATTTTAACAAGGTCCCTCCCACCCCATGGTTCTGGTTTGTGTGAACATTCAAGTTAGAGAAGCAATGCCCTAAGTTACTAAACCCCTTCCCAGCTCAGGGCCTTTGTAAATTTGTAAGTACTGTCTAACACTGAACTTCCCTGGCATTAGCTCTCAAGTGTGAAAGGACATACATCACATCCATGTTACTCTAGGATGTCCCCAGCTCCTGGCACAATGTCTAGTATTCTCAGTTGAACCACATCTAGTCTTATGTTTCATACCTAAATTTCCACAATATTTCTGACCTATTAATCATGTCTTTCCTCAAAAACAATTTGCCTTGGGGCACCTGGGTGGTCAGTCAGTTAAGTGTCCGACTTCGGCTCAAGTCATGATCTCACGGTTCGTGGGTTCGAGCCCCGCGTCAGGCTCTGTGCTGGAAGCTCAGAGCCTGGAGCCTGTTTCAGATTCTGTGTCTCCCTCTCTCTCTGACCCTCCCCTGCTCACACTGCCCCCCCCCCCTCTCTCTCTCAGAAATAAATAAAACATTTTAAAAAATGAAAGTTAACAAAAAAAGTTGCCTTTAGAGGCACCCGAGGAGCTCAGTCAGTTGAGTGTCTGACTTCAGCTCAGGTCATGGTATCACAGCTTGTGGGTTTGGGCCCTAGATCAGGCTCACTGCTGTCAGCATGGAGCCCATTTAAGATCCTCTGTCTCCCTCTCTCTCTGCCCCTCCCCTGCTCATGCTCTCTCTCTCTCTCTCAAAAATAAACATTTAAAAAAAAGTTGCCTTGGGGCGCCTGGGTGGCTTAGTCAGTTGACTTTCGCTTAGGTCATGATCTCGCGGTTCGTGGGTTCGCGCCCCGCGTCGGGCTCTGTGCTGACTGCCAGCTCAGAGCCTGGAGCCTGTTTCAGTCTGTGACTCCCTCTCTCTCTGGCCCTCCCCTGCTCACGCTGTCTCCCTCTCTCTCTCTCCTAGAAATAAATAAAACATTAAAAAAAAAGTTTTTTTTAAAAAGTTGCCTTTAAATACATAACTCTTGGATAGGATACGTAACACAGCACTGTACTTATTTCAAAACCTAAATGAGCTACTGGTCTCTTTCTAGAGAAATGTAAATTAAACCTAATTCAAAGTACCATTACATTTTGGTTAAATTAATAAGATCAAATATTAGCTTTTGTTTGTAATTGCATTGACTGGTTTGTCAGGAAACAGGGCCACATAAATTGCTGATAATGTTACAATTTAGTTCAACCTTTCCACATAGCAATTTGGCAGTGGAACCATAACCTAACTCAGTGAACCCATTTAGAGGCAAGAGTCCCAAAAAACAATCCAAAAGAAGTATTTGAATAAAGGTGCTCAAAGGTACCATTTATGGGGCACCTGGATGGCCTAATCAGTAGAGGATGCAAGTCTTGATCTTGGGGTTGTGAGCTCCAGCCCCAAGTTGGGTGCAGAGATCACTTAAAAATAAAATCTTAAATAAAAAGTATCATTTATAATAGTAAAAAGAATAAAACAAAGGAAAAACTTTAAAAAGCTGCACAAATTGTAGTTATCAATGGATAGATTATTAATCTAAATTAGATACGTAAATGAGAGATGCCTGTATGGCTCAGACAGTTGACCAACTGACTCTTGATTTCGGCTCAGGTTATAACCTCACCGTTAGTGAGATGGAGCCCCATGTCAGTTTCTGAGTTGAGTATAGAGCCTGCTTAAGATTCTCTTTCTCTCTTCCTCTGCCCCTCTCCCCTCTCATGTTCCCTCTCTCTCTAAAATAAAAATATTTTAAAGAATTAAAAATTTAAAAATATTTATATATAAATTAGATACATAAATGAGTATAAATATTTGATGCTCTTCAAGAACACAAAAATCACATCCCATGTATACAGACTATAAAAAAAAAAAGCTACACCTGGATACTGACATAAATAGATGTGAATTCAAATGTGGAGCATACTGTGATAAGCACCAAGTGATGTATGCAGTTGGTGAATCAATATATTATACACCTGAGGCACCTGGGTGGCTCAGTTGGTTAAGTGTCCCATGATCTCATGGTTCTTAGGTTCGAGCCCCATCAGGCTCTGTGCTGACAGCTCAGAGCCTGGAACCTGCTTCAGATTCTGTGTCTCTCTCTCTGCTCCCCCCTGCTGGCACTCTGTCTCTCTCTCAAAATAAATAAAAGATTAAAAAGAATTAAAAATATATGCATATATTGTACACTTGAAACTAATATAACACTGTATGTTAACTGGAATTAAAATAAAAACCTAAAAAATAAAGCAAATACAATTTTACATTTAAAATTTTACAATTTAATAAGCTCTCTTTTCTATAGAGACCATATATACATATTTTTAGGTAAACTCTACACCCAACGTGGGACTTGAACTCATGACCCCGAGAGCAAGAGTCGCATGCTCTAACAACTGAGCCAGCCAGGCATCCCTACAGAGAATATATTAAAACAAATTTTAATGTTGGGTTTTTTACGGGTTTGCTGTTCAGCTTTATTGTGTTAGCATTATATAGTGCTATTTTTGTTGTACTCAGTCTCACTAAAAACATTTCTTCAGCTTTGGTATTTGGGAACATTTATTAGTTATTGCGTTAGAAGTAAAAAGACAAGATTCTGTATTTGTGCAGCTTCCTGCCTGTAACTCAAATTCAAACTTCAGCTGCATCTCATTTGTTCCACATGAAGGTGGAAACAAATAATGCAACAATGCTTACAAACCAATTCTGAGTGCCTCCAGTGAAAGGTGCTGGACAAATACAAGTATCAGAACTACTTAAAAAACCACCACCCACAAGGACAAATCACACAAGGCGCTTATCCTTCTGAGCCTCAATGTCTCCCTCCATAAACCAAAAGAAATCAGTTAGCATCACATGGAGGGAAGGGGGAGAGGAGGTGAAGGAAAAGTAGGCTTAGGATAACTGACAAGCATCGCCGGTGATCCTGCTGTACACACGCTGATGAGGATCCATGGAGTCCCATTCGCATTTTGGGAGAATGACTGAGTAGTAAGACCTCCTTGAAGAGGTAGTGATTTGGCTATCTGTCCGAAAACTTTAAATGCACACATAAATTCTTTGACCCAGTAATTCCACTTCTAGAAATACACTGTTCAGATAATTTTACACATAAGCTCCTAACAAAGTACTACATACAAAGATATTCACTATAACACTGTAATAGGAAAACGTGGAAACTTAAGTGTTGCTTAAGGCAAAGACTAGTTACAAATTATGCTGCTGCAGCCATACAATGAAAAAAGCTTAAAATGTCAATAGAAAGAATGAACAGCTTTATATCTACAAATATTGAATGACTTCCTAAATACGCTAAGGAAAAAGGTGTGACTGGTATGTACCACGGCGGGGGGGGGGGGGGGNATGTGGAATATAAGAAACAAAACAGATGAACACATGGGAAAGGGTGGGGGAAGAGAAGAGAGGGAAATAAACCACAAGAGACTCTTAACGAGGGAGGGGGGGGGGGGGGGGGGGTGATGGAGGGGAGAATATGGATAGGTAGACATGTGTTTATAAAGGAACAGTGTCTATGTAAGACCACAGAAACTGGAAACTTCAGCCATCTCTGGAGAAAGCGGGGTGGAGGGGAAGCTTTTTTTCTTCTATATTCCCTTTTACACTGCTGGAGCTTTTTCTCACATGTATTTATCTTTTTCCAAAACTGAGGATTCTCTGTAGCCCTCCCTCTGAGTCTAAGCAGCTATCATTCTGCCTCTGTGGGGCCTGGCCATTGCCTCCTAAATTGCAGGGGCATCAGCATCTGGCCTCACACTGCCCCATGTGACCTTTCCAAAGCCCAGTCAGCCCAGGTCCCTGATGGTCATTAAAATCTTCCAGTGGCTCTCCACTGCCCAAACTCGAAAACAGCATATAACAGCCCTGCAAGCTCACCCTAATCTCATCTCCCACCCTTCTCCCCACTACCTAAACCCGGTTGTCTAACCTCTCCCTGCTCCCCAAGGATAGTGGATTCCTTCCACCTCCAAGCCCTCCTGTGCCACTGCTCCTTCTTTCCTACATCCTGTCCACCACGCACAAACTCGTATGTATTCTTCATAACCCAAAGGCCCCTCCCAGGAAAGCTTTCCTGGACCACTCAGGGAAGGAATGCTCTCTGTGCAGCATGGCAGATGCTCTGGAGCTAGACTGCCATGATTCAAATCCTGACTATTCCTTCATCTGCCCACTATATGGCCTCAGTTTCCACCTTGCCAAATAGGAATATGCGCCTACTTGAGCTGTTGAAAGGATTAACATGGTAGTTCATAGAATGCACTTATTACAAAGTCTCTCACAAAACAAATACAATAACGATTACTATTACCACATTCTCACAGCACTTGTGATGTATCTGTATTCACCTTACCTGTACTGTGAGCTCCTAAAAGGTAAAGATTTGACTTCCTTGCTTATACTTTGTATCCCAAGCACTTCACCTGGCAAACAGAAGGCACATGAATGCCTTTACTTAAATCAGAAGATTGGCTTTCCTGGTTCTGAATTTCATCCAGATGGTAAATAAGTGGCTAAAAGGTACCCAGTGAACAGCCTCCCGGATCCCACGTGCCTTAGAACGCACATACTGGCCAGTGAAAAAGGAGCAGGGGACTCTGGGGCTTTCAGAGACAATAGGCAGAGTGGAGACCAGAATGATGTGAGGCCTGCCAGTTCTGCTTACTTATGGGTACCGGATGAAACGGACGCGGGGAGATGGGCAGTCTGAGATACTGAAAAGTCCCAGGTGTGCCAGAGACTCCAAGCAGGCCTCCAGGAAACACTCCGGAAAAGATCCTCTTGGGAGATGGGTATCCGGAAGCACACAGAGACAAGATAGCTAGGAGGAAGAGATGGCATGGGACCCACACGACAACCGAGAGGAAGAACGCTCACAGCATGGAAGGTGGAAAGGTAAACCAGACGCCGCTCCTGGCCTCAAGAGGCTTCTCAAAGGAGTAGATGTTCGGAGAAAGAGGTAGAGCTTGGCAGGTGAAGGTGGGGAGGAGAGGGGATTGCACAAGCAAAGGCATCGGAACGCATGAAGACGCAGACAAGCAGCTCTGGGTGGCAAGGGGGGAGGCAAAGGAGAGTGCAAGGATTGAGCGAAGAGTAAATACGAGTGGCAAGACTGTCCAGGGCCTTGCACGACTTAATCAGACATTTTGGGCTTCATTCATCCCGTGGGAAAAGGAGAGCGAGGAGTTTTTAAGTAAACAAGTGACAGCATCAGATCTGTGTTTTGAAGGAGTGGCCAGGCACGAAGATGTTCGCCCATCTTCCACCCTCCGCTCTCTCCTCGCCCACCATCGTCTGGTTCTAGGGCTGCCTCAACGAGAAGCAGGTGCCCGGTGAAGACATCTCCTGGGAGATGTGACTGGTCCTGGTTCCCAACCCCGGGAAAAGGTTTCTGAAGGCATTTACCCTGCCTAGGGAGGGTCGGAACATTCCCCCTTTCAGTCTGACAAACATCATCACTGATCTTAAAAAAAAAAAAAGAAAGAAAAAAAAAAAAACCACGCAGCTCTGCCATTATTATTTTTATCCTCAGGAAATACAATCGGGAACTAATTTTCCAAAAACCAATATTTATTTTATTTACCAGAAGTAAAAAGGAAGGAGATCTGCATTCCCAATTGGCTCATTTTGAATTCTGGGCAGCTCTGAGCCCCTA
Source organism: Hyaena hyaena (assembly GCF_003009895.1). Taxonomy (NCBI): domain Eukaryota; kingdom Metazoa; phylum Chordata; class Mammalia; order Carnivora; family Hyaenidae; genus Hyaena; species Hyaena hyaena. The sequence goes on along the minus strand of NW_024080650.1, from coordinate 259,058 downwards.
TTTCCCCTTCTTAAGCAGCCTCAACAGTTGTGAGTGGGCGGAAAAGAGGGGGGCCTGGGACAGGGGCCAGGGGGGTTTAAGGGAGAGAAAAGTTGGTCTCCGCAAGAGAAAATTTTCTCATGCCAGGAGTTTTCCTCTTTCTCCCCATTAAATGGCCCTGAGCAAATTCTGTTCTCCCGGTTCCAAGTTTCTCCGTTCAGAATGAACTACGGCAGCGCCCTGGCCTGGCCCCAGGAGGACGCACGCGAAGTTCCCGGGCAGCGGAGAGGGGTCGGCGCCCTGTCCGGCACGTTTCCGGGGACCCCCCCCCCGCCTCCCTCCGGACAGCGCAAGGACGCGGGGTCCCACTAGAGCCGCCAGATGGGTTCTGCCGGGAAAAGAGGGGCTGGGGCTCCGGCCCGCAAACCCTCCCATCCGCGCCGGGAACCGCCTCCCCCCCTCCGTGCGGAGCCCACCGAGGCGGCGGCAGCGGCCGCGAGCACTCACCGAGTCCGGCGCTGGGCGGGACCGCTGGGGACGAGGACGGCGGCTCCGCCTCGGCTCCGCGGCAGCGTCTCGGCCCGCCACACGCCCTCAGGGCCGCCGCCCGGCCCGCGGCTCGGAGCTCCGCGGCGGCGGCGGCGGCCTCGCCTCCATGGCGAGGGGAAGCGGCTGAGGGGCGACTGGACGGGCGGCGGTGATGGCGGCCGCGGCCCGGGGTCCGAGCTGGCTAGCGCGCGCGTCTCTGTCAGCGCCGCACTCGCCGCAGCCTCGCTCCCGACCGGGCCTTGGCTGTAAGGCGCTTCTTCATTGGCCGTTCAGAGACGGGCGCTGATTGGCCCAAACCGAAAGGGCGTCTCCGGCCCTCGCGGGTCCCGCCCCTGCGCGCCTCCGAGCGCCTGCTCGCTCTCTCGCCTGGGGCGCAGAGCCTGGTCTCACGGTCTCACCCACTCCCGCGCCGCCTTGCAGGCGGGAGAGCGCCCCACCGCCGCTCAGAGGTCGGGGAAACCAGAGCACGCGAGCACTGATAGTGGTGCCCCAACGCCTTCCGCTTCTCTACAGTCCCAGCCCCCAGGACGTGGGCCTTCTTTCCATTTACAGATGCGGAAACTGAGGCCAAATGCAAGTTATACCAATATCTAGCAACCGGGACGGCCTGGAACGCAAAAGCTGTTTTTCCACCCCGCTCTCCAAATGTGCTCCATTCTGACTTTGTACCCCCCAATTGCGGCAAGGTGCTCAAAGGTCGTAGGCTCTCTTGGGAAGAGGAACCCGCGAAGCCTCTAGAATGGACCTGGCACCTCAGGTGTCCTCTTACGCACCAAGTCAGCTCACGCCATCCCCACCCAAACCCCAAGGAAACATCTCTGGCTTTCTAGATGTGCGTACCGGGGCCTGGCTTGCCCCCGAACCGAGTAGAAATATACGACACACGGTGCTCTGCGGAGGGGCTTTCTTGGGCGAGAGGCCATGGGGGAAGGGAGGTTCAAAGCGCAGAGAGGACGGGGAGACGCGTCCCGCCCCCAGGGCTGGGATCAGGGTTGCAGGCGTGGCCCTCCTCCGTGCCCCACGTGTGGTGTCCCAAAGCTCTGCCTGCGTACGTTTGTCCGGCCGGAGCGGGTTCCCAGGCCACGGCACTTGGGAGCCCGCGGCTGAGGCCCGTTTACACGGTGCGCACACGAGGTCCCTGCAACGCTCCCAGCCCCGCTCGGCGCGAGTGGTTGGGCGTCTGCAGGGTGACATATGGCAGAGCCGCGTGCAAGCGGAGCTTGTTGGGGGGCCCTTCGTCCCAGAGCTGGAGTCCCCCCTGCGGCGGGGGGCGCGCCCGAGGGGAAGTCTGGCCAGCGGCACCTCTTCGTGACAAGGGGTGCCTGGGAGTACATTGCGGCGCCGAAGGAGCCCGCGTCGGCTATTTTCTCGGGGCTGGTGCCCCTATTACCTCCAGTCCCCACCACCGCCTGTAGTTGGGACGCCAGTTTAGGACTCTGCACGCTCCACCCTCCGCATCTGTGGAATGAGTGTGTGCTGATCAGAGCCAAGGCCTGGGAACGCCGGGTGCGGTGGGCCTCCTTCAGGCCGTCCCTTCCCAGCCAGGGAAGTTCCTTCTCTATGGAGAGTCGTGTCTCTTGCTCCCTCTCAGCAGGGCCTGCCCAGAGGGGTCACCAAGCTGCCAAACCCTCGGCGCCTCTGCCGCAATGGACGCTCTAACCACATGCCCACTCTCTGTTAGATCCCAGGGGCAGCCCATGGGGGCAAGTTCTTCCACACATTTCCCAGAAAGCGCCAAGTCAATCTGTCTGCACAGGGGAAAAGGAAAAGGGAAAGGGAAAAGCCTGAACTCAAAGCATTTGGAAGCCCTGAGAAACAACTGGATGTGCAGGAGGTACGTGGATGGCTAGGGTAGCAGCAGCTCTTAAAGACGGGACCTCACCTGCTTAGTTTTGCCGGATTTACTTCCGACCTACCCTATTCTCTCTTCCTATGCTTCTTTCGGCTTTGTTTCTTTATAGTTTTACTTTATTACCATAAAAAGGTTTGACATGCTGCTTACACTTTCTAACATGTTAAAAGAACTATTAAAATAAAAAGTGTTGGGGCACCTGGCTGGCTCAGTCGGTAGAGCATACGGCACTTGATCTTGGGGTGAGGAGGTCGAGCCCCACTTTGGGGGTAGAGTTTACTTAAGAAATAATAATAATAAAGTAAAAGTTTTTAAGTGTTTATCCTCAAGATCATCTGAAGGACACCCCTCTACACACACACACACACACACACACACACACACACCGGGGTCACACTTGGGAAAATGCTCCTGGTTGGGTGTGGGGTCACAGAGCCCTGGGGTTCAAGCCCTGGCATTGGCTGAGTGACCTGAGTCTCCCTCTGCAACTCTCCCTGGAACGTCCCAGGCCTGGACTGAGAATTATAAGCACACACAGCGTGGCACATGGCCCATTCTTGGGAGATGCAGTTTCTCCTCTCCGTGAGACAGCGGCCCTGTGATTCAGAGCATTTGTGGTGGGCAGGTAGGGGTAAGAGACCCTCAGACCAAGGAGAGGCAGGGTCTTGGGTACCCCATCCTGGAGACCCTGGGAAGGAGAGGTCAGCTCGGTAACCACACACACCCTGTTTCCAGCGGGAGAGGACAGAGTCCCAACCTCATCTGCCCCCCTGGGGAGAGCTGCCCAGCTTCCCCAGCTTCCCCATCCCATCTGAGGCCCAGGGTTGCCACACTTTTGCCTCATCACCACAGGGCAAAGGGAGGTCTTCCAAGAACAGAGACTAAGAGAGGAGGCCTGAGAGAGAGAGGGGGGCAGGCTTCCTGTACTCAGGCCCACCCACACGGGAGACCGAAGCCCTGCTCCCTCCTGCTCTTGGCCGTGCCCGGGGCCTACACCTACACGTCTAGGGCTTACACCTACAGGCAGGCACTCGTCAGCCACCCCACAGGTGCCCCCCACGGGTCACAGGGCTCATGAGAAAAGGACTGGACTGAAGAAGAGCGGGAGGATGGGGGTAAAGCACTCCTGTTTCATTAGGTAAATCACCTCCCCTCTCCGGGCCTCCTTTCTCCGTCTAGTAAATGGAACAATGAATCATTCACTCAACAAATACTGAGTGCAAACCATGTGCTGGACACAGCAGGGAATAAAACAGAGAAGGTCTCTGCTCTCAGGAACTTAGATTGTGGATGGGGAGACAGACAATAAATAAACAAGTGAAAAGGAAAATTTCCTAAATGCCATGATGAAAATAAAGCAAGGCAAAATGATAGAAGGTTGGAGTAAATGAGAGCCAAGTGCCTTTCCAGGCCACTGTTCTACTTCCAAGGGTCATTTGCTAGAGCTTTGTGCCTAAAAGAGATTTCAGCCCTCTTTTCTTGAGAAGGCCTCTGACTGACCCTCACTCCAGGGCTCCCATTGCTTTCCTAAACCAGAAAAAAAGGTTTCCAAATTTTTTGCCCCCAGTCCCGAAAAACTTTGTTCTAGGCTCTATCCTAGTCCCATTCATTGACCAAGACGTGACCCCATTTATGACTGTAGACCCAGGGCAACTGTGCAAATCTTTCAGAGCAGAAGGCTTTTTACATTAATTCTAATTGAGCAATCTAAGATTGGGGTTGGGGGGAATATCCTGTATTTATTTACTTATTTAATTTCTGAAAGGGAGAGACAGCGTGAGCAGGGGAGGGTCAGAGAGAGAGGGAGACACAGAATCCGAAACGGGCTCCAGGCTCTGAGCTAGCTGTCAGCACAGAGCCCGACACGGGGCTCGAACCCACAAACCGCGAGATCATGACCTGAGCCGAAGTCGGACATTTAACCAACTGAGCCACCCAAGCACCCCAGGGAATATCCTGTTTTTAAATTATCACTATTAAGTGTATGCATTTGTCAAAACTCTGCAGATGTACACTGCATTAGTGTAAGATCTGAGCATTATATATATATATTCTATCTTAAAAGAAAAAAGTACAAATAATGAACTCTAGTTAATGAAATTCTGAAGTAGAGAGAAGTGTACTAAGGACGACAACTTAGTTTGAAGTGCATCTTAAGATGGATAGATGGAGAAACGTATGATAAAGTAAGTACAGTAAAATACTAACGGCAGAATCCAGCTGGTGGGCATATAGATGTTCAATGCAAATTCTTTCCACTTAACTATAGGTTTGAAAGTTCTCATGATAAAATATTGGGGAGGGGGATGAGTGTTTAACTTTACAAAAAAGTACACAAAGCTGCCTTTCATTTTCTGGCAGCTCTCTCCTTGTATGAAGATGTAATCACCTCATTCATGTTATTTCTTCCATATTTCTAAACTTCATATGTATAGTGCCTAATGTCTGCACATCGCAGGAGTTCATATGGGGCATGTTACTTTGGGCGTGCAGGCTTTTTATTGTGTACATTCTCAATGCAGGGCTCAGGGCCCCCGTTGCAGAGAGGGCACATTGGGTTGCACAGCACCAACCCTTTTTCACTGAGAACAGCTAGAGGAGCTGGAGAAAACATTTTTAAAGGGCATCAAAGGACTGCCAGGGCAGTGAGGAATTGTGAGGCCAAGGTTGGGGAGGAAGAACCCCAAATGATGAGCCTAACATTGGGATCTCTTTCCCTCTCCCTGGACCTGTCTGCTGATTCTGATAGAAGGCTGATGGGCTGTGCCTGTGAGTCCCCAAAACAGCCACACTCCCAGTTCTACATTCTTCCAGAGCCTTGCCTCTCCCCTATCAAGACAGAGAGTCCATTTGCCCTTGAAACAGGGTGGGACTGTCCCCCCTTCCCAATAGAATGTGGCAGGTGCTGACTGGATTGGCCCTGTGTGACTTCCACAGCTCGGTTCGGGAAGGCAGCAGAGCTCTGCCTGGCTCCCTTGGGATGCTGTCCTTGGAACCTAGCTGCCATGTTGTGAGCTCTCCTGAGTCACAGGTATTTTGGCCAACAGCCCCAATGAATAAGGTTCCAGTCAACCACCAGCTTCAACCCCCAGACTTGTGAGTTAGCAAGCCTTCAGATGATTTCAGCCCCCAGCTGTCAAGTCACCCCCAGCCTTTGAGTCTTCCAGCTCATGTCCCAAATAGTGTGAAGCAGAAATAAGCCACAGTTCTATCCTGTCCAAATTCTTGCCCCACGTAATAAGTAGTGAGCATAATAAATGGCCGCTTTGCAATGTGATTTATATCCCCTTGGAAGATATTCAAACATATTTTTTTACAAATCAGGTGGAGGGAAAGAAAGAAATAGAAACACCTTACCAGGCTCTGAGTCACTCTTTTCAAGCATTCATTTCAAGTCATCTCTAAGGGCACTAAGGAGAGAAAGCCAGAAGCTCCAGCGAGGCCTGCCTTCCCTCTGCGCTTTGGTTTTCTTCTAGACCAAGGGCGCAACAAGAGGAAAAGGAAATGCCCTCAGTGTTGGGTGGGGGCAGAGGGCATGAAGCCGAGGCAACCAGAGTGCAAACTGGAGCCCAGAGATGGGAGTCTGGAGGGCCAAGAAGGGCTCCTGCTGATGGGATGAAGCCTCTATTTGGCGTAGGGGAGAGCCAGGGGTCTCCAGTTTGTGGTTCTTCCTTGGCAGAATTGAGATCTTCCATCCTTCTTTTCTCTTCAGCCCAGAGACCACTCAGGAGTTGTTCACCACGGGGAGGGCAGGTCTGTGAAGACTCCTCCTCTAACCCTCTAACACGCTGGCCACACGCTTATCCGTCCTCCAACCCTTTCTGTAGGCAAGCGGGGGCCTTGCCTCAGGGTCCTCTGCTCAGAGGGACCGATTTTAGTCATCCCTCCTCTGCCAACACAATGGCCAAGAAGCACGGAGACCCCCAAGAGCGCAATCTGGTTTCAGATCCCAGTTTTGCCACATCCTGTTACGAAACCTCCTCAGTCCTCAGTTTCTTCTTCTGTAAAATGGGGCGGTTACCTATCTCATAGGGAGGTCTTGTGAATAAACAGCAATGGTGAAATGTTTGGCATGGTTCTTATGTGTATGTATGTAACACTTATCAGCCTGGCTTTCGATGCACTGTTGCTTGAGCTTTGCACAGCTCCCCGTAAGCTTCCTAAGGGCTGTGAGCTTGAGGGGGGCTTTCTTCTGTAGTGGTGGAGAGGGGCAGGTCTCTTATGTCGCTGAAGAGCACCCCCTTCAGCCCCAAAATAATCAAACACACGGGGTTATGCTGAGGTATCTGGATGGTTCTGCCTCCAGCATGCTTTCACTTAGGCTGGACTACATATGACAAGCACTCGAAAATGTCCCAACTTGGGCCGCCTGGATGGCTCAGTCGGTTGAGTGTCTGACTTCGGCTCAGGTCACGATCTCATAGTTTGTGGGTTCGAGCCCCGCGTCAGGCTCTGTGTTGACAGCTTGGAGCCTGAAGCCTGCCTCAGATTCTGTCTCTCCCTCTCTGCCCCTCCCCCACTTGCACTCTATCTCTCATAGAAATGAATAAAAGTTGAAAAAAATTTTTTTAAAGAAAAAAAAAGAAAATGTCCCACCTTTATTTACAACCAGACCCCCGGCGACCACCCCACCCCACCCCAGCTCCTCGGCTTAGCCCTGAGAGAGAAGCAGGATGTGCAGTGACACTTCGGCCGAGCCTAGAGCTCAGGGAGGTGTGCGGGGTGAGCCCTTCACTTCTTCTGGGCTTGTGCCCTAGCCCGCTGAATTTTGTCAGCCGTGGCCCCGTCTGTGGCTCCAGTGCAGTGGGATAATACGAGGCTCAGCTCTGCTTCGTTCCTGTGCTCGATGGCCACGTCTGCAGCCTGAGCCACATCCCTGTGGTGGTGAGCAGGACAAGAGAGGGTGTCGGTCTGCCCAAGGGCACAAACCATGCCCCTCGTCAGCCCACTGCCTCAGCCACCCAGCACCCACAGGGCTCTCAGATGACACACCCAACGAGAAGCAAGGCCTTGACCTTCTGCTCCGGACCCACACGGGAGGCATACTTCTTGGCCTCATATTTGTTGTGTTGCTTCATGCAGATCTCGACAAAGGGCTAAAGAGAGGAAGTGGTGGAAGGAGAAGATAAGGCAGAGCCTTCCTATCCTCTCTCTTATGAGCAAAAGTTCAAAGGACAATTGTCCCCATGCATCTCATACATCCTCAGGTATATATAAGCCCATCCCTCCCCCTCCCCGACGGATGCAACAGTTGTGATCTCAACATCCTCAGGGCAGAAACCACTAAACCACAGATCTGTTAGTGCCTCGAGACCAGTTTATGCCTATGTGGCCACTCCACCATCTGCTGCTACCCTCTCCCAACAGAAGTCTCTTGACTTCTCAGGGCCTGTGTTTTCTCTCATGGCTGCCCTCATCCCACCTACTGATCCACCCGCCATGGAAAACAAACCTCCTCGGTGTCCTCCAACTGCCTCCCAGACAGGCCCTCCCAGTGACCACCCCCCCCCCCCCCGCTCAAACAAGCCTTTCCCTCAGGCACATGGTGTGGGCTGTGGGCCTCCTTGGGGCAAGCAGCGCATTCCTTCTCCCATCAACATCTGAGGCCTAACTGGGCCCGCTCTCCCACAGACCTGGCCCACAAGTGTGCGGACACGGGAGGCACCTGCTGACTACATGGGACAGCTGAACAGAGGCACGCAGGGGCCAACTGCCTGCCTCACTCTGGGCCTGGTCCTCTCCCCAGGACGACTCGCCCTGGCGGTGGGCCACAGGGAGGGCCCATGGCTCACCAGGTAGCCGATGGGTGATTTCTTGCTCTTTGAAAACTTCTCTAGCTCCTCCCAGTCTTCCAGATCTGCCAGGGCCGTCAGCTTCAGCCACCAGAGCCTGCGGGGAAGCTGAGCTTGGAGGTACTGCAGAAGGGCTGGCACTTCCAGGACCTCCTGCGGCCGGCTGCCCGAACCTACCTCTTGTCAGGAATGCGGAAGTCACGCGCCAGCTGCTCTGCGCGTTTGTTGTGGCCTCCGAGGATGAGAGTAGTGACCGTGTCATGCAGAGACAGGTCCAGGAACCGGCCCCCCAGCTCGTCTTCTAGGCGTCGCTGCAGCCGTAGGAGCCTCATCTGATCCTCTGTGGCCTGGGACAGAGATGAAGCAGGATGGGGATGACAGGGACAAGGAGGAAAGACCGGGAGGGAAGGAGAGGTGGTTCTTAGAAAAGAGGAAGTAGGGGCACCTGGGTGGCTCAGTCAGTTAAGCATCCGACTCTTGATTTTGGCTCAGGTCACTATCTCATGGCTCATGAGTTCGAGCCTCGCATCAGCCTCTGCACTGGCAGTGCAAAGCTTGATTGAGATTCTCTGTTTCTTTCTCTGTCCCCCTCTACTCGCACATGCTCCCTCTCCCTCTGTCTCTCTCTCTCTCCCCCTCTCTCTGAAAAATAAATAAATAAACATAAAAACAAAAAGAGAGAAAAAAGTAAGCCAAACCTTGGCTGCAAACTCGTTCTTGGCTTTGTAGAAGGCGTCAGCTGCTGTCTGCAGAGCTGCAACTCGCCCCTCGATACGCTGCAGGAGCAAGAAGGGGAGCCTGAGCTCATAGCACAAAGGAAATCAGCCATCATCACTCGGGCCACACTTCTCTCCCCGGTCCCTGTGCCCAGGGTTGCCAGGGCCAGCCTCACTCTCTGGGTGCCCCACTCCGGTGTCCCCAAGTGGGGAGGCTAGCTCCTCTGGGACCAAACACCATCCTGGCCTCATGTCTTCCCAGACCCTCCCACAGCACTGAGGGCCAGATGGGGTGCATACCGGGAGGCCTAGATCCCTGGAGAAGTAACCTGACCAACAACCCGGCCCAGGGACCCCAGACCTCCTCTGCGGCATAGCTGGCTCGGATGTGGAAGCTGCCCAGCTCCTGGTGGTTGTCATCCTGATTGTAAAGGTCCTTCAGCGTCTCTAGCTCCTGATGCTTACAGAACTAGGGCCACGAACAGGCAGGCGGTCAGCAAGGCCAACCCAGGGGCTCGAGAGGCTCCAGCTCCACCCCTGCCCAGGGCACACACCTGTCGGTACAAACTGAGGGCCATGGGCTGGTTCCGAAGAGTCATGAAAAAATCTCCTCGATTTAGCTCATTCTTCAGGTGCAGCAACACCGTGAACACTAAGGGACAATAAGGTGGTGCAGGGACTCCAGCCTGGCCCCTTGCTTAGCCCAAGGGCCCCAGCCTGGCCCTGCTCCAAACCCTGCTCACCCAGATCAGTGTCCCCACTCTCAATGGCCTTGCTCAGTGCCAGTTTGCTCCTCTTCATCTTTAGGAGAAGGGGTACCTGCTCCCCAGAGCGCGGCTCATACTCCAGCAGCTGTGGGGTGGGGAGAAAGGCACACAGAGAAGGACAGCTGGCCTGGGGCCTCTAATACCAGCATCAAAGCATCTTGACAGGGCCGGGAGCCCACACCTTGATGGCCAGCTCTGTGCGGCCACAGCCATAGGCCCGCGCAGCAATGTCAGAGTAAGAGACGCCAGGCGTGTCCCCCAGCTTCTGGTTAATGGCCCGAGCAACATCCTCATCGGACACATCCTTCTGTTGCACCTGCAGATAGAGGGGGTGGTCACACCTACCAAGATCTCAGCCTTCATCCCACGCTCCCACTTGCTCTCAATCAAGACCTACCCCTTCAGCTCTACACTTCACATTTCCTATACCTCATCAGGGCCTGGAATCCCCTAAATGCCCTTGAACCCCACCCTACATCCTTACCTTGTAGCAGGCCCAGTGGGCCAGGATCCTGCTGACGCCCTGCACTTCAGGAAGGCGCAGGTACTCACAAATCTGGATTGCCAGAGGGTAAAGCCTCCGCAACACAAGCCTGGCAGGCAAGGGGGTAAAGGGTACGAGGGTGAGGTGGGATAGAAAGAGAGGGCAGAGTGGCCCCAGCCTGTGATTCGGGCCTCCCAGATGGTAGAGAAATGGGTGAGGAGCAGTGATCACAAGAACCCAGGAGGGGCTGTGATGCCGGCCCACACACAGCCCTCCGCCCAGAACCCTGGGGTCTGCTGTACCTGTCCAGCAGCACCTGGATGGTGAGTTGCTTATACCTGTATATCACTTGGTTAAGGACTCAGATGGGAGATAAACCTTATTTGCCAAGGACTTTGAGGAAGCATCTTCAGCCCCCCCAACCCTGCCCCCGCCACCACCCTGCGGTAAACATCCTTGTAACTCGCTTGAGGATACTGGCTGTAAGTGAGGGGGATCCCAATGTGATAGTCTCGGATGGCATTGAGTACACGCAGGTCCTGACACATGCGCACGAAGCTGTCAGGTGGAAATCTGTCGAGGAAACACTTCCCAAAGGAGGCCGCCTGAGAAGAGCCAGAGGTCAAGAGAGGAGATCTTACCCCCCACACCCCTCCTGCCAGCGCATCCCCTGCCCAGCACCCACGGCCCCCAGCCCCGCTGTCCAGGCCAACCCTGAGCAGGCTCTTCTGCATGTCTGGCCGGTGCTCATGTCCCGCAGCTTCGATGCACTGCTGCACGGCCTGGGTCAGCTGCCCCAGCTCCTGGATCTCCCGGAGGTACTCATCTGCCTTCTGGCTCTCCTTCTGGGGGGTGGGAGGAGGGTACAGGGATGGTGTGCCATGTCAGAGAACACCCCATGACTGGTCCCCCACCCCTTTGGACTGTACTTCAAATGGGCTGGTTTGGAGAGGCCGCAGAGGCCGAAGCCCAAAACCCCTCAGCCCACGGTCTACCTGAGGTGCCCGTCCATCCCCCCCATATCAGCCCACAACTGCCGGTGAGGGGCCCGGATAGTAGCCCTGACTTGTGCCTGGGCTGGGGATAGTAAGGGCTCCCTGCCTCTCCCCATCGCCACATGGGGGACACCATGTCACTTCAGTGCACCCGAGCCGGCTCTCTCCAGCCCAGCATCCAGTCCAGACTCCTCTCTTGACAAGGCAGCACCTGGCTGAGTCCACCATGACCAGGTAGGGGCACAGGGCTGAGCCAATTAGGAAGGGAAAGAAGAAGATCCTGGGGCCCAGGAAGAAGCCCAGGGCTTTACCTCATACTCTTTCTGGGCCTCCAACAACAGTGCTCCAGGAGCCATCGAGGCAATTTTGAAGATCTCTTCGCTGGCCACTATGGGAGGGAGACAGTGAGGGTTAGTGGGGCAGGGAATCCTCAGCACTGCCTCAATGCCCTGATCCTGCCCTGGGTCACCTGGTGCCCTTGTGAGGGCCTCACCTGGAACCTCATGTAGGAACTCGTGGGTGCTCCGAGAGAAGATGCGGACCCCATCCAGCTCAGGCACCAAATAGGAGTCTTCATCCAGCACAAACCTGAGCTTGGTCAAGGTTTCCAAGAGCATCCGGAAAGGGGGTGGGGCAGGTGAACCTCCCTCTTCCCCTTCCCCCTCCGGCCCCACAGCCCTCCAAGGATACTGGATGCTCTCAGGCGCATCACCCACCACCATTAGCCGCCTCTCCCAAGCCACCACAACGGCCCTCTCTTTGCTGCGAGGGCGGCTGCACCTGTGGGCAGCATCACACACGTGTCTGGGACACAGGACATCGGGCCCACAGCCACCTCTCCCATTCTCCCACATCACCGCTTACATCACTTTGCCTTGGGACAGCCCTGCACATATATGCTACCCCTTATCCCCTTCTCTGACATCTGCTGCCCTCTCCCCCCGTGCTGTCAGCTCCCAGGGGTATCTGGGGCCCACGGGGGGGGGGGGGAGGGAGGGGTTCCCTCAGGTATGCCGTGGCAGAGAAAATAAGAGGCAAGCTCCACCTGGTTTGGCCAGGGGACAGGATGAATCAAGCAGTTCCAGGAAACAAGGCTGTGCCCACCCCCAGCATGACACCCCCATCCTCACCAGACCATCTGCTTCGGGGGTGCCCGGATGTTACAGTTGAACTCACACAGCTTCTCCTGAAAGGGTACAGGACACACCACGGCCTTGTCTCAGTAGTTACCAGTCTGGTTGAAAAGCCCCAACCCTACCCCTAGCAGATCATTCCTGGACAAGGCAGGGCGCTCCGTGTCATCCCGGGATCACACCTTGAGTGACGCTGTCCCCATCCAGATGTAGCCTGTGTCCGTGAAGAGCGCCAGGTGCCGGCAGGTGAAGGAGACAGCCATTTGCAGGAAGCTGCTCACTCCTGGCGCCAGGCCAGAGGGCGTCTGCGGCAGGCCGCGGAGGACACCAGGTGACTTCTCAGAGCTTCCCCACTGCCTCCCTTGCCCCTTTCATTTCCCTCGCACCCCGGGCCCTCACCACTGCGGAGCACGCTGACTGGTCCAGGAGGTAAAGATCAGGCCCCACAGCCAGGAGAATGTGTGCAACTCGGTCCTGGCAGAGTGTGGTCCAGCACGAAGGTGCGCTCTGCAGCCCTGTGACCGGAGAAGGGACAGCTTCAGGATGACCAGAGCGCACGACCTCTGCCTCTGTTGGCACAGAGTCTGGAGGCACATCTGTGGGCACTGAATGGCTGTCTCAGGGATGTCAGGGCTCACCTGGCACCTCTGGCATCCGGCGGAGTTTGAGATCACTGACGTTGGCGCTGAGAGTAAAGCGGTGGGCACCGGTGAGGATGGCCACCCCCGAACCAAACTCTGTGTGGAAGATCCGGGCATCTAGAACCCGGTTCTGGAGCACCTCCTGGGGAGAGGGGCCGAGAGTTGAGGGAGCCACAGAGTCCCAGACTCCCTCCCCTTCCCCAGCCCCCTGTGGCCCCTACATTGCCCATGCTGAAGTGTCTCCGGAAATCGCCATGAAGCCCATACACCAGCACTGCGCCATCTTCCTGCACACACAGCAGCTCCTCCTCAGCTGACCAGCCTAGGGACACCACGGGCCCGCTCTTCCACTGCAGAGGACAGGGAGGTTCCTTAGGCTGCCCTTGGGCACAGACCCGGCCTAGCCCCAAGGCAGGTCAGGCGTGCTCACCAGCAGGCTGGCCAGAGGCAGGCCGGAAGCAGAATAGATCTCAAGCACTGGCCGTACGCTGGCAGCCTTCTCCTTCCGCCATGGGTTCCTCAACAGTGCTGCGGTTTAAGAAGAGATTTTCTGTCCAGCTCCCCAGGCCCACCCCATACAAAGCAGGCTTCAGGAGAACCAAAATTCAAAGCATCTCAGCAGGGGGGTGAGAGGTGGGGGGAATCAGAGTGGCACACATCAGCAAGAACCACCTGACAGCAAGGCCCCCAAGAATCATGGACCTTGAGTCCACCCTAAGGTCCCAGAGCATGCAGTGGCAGAGGGGTGACATACCAATGGGGCCCCCGTAGGGCGCAGCAGCTACCAGGCAGTCCCTGAGCTCCTCCTTCAGGTCCCAGTCCATGCTGTACAGCTCATATTTCCTGCCCATGCAGAGCAAGCAGAGATTAGCCTCCTCGTGACCCCACGTCCAGATGGGAGCGAGCCCCAGAAGAACCCCTAAAACCTCCATTTGCCCTTCACAAGGCAGCTGAGGCCCCCCCCCCCACAGGTGGGAGAGAGTGATGCCTAGAAACAGCTAGAGCCACTGACCACATGCACACGTAAGACCAGCAGGTGAGGGAGCAGGGGGCGGTGGCAGGGCAGGATGTGGTGCTTGGGGCATTTGTCTGAGGATGGCAGGAGCTCCTAGCACAAGAGGCTGGCTGTGCAACCGAAAACCAGGTAGGGCTAGGTAAACTAAGAGAGGACTAGGGTGGGGTGGCTGGCTTTGGGCCTGCATTAGCAGGAAATAAGACCCTCTAAGAGGGCCTCTCAGGGCAGGCAGACTTTCTTCTATGTCTGTTTTTTTTTTTTTAATGTTTATTTATTTTTTTGAGAGAGAGACAGAATACAAGTGAGGGAGGGGCAGAGAGAGAAGGAGACACAGAATCTGAAGCAGGCTCGCGACTCTGAGGTGTCAGCACAGAGCATGATGCGGGGCTCGAACCCACGAGCCGTGAGATCATGACCTGAGCCGAAGTGGCCCGCTTAACCAACTGAGCGACCCAGGTGCCCCTATGTCTGGTTCTTAACACCAAGTCAGGTTGTGGGCTTTACAGCCAGGGGTCCAGCTCAACACTTACTGATAACGAACTCAGTTTTAGAGTCACTGAGTTAGCACTGGCTGAGAGAAATCCAAGAGGAGCTCTCCGGTGAGTCCAGAGCTGGGGACAGAGCCCTGGGTAGACGTCAGTCTCTGAACGCTCAGTTTATGGGAGGCAACAAAAATCACAAGCCCACAGGAGATGGCTGCAATCTGAGATGTGAGGGTCACCAAGGGCACACTGTGTGAAGACAGTGTGGGACACCCGACACATGCTGTCATTTGATGGCTCAAGGTGGGGACAAGGGGACAAGGAAGGAATGAGCGCTATCCCAGGAAACCAAAAGGCGGCAGTATTTAAGGGGAGTGTTTCCTACAGTATCATTTCCAGCGTCATCCTGATAAGAATCAGAAAGATGCCTACCATTATTTTCTATCTGACATTCTTTTTGGGATTCTAGCCAAAATAACTTAAGAAATAAAAAAAGAGAAGTTTATATTTTGGAGAAGGAGTGAGTTTGCTCTATTCACAAATAATGTGATTGTCTACTTAGAAAATCCAAGGCAGGGCACGTGGGTGGCTCAGTTGGTTAAGCATCTGACTTTAGCACAGGTCATGATCTCGCGGTTCGTGAGTTCGAGTCCCGCATCAGATGACTCGAGCCCCACTTCAGGTGAACACGTGCTCCACTTTGGGTAAAAACATGAGCCCAGCTTCGAGTGAACCATGCTTCTCTCTCTCCCCCCCCCCCTCAGCCCTAGCCCGCCATCTCTCTCTGCCTCATGGGATTCTCTCTTTCTCAAAAAAGAAAAAAAGAAAGAAAAAGAGAAAAGAAAATCCAAAGCAGTCTATGGAATAATGAACAAAAGAGCTCAGTAGGGCAATCAACAAAAACCTATATATTTTCTATACCAATAACTTTTCTATATCATGGCAAGAATCAATTAGAAATATAACTCTAAAAAATCCTAATCATGACAGCAATAAAATGACAATAGGCAAGAATAAACCTAATAAAAATTTTTACAAAATAAAATCATAGGGGGGAAAAAAAGAGAAGCAAACTAGGAAATAAGACTCTTAACTACAGAGGACAAACAGAGTCACTGGAGGGAAGGTGGGCAGGGGAATGGGTGAAATAGGTGATGGGCACTGAGGAGGGCACTTGCTGTGATGAGCACTGGGTGCTGTATGTAAGTGATCCATCACTGAATGCTCCATCTGAAACTAATATGACACTGTATGTTAATGAACTGGAATTTAAATAAAAACTTGAAAGCAAAAACTAAAGTTAAAAAAAAAGCAAAGGACATAGAAGACATGAAGAAACATTCCAGAATGATCTATGAATACACAAGAATTCCAATAAAAAATCACTTCCAATTTTGGGGGGGCTGGGAGAGCAAACTGATTCTAAAACTCATTTGCAGAAAAAAATATCTTAAACAGAAGATGCTGGAAAATATTTTAAAATATTTTGAGAATAAAAGAACAGATATATATCAGATATCAAATACACTATATAAAACTAAAGTTGATTAGAACTGTTGTTTTGGCACAGGAATAAGCAAATAGATTGATGGAAGAGTAAAGAGTCCAGAAAAAGAACTGGGCATTGAGCATGTAATAGAGATGGCATTTCAAATTGTTGCAAATTGATACTTGAAATGAGACAATGGGCCATATGGAAAGAATTGCCATGAACACTATTTCATTACTTAATCTCTACAATGCAATATTTTCCAGATGGAATTCAAAATTTGAATGTTAAAAAAAAATAAAGCCATATCAGAACAAATCTTGGCTATTTTTACACTCTCAAAATAGAAACAATTTCTAAGCATGATACATAACCCAGAAGTCACAAAAAAAAAGAAAAACAAATGAGTCTAAATAACAAGGACTTCTGTAAATTTCTATATAAAAAGGGATAAAAACAATACATATGTTTTGTATTTGCTTCTATTTGGGGAAAAAAAAAGAAATTCTAAAAAGACTTCTAAGAGTCTAGTAACTGGTTACTGGTAGGTGAGGGGGTGGAATCTAGTTGAATAGGGGCAGGGATGGAAATGGGACTTTTGAGTTTTTAAATCACTTGAATGGTTATTTATTAAAATGATTAACATTAAAAAACTTTTATAGATTAAAAAAAATCCACCAAAGACAAACTACGAAGACAAATGATGAAAAGGGGGAAATGTCTGTGACACATGTGGAAAAGAGGTACTTTTCTTAAAAATACAAAAGGCTCTGAGTCATTTTCAAAAATGAACATAAAACCAAAAGAAAATAAAAATGGTCAAGAGCTATGATCATACCATTCTATGTGAAAATATTTAAAAACTAAACATAAAAACCTTGAGAAAATATGAGCTAATATTTTTATAATGTGAACTATGGCAAAGTCTTTCAGTGCAAGACACAAAACCTAGAAATTATCAAGGAAAAGAATGATAGATTTTATTACATAAAAATTAAGATTCTGTATATTAAAAATACATAAGAGTCAAGTGACCTTTGAGTCCTCCCCCAAACCCTTGAAAATCCCCCTTCAGTACCGCGCCAGTTAAATAAACTATGGGAGTCCCTATCCTGGGAAATATTATGTGGCCATCGATAAGCTGAGTCTGTGTACTGACATGAGTGATTTCTAGATGTCCTGTGAAATAACAGCAAAAGTAAGGTGCAGCTCAGTAGGAACCATAGTAACCTATTTATTTTATACAAAAACTGAGTGCATACTTCTGACAAGCATATTTACATACAATTACATGTAAGTGTGTAAATACATGGAAAAACGCTCAGAGACACGAAGCTGAATCCAGCCAGAGACAGTGTGTGCCTGTGGGGAGGGTGGTGAATGAAGGAGGGATGTTGGGGGACTGACAATTTTTAGACTTTTGCATTATTTGCATTTTTGATAACCCATATGCACTTTTTGACATTTTGTTACTAAAACCATCCCATGAAAATCTGATGGGAAAATAGATGTTCACACGGACCTAGCACGCCGGTTATCAGTTTATTGCCACTTAGCTCCAAATTCATCCTCCAAAACTGTTCTGTGAGAACAGACTGCATTTCTTGATGTATTTCTCCTTCATGGTGTGATCTTCGTCTCTCCCAGTAGAGGGCGCTTGGAAGGATGCTGCTCAAGGAACCGGCCCTCTGACTGCTTCCAGTCGGAGTTCACCTAGAATCACCTTCCCAGAATCACCACACTCCTAGCCTCCTGCCCATACCAGGCTCTACTTCCTCTGCTGCCAAGGTGCCTGCCTGTCCACTGGCTACCCTGCATGTGCCCTTGTGTTTCCACTGACCCCCTCTGCACACCTGCGCACCCAACCACTGCTTGTGGCTCAGCTTACAGACACCACTTGCTCCCGGCTGCCTCTGCACCATTACTACTATTCCATCCCGTGCCCACACGCTTGGCCACCAGCTGCAGCTCGCCTGTGTCCCCCTACCTTCTGAACTCCAGAGTGTTGCTTCTTGCTTGCCCAGCAACTGGGGACTGGCCCTGGCCCAGGCAAACCAGTGAACTCCTCTACTCTCCAGTGGGCTGCAATTGTTATTTTCTCCAGCAAGATCTGAACTCTAGCCTGAGGAGGGGCTTCCCTTCCAAGTCTGTCATTCCTTGGGAACTCTCCATCAGCCCTATGTGATCATACAAAACTTGCTTTTATCTTATATTTACTTTCATCACAGTTTAATAATTCTTCATGTTTACTAAACTCTCTCAGTTTAAGTGTCCCAGCTGGGGTGACTTCTGTGCCCAGATGTATGGCAATAATGGTGTTTATAAGGGCTTGGGATGGGGACAGATTATTTTGAGTGCACTTGAACATTTACAAAGAGAAAATGACAAGTTTGGGCCCATTAACTTTTAGCTCAAGTCATGGTCTGAGAAGCAGAAAGCCTCCATTACAGCCCTAACAGAATCTCTTCTTTGTTGTGGCCACAGAGCCTCTTACTGCTAAAAATCAAGCACAAAATTTAATTGTGTGGGTTGTTAAATCATAATAGTTGAATTCACCAGCACACTATTTCTCGTGTGAAAATTAATGGCACTGATGAGGAAAAGAACTGGATCCTGAAACCTGTGAACGGTGGAAGCAGGTTGCCTTCCTGTGTCCAGGGAGACTAGCCTTTGGCTGCTGGAAACCCCTATGGTAACCTCACTAGGGGTAGGTGTCTTGGAAGCCTCCTTACCCAAGGCTGAGCTGGCTAACACTACTGTGGAGTGGCTAATCTGCCCACAGCAGAGACTGCTATCTGATCCCAATATGGCACCATTCCTGGGGGGACCAGCCTGCAAGCTGATTATGTATGACTTTGCAAGGGATGTGGCCATCGGCGTCTGAACCCACCGGTCAATCTCAACTTCACTCAGAGCGGACAATCTGATGTAATGAGGTCTCCAGATTTCACGCAGCATAAAAACCACAGCATCGCCTATGAAATGTTTCTGCCCAAAATGTTCAACCTGAACCTATTCAAGCCTCTAGATCTAAAACATAATTTCAGGAAATTCAGACTATAGATTACAAAGTTCAAGTTCAAAGGCACCACAAGGAAGCCAAGGGACAAATCCAGATAAACCCAATGGTCTCTTAAATAAGTCCATGTCATGAAAACAAATGGTAAGGGTGGGAATGGGGACAATAATGTTCAAGTTTATGAAAGACTTAATTAAGACAGGTAAGCATATAAGTAATTCCAGTTTAGGCCTTGATTTGAACAAACCGGTTATAAAAAGACACTTTGGGGGGCGCCTGGATGGCTTAGTAGGTAGAATGTCTGACTTCGGCTCAGGTCATAATCTCATAGTTCGTGAGTTCGAGCCCCATGTCAGGCTCTGTGCTGACAGCTCAGAGCCTGGAGTCGGCTTCAGATTCTGCCTCTCTTTCTGCCCCTCCCCCACTCACGTTCTGTCTCTGTCTCTCTCTCTAAAATAAAAACATTAAAAAAACTTTTTTTTTTTAACTAAAAACATAGACACTTTGAAGATAATTGGGTAAGTCTGAATACAGACTGGTTGTTATATGATTTTAAATGTTAATTTTGTTAGGTGTGAAATAGTATTGCACTTTCATAGGAAAGACTGCATTTTCATAGGAAAAAAAATTGTCATTTTTTAAAAAGTAATGCACATTGAAGTTATGTCTGTAAATAACAGAAAAAGTATTTGATTAAAAAGACGTGCCTACACATGCCTGGGTGGCTCTGTCAATTAAGGGTCTGACTTCAGCTCAGGTCATGGTCTCGCAGTTCATAAGTTTGAGCCCTGCGTTGGGTTCAGTGCTGACAGCTCAGAGACTGGAGCCTGCTTTGGGTTCTGTGTCTCCCTCTCTCTGCCCCTTCCACACTCACGCTCTCTCTTTCTCTCTAAAGTAAATGAAAATATTTTTAAAATGCTTTTAAAAAGAAAAGATGTGTGTAAGTGCACCTGGGTGGCTCAGTGGGCTAAGCGTCTGACTTTAGCTCAGGTCATGATCTCACAGCTTGATCATGGTCATGATCATGCAGGGTTTGAGCTCTGCATCTCTGTACTCACAGCTCAGAGCCTGGAGCCTGTTTCGAATTCAGTATCTCGGTCTCTCTCTGCCCCCCTCCCCCTTGCTCATGCTGTCTCTCTCTCTCAAATAAATAAACATTATAAAAGCGGGGGGGTGGGGAGTGAAACAAATGAAAAGAAAATAGCAAACTGTTGAAGCTAGATGATGAGTACATGGATGTCCACTAAATTACTTTTACTACATTTATGTATATTTGAGCTTTAAAAAAAAGTTTATTTCTTTATTTTGAGAGAGAGCGCATGAGCATGGGAGAGGCAGAGAGAGGCAGGGAGAGAGAATCCCAAGCAAACTTCACACTGCCAGCATGGAGCTGAATGGGGGCCTTGAACCCACCAACCATGAGCTCATGACCTGAGCCCAAACCAAGAGTTGGATGCTTAACCACTAAGCTACTCAGATGCCCACAACATATTTAACTTCCGAATTGCTGAAGCAAATATTGTAACATAACAATTTTTAAGCCTAACTGATGGTGCTGGGTGTTGATTCTACTATTCTACTTTGTTGTACACTTGAAAATGTTCATAGTAAAAGGTTAAATTGCATTTCCAAGAAAGAAGTGAAGATTCGTCTCTAACCAGTGATCCAGGGAGTAAAGAAGCTCTGATGAGGCCTGAGATTTGTCCACTGAAGTGAGAGAAGGTCACTAAGAACAGAGTGAATGGTCAGTGGGAAGAGAAAAAACAGAACCGAGTACAGATGGCAATCTTTAGACCTTTGGCTAGAGCGGGGAGGCAAAAGAAGGGGTGAGAAGGAGGGACGTGTGGAATGGGGGAGTTTAGTTTTTGTTGGGGTGGGGAGATGCAGATCACACTTCCGGTGCCCACCCCAGAGATAATGGGGTAGGTTGGGCCATAGAAGCTCCATGTAGCCAGTATCTGAGGTGATCTCGAAGCAGGGGGTCCTGGACAACAGCTGGAGAAACCCTGTGGCTGAGGGAGGGTGTGGGCAGATGGCACATGGTTTCGGGGAAGGCAGGGAGACAGGCACGTCTCCTCACCGGGTCAGGAAAGACAGCTAGCAGGTTTGGCCGGGGGAAGTCTCAGCCCTTCCATGTGATGACTTCCAGTCCTCTGGGAAGCATGAGGTGAAGTCAGCTGTTGGGAAGAGGCACCAAAAAGACTATGATTTTCAATATTTCCAAATGATTTTAATTGTTGTGCAATCTTTTAAAAGGAAAAGTAGAGGGGCACCTGGGTGGTTCAGTCTGTTGAGTGTTCGATTTCAGCTCTAGTCATGATCTTGCAGCTTGTGGGTTCGAGCTCTGCATTGGGCTCTGTGCCAACAGCTCAGAACCTGGAGCCTGCTTCAGATTCTGTGTCTCCCTCTCTCTATGCCCCTCCCCCACTCGTTTTCTCTCTCTCTCTCTCTCTCTCTGTCAAAAATAAATAAACAAAAAAAAATTTTTTTAGGGATCCCTGGGTGGCTCAGTTGGTTAAGTGTCCAACTTTGGCTCAGGTCATGATCTCACAGTTCGTGGGTTCGAGCCCCGCATCGGGCTCTGTGCTGACAGCTAGCTCAGAGCCTGGAGGCTGCTTCAGATTCTGTGTCTCCCTCTCTCTCTGACCCTCCCCTGCTCATGCTGCCTCTCTCTCTCTCTCTCTCAGAAATAAATAAAACATTTAAAAATATTTTTTAAGGGAAAAGTAGAGCCCTTGTGATGAGTGTAGGCTGACCCCACATAAGAGGACCGTGAGGGCCACTTGAGGCTGGTGGGCACGATTTGCATAGTCCCACCCTGCCTGTCTGTGGCCTGCCTGGCATCACTCAGTAGCCTGGGCACAGGTAGAGATGGTGAGGGGTTGGTGCACTGGGAGGGGCCCCTGTGCCAGACAGGTGCAGCCAAAGAACGAAAGAACAAGGTTGTCAGGGAAGAGGTGAGAGACTGAAATGACTGACCATGGCTGTACTCCAAGCTGGACAGGGAGGGGCACGTTTATAGAAGGGGGCTCTGCACATGGATCGAAAGAGGACAGAGGGTTCCAGGGACAGGGGTCCCAATGAAGTTGAAGGACAGGTGTATTAGGAGGCATCAGAGTATAGTGAGGACAGGAGCTTATGGTCATAGAGGGGACTGCTGAATTGAATATTTCAGAGGCAAAGCAGTTCTGGAAGAACACAGGCACCAGGCGGAGGGTGGCTAATGTACATAAAGTCTCTTGAGAAGAACTCATGGAACTATGAAGTCTGGTGGCCACTTAAGTCACCCTGGAAGGTCACCCAGGAAGCTGTCCAATCAGTCAGTGAGGGATGTGGTTCAGGAGGTTGGCAGCAGCACAGACCTGGCTGGGAAGGAGGCAGAGCTCCTCTACAGGGTACAGGAATTAAGAGTCAGTGAGTGAAGAACAACAAAACATGGACTACCTCCCAAGGCTTCGAGGTAAAGGCGGCTTCTCAGGGACAGTCAGATGACTCAGGTCTTGCCTATGGGGTGGCATGGGGTGTGGATAGGCAGAGGGAAGGGCAGCAGGGAGGGTGGCTTCTCAGAAAAGCCTAGGGGTATGGACTTTTGTAAGGACAGTCACAGCCTTAATGAGGAAGGCCAGTCACATCTCTCTCCTCTACTCCCAGGATCCAGAAGTGGGAAATCTCAGCAGCAGTAAACAGACCCTGGGTTCGAATACCAGGAAGTCACTAAACCTAGCAGCTCTTGCAGCCTCAGTTCCAGCCCCTCCAGGAAGCACTGGAGGAATCCCAGTGTCTGTGCAGCTGAACTCCTGGAAAGTTTCCAATCCTAAGCATGGTCTGCCAAGGTGCGAGAAGAGCCCTGTGTGAAAACAGATGATCTCCAGCCTTTGCCTGGAGGGTCCCCGCTGGGCTATTGAACACTGGGGAGGAAGAGGCACATCAGGTCTAGCCTTGGGGAATAATCTATTTATTCCAAAATCCTCAGGCCCAAAAGAGAGCCCACCAACACCCCTGAAATCCTTTGATTCCAATTGGCCACAAAAATAAATACTACCAAAGAACTCTTGTCCATTGTTGCTGGAAATGCAAAACGGTGTAGCTGCCATGGAAAACAGTACAAGAATTCCTCAAAAAATAAATAAATAAATAAACAAACAGGATTACATGTAATCCGCAGTTCCATTCAGTATCCAAAAGAACTGAAAACAGGCTCTAGGGACATTTGCACACACATGTTCCTAGCAGCGTTATTCACAACACGATTATTTACAACCACGAGGTGGAAGTAAGTATAAGACAGATAAATGCATAAACAAATACATACTACGGAATATTATTCAGCCTTAAAAAGGAATGACATTTTGACACAAATTGCAACATGGATAAGTATTGTGGACAGTATGCTAAGTGAAATAAGCCAGTCACAAAAAGGCAAATACTGTATGATTCCACTTATATGAGCTATCTACAGTAGTCCAATTCACAGAAATAGAAACAAGAATGGTGGCTACCAGGGCTGGGGGCGGGGCGGGGGGGAACGGGTCAATGGGGAGTTATTATTTAATGGTTATAGAGTTTCAATTTTGCAAAATGAAAAAGTTCTGGAATTCACTGCACAACATGAATATACTTAACACTACTGGACTGTACTTTAGAATGGTTAAGGCAGGAAACTTTATATTGTGTATATTAACCACAATTTTTTTAAATGTTCATGTTTTAGGGGCACCTGGCTGGCTCAGTCGGTAGAGCACGTGACCCTTGATCTTAGAGGCTTTAAGTTCAAGCTCCACATTGGGTATAGAGATTACAAAAAGATAAAATCTTAAAAAAAAAAAAAGTTCATGTTTACATGTCACAACCCCTTCCCCCAATCCTACTAAATAGTCAACCTCTCTTCTAAGAAGTTTTAGGAATACATAATGTATCTTGCCTCCTTTCTCTTATCATAAGTGTTGTTTCTAAAGTACCTGAAATAATGTGTCCAAAATGAAGCTAACCCTTTCCACACAAAATTTACTCTTCTCTTCTCATTACCTTAAGCCCACACCCCAGTCATCCTCATTTCTTGCTCTATCTCCTTCCTACTGAGTGCAATGCATCACAATCTCCTTTGATTTTGTCCCCTAAATATCTGATGCATCCCCTTCTCTCCATTTCCACCATACTGCCGAGGGTGTGGCATCAACTTCTCCCTTGTCTATTCCACCAGTCCCCTAACCAGTCTCCTTTGCCTCCATATTTGCTTGCCCCTTCTAACTTGTCCCCGCTAATGCCTCTAGAAGTTACACACACACACACACACACACACACACACACACACACACCGTCGTCCGTGGCAATCTAGCCACTCTGGCTCTCTGTTTAGATGACTGAGAGTGTCCTGCTCTTTCCTGCCTCAGGGCCTTTGTATATGCTCTTTTTCATCACCCTTATTCATCCCCTGGATGGGGGAATTATTATCTCCTTCAGAAAGTTTTCTTTACCTCTAACCTCCCAGTCTATTCTACATACTAGTTTAGGACCCTATATCTCTTCTTTATAATGATTATGATTAAACAAATACGAAGTCATTAATGGTTATCAACTGTCTCTCCTGCTGGCTGTAAGCTCCATAAGAGTAGGCAGGGTCTATGTCTTTTACTTGGTCAATACACACTGAGTCTGGTAAAGAGTTGAGCAAAATTAATCAACAGGATCAATCCAAGTTTGGTTTTTAGGATAAAAATGGCTAAAATTATGGAGCTCCGTAAGAACTAGTAGCCATTCCCTCTCCTTGCCTTCCCAAATTCAGTTAACTTTCCAGAACATTACTTCCAATGCAAAAGAATCCTATCCTATAGAAAGGACTTGAAATGCAATGTCTGCCACTTATCATTCATTCACTCACTGGAACATGTTCTGGCATAAGGCTATGCACAAATATGAATAAAACCAAACAGTTGCATTTTAAAACATTTCCACTTTTGGGGAGCCTGGCTGGCTCAACTGCAAGAGCATGCAACTCTTGAACTTGGGGTCATGAGTTTGAGTCCCACATTGGGTGCAGAGGTTACTTAAATAAAACTTTAAAAAAAAATTCCATTCTAGTGAAGCTAGAATATGCGGTTATATTTTCCTGTTAAAACAAAACAAACCCAAGGAGTGCCTGGGTGGCTCAGTTGGTTAAGTATCTGACTTTGGTTCAGCTCATGATCTTGAGGTTTGTGAGTTCGAGCCGGGAGTGAGGCTCTGTGCTGACAGCTCAGAGCCTGGAGCCTGCTTCAGATTCTGTCTCTCTCTCTCTCTCTCTCTCTCTATCCCCCTCTCAAAAATAAACAAACATTAAAAAAAAAAAACCTGATGGTTTAACACAGGTTCTAAAAGACTGGATTCAAAGACTGGCTCTACCGTTTACTAGCTGTGTAACGGGTCTACCTAATCTCTCTGTGCCTCAGTTTCCTCATCAGTAAGATAGGGCTAATGATAACTATCTCATGGGATCGTGAAACAAAGAAGTTAATACATATAGTACTTAACACAGTGTCTAGTACACAGAATGGCTCAACATCCATTAACAAAAATCATATATCCTCCACAGCAAGACTCAGACCTTTACTCTTTCTAGCAGCACAGCACAGGGGAGAGGAGGCTGGCCAGACAGGTCATGTCTGTGGCATGTACTCAATGATTACATTCATTTAAAACTTTCCTGGTACATCAACAAAGCTAAGACTCTGTGCGATAAACAGGAGCTCTGTGGTAATAACGTCATGGTCTTTAGCAGTCTCTGACTTAACCAACCTGTGTGGGCAATATGTATTCTCAGAAGTAATACAAGTTCATGTTTTTAAAAGTGTATGCTATATGTGTCAACAGGAAGTCATATAGCTACTTCTGTCAAATGACATCCCTTCTCCACAAAAAAAAACCCCAAAACAGTTGAAATCCTTGTTACTTCCTACTGACTTGACTGTTTCTTAATTAAATTTCTGCATTTTTTTCACATTGCGTATGCATATTTATAAGAAATAAGAATTATAAATAAACAACAA
Source organism: Hyaena hyaena (assembly GCF_003009895.1). Lineage (NCBI taxonomy): Eukaryota > Metazoa > Chordata > Mammalia > Carnivora > Hyaenidae > Hyaena > Hyaena hyaena. The sequence goes on along the minus strand of NW_024080650.1, from coordinate 233,123 downwards.
ATGCATCAGAGCTCTAAAAATTGCCACAAAGCATTTGTCCATCTTGGAAGCATTAAGGGCTAACATTTTGTGTTATCAAAAATTGCACTGAAAACTTTTCACATGTGAATAAAAAGGGTATAGAGTTTCACTAACATAACAGGGTACTTTGTACTGAAATACCACCCTAATGCAGTATCTTCTGACCTTTAGTTGCAATCAATAAAAGATTCTTAAAACTTTGGGGGACAACTACTACAGAGCAGCCATTGTTCTAAAGGTGCATTGGACATAAAGAGATAAACATAGTCTTGGCCCTCAAGGAACTTAGTTTATACCATAAGAAACCCACGTAAACATTACTCTACTCTGCGTTCATAACAGAAGTAACACCGGATCCAATGAGGCCCAAGAAAGCCAGCTGACTCTATTGGGACTGGAACAGCAAAGGTTTCCGAAAGAAACCTTGAACTAAGCCCTGAAACATGAGCAAATAATTTTCCGGTGAGATAAAGAGGGCAATGGCAGTACCAACAGAAGGAACTGTAAGCTGGTGCAAATATGGGGAGCAATGAAACATGGCGGCGTTTTGGGGTCCTACAACTCTGTGCAACTGAACAGGAGACTTGGGTAGGAGACGGGCAAATGGAGCTGGAGACAAATAGGGGTTGAAGTACAGACGTTCCAATAGAAGGAGTTTGTATTTTAACCTATAAAGAAGGGGCGCCATTGAAAACTTGTTATCGGGGTAATGAAGTGATCGGTTGACACTTCATATCAATGGTTTAGGACTCTACGACTCGCAGGAGAGGGTTCGCTAGCTGGGGGTCCTCACTCGCGCTGCCCCTGGATTCACAAAAGACTTGCCCCTTCTCCCACCCTCGGTTTGCTGTCACGCCGCCCGCCTTGCGATCCCGCCTCCCGCGGAGCGCCCCTGTAGTCGGCCTTTGGCAGCACTTTCCCACAGAAGACTAAACACTTTGTCACCCGCAGGCCGCCTCCCTCAGCGTGATCTGAAGCATCCTTCCGGAGGCTGACAGATCTGGGCTTCAGCGTTGGGCTCTGCTCTACTTCTGCGACCGCCGTGCTTGCCTCAGTTTCCTTCCTGGATTTGGGGAAGGCCCGGCCCCTTGGGCATTAGGCTGCGGTGCGTTAAGTGGTAGACGCTGGGGGGAGAGCTGGCGAGGGGCGGACCCCAGCGCCCACAGTGACGGGGACGCGCGCCGCCGGCTCCGCCCGGAGACTCCGGTCGGCGGGCCAGCGGGGTAAGTCGGGCCGTGGGCGGGAAGGCGGGGCGGCTCACCGGTAAAAGGCAGAGTCCCCAAGCGGGTTCCAATTCGCCGTGTAGCAGTCCATGGCTGGTGCGAGCGGCTGCTGGGCAGCGCAGAGGAGACACCCGCCGGGTGCGGGCTCCGGGCCGGCACTTCCGCTTCCGCCCGTCCGGGTCACGCGGTGAGGCTGCCGCCACGGCCATCACCACTGTGGGCAGTCTGCGCTCGGCCGCCGCCGCGCCCCCGCCCACACCCGGGCCTCGTGCCGGCCCGGGTGGGCCCGGCCCTGGCTCCCGCCCTCTGCCGCGGCTACCCCCGCCGCCTCCCTGTCCCCTTGGGCGCTGGGGGTCGCGCAGGGCGGGACATGGGTGACCGGAAGTGGAAGCTGTGAACGTCGCCGCCCGCGGCGCCGAAGCTCGAGGCGCCGTCGGGGCCGCCGCGACGCACGCATGGAGAGCGCTGGGCTCCGGGCTGCGCACCGACGGCTAACCGGGACGCACGGGTTCTGCCGGGCGCGGGCTGTGCAGAACCGTCCGGCCTCTCGGGGCGCGGGAACATGAGGCTAGGCCCGGAGCCCTCAGCGGGCGAGGCGCGCGGTGTGCGGGTCTGCCCCGGTCGCGGGTGAACGGTGCAGAGCCCGGGGACCCGGTAATTGGCACGAGCGGGCGCGCGCATGCGCGGGGAGGCGGCGGGCACGTGGCGGGGCGCAGGGCGGCGCCGCGCGGGAAGCGCCTCGGTGCCCCGGAGGCCCGGGGATCAGCGACCCGTCTCTGACTCCGGCGCCAAGTGTGACCGAGGCAGGCGCCACCATGAGCCCCCCTCTGCAGCCGCCACCTCGCCCCCGTAGCCCTGAGCAGCCCTGGAGGGGCCGGCGCAGGTCTCGTTTAGCGGGCCCTGGGGCCGACCTGTCCTGAGCCCCCCCCCGCGCCCCCCTCCCCCTGCGTCCCCCCTCCCCCCGCTCCGAGGCTTAGTGGCCTTTCCCCGCCCCCTGTCCTTGGCAGCGGCGGCATGGTCTTCTGTCTGGAGAACGAGGAGCCGCGCTTCCCGCTGCGAAGCGCCATGGTCCACTTCCAGGCCTCAGAAGTCCAGCAGCTGCTACACAACAAGTTCGTGGTCATCTTGGGGGACTCAAGTGAGTGCCCTTCTAGAATCACACTACCTAGCCCGCGCCTTCAGTCTATGACTGGGCCCGCTGTTTCCTTCCCAGATCTCTTTTCTGACCTTCTGTCTGTTCCAGGCCAGTAGGTTTTCTTTTATTTTCCCATGCACCTTCCACAGGTGTCCAGACCTGTCAAATTTTTTACCCCATCCTTGCTCCGAATTTTTACACGGACAGTCCCCCACAGGACTCCTTTTATGGGAGCAGTGGATTGTGTTGTCTGCCTCCTGGGCCCACTTATTTCTGCCAGGTGATCTTGGGTCACAGTGTGCTGAGTTGAGGGTGGTGCGTGGCCAGAGGTAGTACCAGGATTTTTTTAACCTTACCTTTTCTATCTCTGTTAACACTCCACAGAGGTAGTGGCAGCAGCCCTGGTCTTGGGAAGATAAGGCCTGGACTTAGGGTGAGCAGGGTGGGGTGAGGCCTGACTTAGCCTCAGGATCTCTGTCTCCCTGCAGTCCAGCGGGCTGTGTACAAGGACCTAGTGCTCTTGCTCCAGAGGGACTCCCTGCTTACAGCGGCTCAGCTGAAAGCCAAGGTGAGGGAAGCTTGGCAGCCATGCCAGTGGTGGGTGGGCACAGACCCTGGCCTGGCAGGGTCTTCCTCCCTGGCATGGCTCTGACCAGCTGGGTGTGGGGGTGGACAGGGAGAGCTGAGCTTTGAACAGGACCAACTGGTGGCTGGGGGTCAGCTGGGCGAGCTGCACAACGGGACACAGTACCGGGAGGTCCGTCAGTTCTGCTCGGGTTCTGGCCACCACCTTGTGCGCTTCTACTTCCTCACCCGCGTTTACTCCGAGTACCTCGAGGGCGTCCTGGAGGAGCTGACATATGGGCCTGCCCCGGACCTGGTGATCATCAACTCCTGCCTCTGGGACCTCTCCAGGTCGGGGTGGGGGGGATGTGGAGGGGGGAGAGGGAAATACGGATTGGGGGTGAAGGTGTGGCTCAGAGGCTATCCACTCAGTGCCCTTGCCCACCCTGTTTGCACTGTCCACCAGGTATGGCCGCTGCTCGATGGAGAGTTACCGAGAGAACCTGGAGCGAGTGTTCGTGCGCATGGACCAGGTGTTGCCAGACTCTTGCCTGCTCGTTTGGAACATGGCAATGCCCTTGGGGGAGCGCGTCACTGGGGGTTTCCTTCTGCCAGAGGCAAGTAACAGGGGCCCTTCAGGTGGGGGGGGAGGAGACAGCCGACTGGTAGATAGAGGGCCATCCCTCCCGACCCTGCTTCATTGTGTGGCTCTTAGATGCTGCGCTTTCTTACTCAGCTCCAGCCCCTGGCAGGCTCTCTGCTGCGGGATGTGGTTGAAGGGAACTTCTACAGTGCAACGCTGGCCGGGGACCACTGCTTTGATGTCCTGGATCTCCACTTTCATTTCCGGCATGCAGTACAGCACCGTCACCGAGACGGTGTCCATTGGGACCAGCATGCCCACCGCCACCTCTCACACTTGCTTCTGACCCACGTGGCCGACGCCTGGGGCGTGGAGCTGCCCAAGCGTGACTGTCCTTCTGGTGAGCCTACCACAGGGGGTAGGATAGTGATGCAGAGGGGATTCTTAGAGCACAGGGCTCAGAAACAGAACAGGACACAGGTCCTCAGGGGGAGCAGGACCCCTCGAAGGACTGTTGTGGCCCCTGAGTGCTCCTTCCTCACCCCCTGGGGAGAGTGAATCACAGGAGCGACATCCTGATCTAAGTTCTGGTTTTGTATGGGCTAGCACGTAGACGTCTCTGTGTACGTGAGTGAGTTTATACGAGCTTTGAGCGTGTAAGGTAGCATGTCAGAAGATCCCTGTCCTACAGAGGAATAGGAAAGCAATGGACGCATTTCTAGCTAGTAATGGGGGTGGGGGGTGGAAAAACAGAAGCGGAGGAAGGGTCATCATGCAGTGTGGCAGAAGCAGAGAAGCCCTTTAGTGGGTGCCACCAGCCTCTCAGTTCCTGCCCGCTCTTCCAAGGGGGCATGGTGACTGATTGTTGCCAGGTCTACTTTCCCCCGGATCATGTCCTTAAAGAGCAAGGTTCCTACCATGTTGCCAGCCCATCCCTTTTGGCCCCAATGTCTAGCACGATTGTCGTGTACGTAGCACCTACAGAATTGTGTAGTTTCTTTGTTGAGTTGGGGGCACAAGTCTGATGAGAAGTCTGTCTGTAGTAGCATTAGAAGTGTGAGGCCAGAGAGCCACCAGGAATGTCACAGAGGTGAACTTCTAGGACTTGGTAGCTAGGAGTTGGAGCACTAGGGAGGTGAATTTGGAATTTGATTATATAACGGTTCAGTTTCCTTGATTTTTACATGAGAAGAACTAATCTCCAGCAAAGAGAGGGATGCTTTAAAGGTTGTAAAGCTAGTTTGTGGTGGCTCAGGTCTTCTGAACCCAGTTTGGAGCTCCAGAAATAGAAACGTGAAAAGGAAGAATTGGGTGGGAGGATGTGACTGGTGGCAAATCTGGTGCGCGCAGACCTCTGAGGTGCTGTGAAATGTGCGGTAGGTTGGAGTCAGCGGGGCCCAGCTGAGGGCATGAGTGTGGACTGTGAAAGAGAGAGCAGAACCAGGACCATGCTGTGGAAGCGAAGAGGGGCTGCTGGAGGAAACAAAGGAAACGAGGGCAGAGGCACTTTGAGGGAGGACAGAGTCTATTGGCTGTGTCACGTGACTGTCAGGAAAGAGGAAGTGGTTACTTGTAGTCAGAAAAGTGCTGAAGGTGTGAAGTCAGGGTAAGAGGCAGAAGCAATTGATGAAGGGATAGAAACTGGGCAGAATACTCCTTTTAGATGTTTGGAAGGCACGGGACTTCTGGGAGAGGAGAATGATAGGAGCTCATGTTGTCCAGAAAGAAGACCTCTTAAGCTCATTTATTGCTCTGTGGGGGAGGAGCTGGGTGAGGAAAAAGCTTACAGATACAGGAGCTGGGCGCGCAAAGGAAGAAGGCTCTAGAGAGGAGCATGAGGTCAGAGCGAAGGCAGATCCATGACATTGAGAAAAGTAAGGAGGAAGGGCTGTACCCTGGACTTGGCCTGAAATGAGAGGGAATGAGGAAGACCGAGTAGGAAGCAGAGGGTGCTCCCGCCTGGTGGCCCTGTTTTCCCAGAGGAGGGAAGAGAAGTGTGGACAACCAGAATTCCGGGCGGACTGGCTCTCAGGCCTAAAACAACCAACCATCCCATTCCTAGACCCGTGGATTGAGGACTGGCCAGAGCCGGATCATCCGTTCCAGGGGAGCCATGGGCAGCCCCCAGACTTCGGGGAGCAGCTGGCCTTGCCCCCACCCCAGCCTTCTCCTCTGCCCCCTCCCGTACCTTTTCCCTACCCCATTCCTCAGCCCTCGCCGCCTCCCCTGTTTCCACCCCTGCCCCAGGACATCCCCTTTTTCCCAGGCCAGCCCTTCCCACCCCATGAATTCTTCAATTATAATTCAACAGAAGACTTCTCGATGTCACCCCACGTAGGTAGGTGCCTCCGCAGCCTCCCCTCACACCTCTCCCAGCTTCCCCATGCACCTTTCCCAGCCTAGCCTCTGTGCCCAGGTGGACTAAGGAGATGGGTAGTTCCTTGTGCCCCCAGGACTGGGTTCAGTCACTGCTCGGTCTAGAACAGCATATGTAGACTTGTTATTCAACTCATTGATTGTCACATTTTGCTGGTTTGGAGGTAAGGGAAGCGGTATTGCCATTTTGCAGATGGGGAAATGGAAGCCTCGAGAAGCTCACTCTGAAGGACCAGAGCTGCCCAAAGGCAGAGCTGGGCTCAACCCTGGCCAAAAGCCCACTCTGATCATGACTGGTTCTTTTGTAGGATGTGGCCCTGGAGTGAACTTTGTGCCTGGCCCCCTGCCACCTCCAGTCCCTGGCCCTGGCCCCCACGGTCAGCACCGGGGCCCAGTGGTCCACCGGGGGATGCCACGCTGTGTTCCCAGCAGCCCCTACCATGTGCCGAGGATGGGGGGCCCCTGCAGGCAGCGGCTGAGACACTCAGACAGACTGATCCACACAAACAAACTGGACAGACAGCCTCCTGCCCATTCGGGGACATGGCCTGGGTAGACTGGATCTTGGGCTGGGGCTGGATGCGCCAACGGCCCTGCAGGGCCTGCTTGCCATCCGCAGTGCTGGGTCAAGGTGTCTGGTATGCCTGGCATTGTTCTTGTCCATTGCTGTCACTAATAAAGGCGTGGAAGAACAGAGTGGCATCTTCCTGTGTGAGGGAATGGGTCTCCCAAGCCATGATCTCAAGAGTTGGGGAACCGCCTCTGGATCCTCTCCAACCTTAGACGTTTCACCTCATACAACTTAAAAATCATTGAATGTGTTCTTTCTGCTATCACACACTCATTTCCACCCTTACCAGAACACAGGTGTGCTTAAGGATCCTGGAAAGGTACCCTGTTGTCAGCTGCTCTTTGGGATTGGAAAGTAAAAAGGGCTGAGTTGAAATTGTCAGTATTTTATTAGGAATTTTCAATCTGGCTAGTTCTTACCCATATTTCCCAGTTTCAATGCATTCAGCATTCGTTTATTTCAGAGCACATACACATACCTTAGTTATCTGCACAATTCTTGGCACAGGGTGGACACTCATTAAGTGGTTGGGACTGTCAAATGAGAAGCTTCCAGACTCAAGTGGAAGGCTGATTAGAATTCCATTACGTCATACACATAACGTGCAATGGAACACAGACCAACTTCTTTGATTGGGGGGAGGTGGCAGTCAAGGAGGAGCTGAAGGAGAATTCCGAGGTGGGGGGTTAGAGGCTGTGCTAAACTCTGCAAGTAAGTTAAAGAGTACAGGGTTTCAGCTTTCAAGTGGTGTTGACCCTAGTTTGTGACTCTACTGAGTTTCAAGGATGGAGTGTGGGCCATATGGTGACATGGGTGGGTGTCATGGGCCTGAGGGAGGGTGCATGACAGTAGGTTGATCGGTGTTGTGAGTCAGGACAATAAGGTGATGGAGGCCCACCGAATCCTCTTGAAGTAGAATTGGATGGAACAGAGAGACACAGATTTCTTATATTGAGTTCCCACACTTATTAAAATTTTATCTTGACAAAGGATATCATATCTCACACACAAGGAGGTGAGATAGCAGACTAGAAAAGAGTTGATCGTTGATAGCAATCAACTAAGTGCAAAAGTAAGGAAGCTATTAAGTTAACTCTCTGGTGGTGGGGAATCCTAAGACAATGTGAGTTAAAGAGAGCAACCGTGACCGGGCAGTTGAGGATTGAAAGATACGAATAAGCTTGTTTTTCTTTGGTATAGATGAAAGGTGGAAGAGAACCTACTAAAATGACAGCCTTTGTTAGGGAGATAAGATTTTGGATTTTTTTTTCAAAAAACTTTTATTTTTCTTAATAAATACCCATTCTTGGAGCAGACCTGCACCTGGTTTGCCCACCCTTTTCTGCCTTTCCACAAAACCCTTTTCTCTGGACATTTTTGCACCTCTGATTCTGGAACTTCTTAGTGTTGCTGGAGAAAACTGTCCACCTGGACTGATTGACAGAAGAAAGTAATATGAGTTACCCAGCCTCACCCTCCCCTGGCCCTCTCTGTTGCTTGCCATCCTATTCTCTAAAAACTTGTCACATCCCCTGTCAATCCTTCCTTCGGCTTTTCCACTCCCTTCAAACCCCATTCCAATTCTGGAACTCTCTGTAAGCAACCTTGAGACTATTCAATGTACTTCATATTCTACCTCTGCATGTCTAATCACCCCATCTGGCTGCGTACCCCATTGCCGACGGTTAGGCGTCCTAACCTTTCCTTCACCTTCTAACATAGACTTGAAATCTATCACAAGAGTATAATGGAGATGAACTGTTTTATTTTCAGTTGGTCACATAAGCATATAGTACAAGCTTCTTCTCTGGTATAGATTTTCTTCACTTCTGACTGGGAAACGAGAAACTTAAAAAAATACCCACACACACATCATTACATACATTTAAATTGTTTCTTGACCTCTGAGATGTAAAAATGATGAATATCTAACGTTTCTCCAGTATATAGGCACGCTATTAGCTACTTAAGCATGGCAGAACTCAAAGTTCATTGTCTGAAAACCCATTCATATTTAGTAGACCACCTTACATAGACTCCCTCTCGTTTGTGGAATCTTGGCTTTTAAAGAATGGTTCCAATATCCTTCCCTTTCCATACCAAAATATTCCTGAATGGAGTAAAACATGCATCAGCACGTCAGCTGTGATGCCAGTCTTTATTTTTGAAGGAAAATAAATGTTTTGAGAAAAGAAAATCAGTGCATTTTTTTTTCAAAGCATTTTAACCAAACTGGAATTTTCCCAACAAAAGCAGATAACTTGCCTTCCATTACATATATCCTTGCATAGATTGTGTGTTGAGTTCATCTTAGTGTTTAAGTACCTCTACCATGTACATTGGTGAAAGAGACTCTTTCTCATTGCATGAAAATGGACCTATGCTTTAAAAAACCCCTGCTTTATTGAGATGTAACTGACAATAAACTGCGTATATTTAAAATGTGTAATTTGACAAATTTTGACATGCATTCCTGAAATCGTCAGCACAATCAAGAATGAAATGTATCTTGCCTCTTTATGAACCCTTCCTTCTTTCTCCCCCCACAACCTCGTATCTCCCTCCTTTCAACACCAAGGAACCATTGATACTGATCTGCTTTCTGTCACTATAGATCAGTTTGCATTTCCCAGTATTTTACATAAATGGATCCATTAAATAGGCACTCTTTTTAATAACTCTGGCTTCCTTTTTTCTTTTTCTAAGTTTGAGAGAGAGAAAGCAGGCATGTGTACGTAAGTGGGGAAGGAGCAGAGAAAGAGAGAGAGAGAATCCCAAGCAGGCTCCAAACTGTCAGCGTAAAGCCCTATGCAGGGCTCAATCTCATGAAACGTAAGATAGTGACCTGAGCCGAAACCAAGAGTTGGACACAATCCACTGGGCTAACTAGGTGCCCCTTTAATCTGGCTTTCACTCAGCTTAATTAGTGGGATAAAAGGAAAAACATGTAAATTCATGTTATGTGTATCAGTAGTTCTTTTTTTACAGCTGAGTAGTAGTCTATTGTATGGCTATACCAATGTTTACCCATTCACCTGTTGGTGGACGTTTGAGATATTTTTAGTTATTGATTATTGCAAATAAAGCTGCTGTGAACATTTATGTACAAATCCTTAGACATATGTTTTCATTTCTTTAAAATTTTTTTAAACTTTATTTTTAGAGGTATGTGAGCAGGGATGAGGCAGAGAGAGAGGGAAAGAGAATCCCAAGCAGGCTCCATGCTGTCAGTGCAGAGCCCCACATGGGGCTTGAACCCACAAACCATGAGATCATGACCTGAGCTGAAACCAGGAGTCAAATGTTCAACTGACTGAACCATCCACGGTCCCCAATGGACATATGTTTTCATTTCTGATACCTCAAATGAAATGAATGGATCATATGGTAGACGTATATTTAACTTTTATTTATTTTTATCAATATATTTTCTTTTTTCTTAATGTTTATTTTTTATTTATTTTGAGACAGAGAGAGAGAGCACACTAGCAGTGGAGGGGCAGAGAGAGAATCCCAAGCAGGCTCTGTGCTGAGAGTGCAGAGCCTGACGTGGGGCTCAAACTCATGAACCATGAGATTGTGACCTGAGCCAGAATTGAGAGTTCAACGCTTAACTGAGCCACCCAGGCGCCCTGTATGTTTAACTTTTAAGAAACCGACAAAAATTCTCCCTTAGTGGATGTCCCATTTTATATTCACACTAGCAATGTGTGAGAGATATAGTTCCTTCACATATTCACCAACTCTTGGTACTAGTCTTCCTAACATTATGTATTACAATACATGGGTAGTGTGGTTTTAATTTGTATTTCCATAATGGCTAATGAAGTTGAGAATCGTCCTGTGTCCACTGGCAATCTGTTTATCTTCTTTGGTAAAGTTTCTGTTCAAATAGTTCCTCCGCTCCCCCCATCAACCCCCCCTTTTTTTTTTTAAACTTATCAGGCTTTGAAAACTCTTTATTCTGAGATTCAAGTCCTTTATCAGATGTGTGATTTACCAATACTTTTTCCTTCTGTAGCTTGTCTTTTTCGTAGCAGTGTGTTTTGAAGAAGAGACCATTTAAATTTTGATCGGGACAGTTTATTTTGGGTTTATACTTTTGGTGACATATCTAAAAAAAATCTTTGCCTAACTCAAGGTCACAACTGCTCTCCTGTATGTTTTCTTCTAGAACGTTTGAAGTTTTAAATGTAGGTCTGTAATCTATTTTTTTTTTAATTTTTTAAGTTTCTTTTTATTTTGAGAAAGAGAGAGAGTGCACAAGCAGGGGAGGGGCAGAGAGAAGGAGAGACAGAATCCCAAGGAGGCTTCCAGCCATCAGCACAGAGCCTGATAAGGGGCTGAACTTGTGAACCGTGAGGACATGACCTGGGCCAAGATCAAGAGTTGGACGCTTAACTGACTGAGCTACCCAGGCACCCCCTGTGTTCTATTTTGAATTAATTTTTGTGTATAGTGCAAGGTGACTAAATTTGTCTGCATATGAATATCCAATGATTCCAGTACTATTGTTGAAGGCGATTATCATTTCTCCACTAAATTCTCTTTGCTGCACCTTTGTCGAAAATCAGTTGTACATATATTTATAGATCTCTTTCTGGACTCCATACTCTGTTCCATTGATCTGTTTGCCTTTATGACAATACCATTCTCTCTTGATTATTACAGCTTCATGATAAGTCTGGAAATCAGGTAGTTTTTGTTCTCTTTGTTCTTCTTTATCAAAGTTATTTTGGCTATTCTAGATCCTTTAGATTTCTGTATGAGCTTTAAAATTAGCTTATTTCAGGGCACCTGGCTGGCTCAGTCAGTTAAGTGTCTGACTCTTGATTTCTTCTCAGATCATGCTCTCGTGGTCTTTCAGTTCAAGCTCTGAGCAGGGCTCTGCACTGACAGTGGGGAGCCTGCTTGCGATTCTCTCTCTCCCTCTCTCTCTCTCTCTCAAAAATAAACATTAAAAAAAGTTCTCTCAGCAGCATCTTGGAATTATCAATGTACAGATATTTGACGTCTTTTGTCAGATTTACTTCTAAGTGCTTTCTTTAAGTTTTAAATGAGGCTGCTTTTTAAGTTTCTGTTTCTGATCATTCATTGCTGCTACAGAGAAATACAATTGGTTTTTCTGTATGGATCTTGTGTCATAATGGTGACCATGTTAGTTACTTTGCTAAATTGGTTCTAGTTATTAGTTCTAGTAGCTTTTCTTTTTAAGTGTATTTATTTATTTTGAGAGAGTGTGTGTGTATTTGCATGTGCACATGTGTGCGCCAACAGAGAGAGAATCCCAAGAAGGCCCCCCACATGGAGCCTAACTTGAGGCTCACACTCATGAACCGTAAGATCATGACCTAAGTAGAAATCAAAAGTCAGATGTTTAACCACCTAAGCCACCCAGGCACCCCTCTAGTAGCTTTTTTATAAATTCAGTTGGATTCTCCAGTGAAGAAATGGGCAGAGGACATGAATAGACACTTTTCCAAAAACGACATCCAGATGGCCAACAGACACATGAAAAGATGCTCAACATCTCTCATCATCAGGGAAATACAAATCAAAACCACATTGAGATACCATCTCACATTGGTCATAGTGGCTAAAATTAACAACTCAGGAAACAACAGATGTTGGCAAGGATGTAGAGAAACAGGAATCCTTTTGCACTGTTGGAAATGCAAACTGGTGTAGCCTCTCTGGAAAACAATATGGAGGTTCCTCAAAAAAATTAAAAATAGAATTACCTTAGTAGCACTACTAGGAATTTATCCAAGGGATACAGGAGTGCTGATTCATAGGGGCACACGTACCCCAATGTTTATAGCAGCACTCTCAACAATAGCCAAAGTATGGAAAGAGCCCAAATTGATCCAACTGATGAATGGATAAAGAAGATGTGGTTTATATATACAATGGAATACTATTTGGCAATGAGAAAGAATAAAATCTTGCCATTTGCAACAACATGGATGGAACAGGGAGGGTATTATGCTAAATGAAATAAGTCAGGCAGAGAAAGATAGATACCATAAATTTTCACTCATATGTGGAACTTATGACCATGGGGCAAGGGAAGGGGAAAAAAGTAGTTTCAGGTAGAGAGGGAAGCAAACCATAGGAGACTCTTAAATACAGGGAACAAACAGCGTTTATTGGGAGTGTGGGGGAGAGGGGAAAATGGGTGATGGGCATTGAGGAGGGCACTTGGGATGAGCAATGGGTGTTGTAAGCAATGAATCATGAGAATTTACTCCTGAAGCCAAGAGCGCACTGTAAACACTGTATGTTAGCTAACTTGACCATAAATTATATTTTAAAACAAAAGATTCGGTCGGATTCTCTACATAAGCAATCCTGTTGTCTGCGAATAAAGATAGTTTCACTTCTTGCTTTCCAATCAGTATGCTTTTTATTTCTATTTCTTGCCTTATTGCATTGGCTAGGAATAGAAATGGTGAAAACAGACATACTTATCTTTTTCCTGATCTTAAGGGAAAATTATTGTTTTTTCACAGGTTGTGAGATTAGCTATAAATTTCTCTTTTTTAAGATTTTGTTTTAAGTAATCTCTACACCCAGTGTGGGGCTCAAACTCATGACTCCCAGATCAAGAGTTGCATGCTCCACTGACTGAGCCAGCCAGGCATCCCTACTTTTTATAGATGCCTTCTATACAGTTGAGAATGTTTCCTTCTATTCCTAGGTTGCTGAGAGTTTTGTTTTGTTTTTAATTAGGAATGAATGTTGGATTTTGTGAAATGCCTTTTCTGCACCTGTTGAAATGATCACATGTTTTTTAATTTTTAGTTTAATAACATGGTGAATTACGTGTGTGTGTGTGTGTGTGTGTGTGTCTTTTAGTGTTAAACTACCCTTGCATTATTGGCTTAAAAAAAGAAAGAGTTGTAAGGCAGAGAAGGACAAATATCATATGTTTGCACGTATAGGAGGATTAGGAGGAACTTAATGGAGGACCATGGGGGAGAAGAAGGGGGGAAATTGTGGGGGATAGGGTGAGAGGCAAACCATGAGAGACTCTTGAATGCTGACAAAAACTGAGGACTGTGGGGGGGAAGGGGGAGGGGCATGGAGGAGGGCACTCGTGGGGATGAGCACTGGGTGTTATGTGGAAACTAATCTGACAATAAACTATTTGTAAAAAAAATAAAAAAAAAAAGAGAGAGAGAGAGAGAGCCGTACAATTTGAAGGTGATAGAGTAAAGGTAGTTTTCCTCCTCCTCTCAGAAATTACCCAGGCAAAAATGAAAATGAGAAACAAATGTAAATACCATATCTCATGACCAGGAGAGAGCAGACACCCTAAACAATGAAAAAAAGCAGTGGAATCACTGCTTGGTATAAATCACTTCGAAAATTACTGGGCAGCATTTACCAAAGTTAAACATTTCCATACTCTGTAATCCAACAATTTCACTTCAAAAGAAATGAGTGCCTCTATCTACCCAAAGACTTGTACAAGAATATTTATACAAGTTCTATTCATAGTCAAAACTTGGAAACAAGTCAAATGTCCTTCAACAGAAGAGTAGAGAAATAGTCGCTTCCCATACACTGGGGTAGTACACACTAATAAAGGAGAGCAAACTTGATAGATGCAACAACATGGAATCTCACAGCTGCAACCTTAAAAGAATTCAGACACTACCGCACATTTTGTATAATTTTGTTCTGTATGGTTTCAAGAATAAACTAATCTATGATGATAGAAGTAACAACAGAGGTTACTTCTGCGGGGAGGTATTGATTGGGAAAGGGCATAATGGAAATTTCTGAGATGATGGAAAAGTTCTACATCTTGATCTGAATAGTAGTTACATGGACACACAAGTATATACAAATTCATTGATCTGTACCCTGAAGATTTGTGCATCTTATTTGCACATAAAATGTGTGTGTGAATTGGGGCGCCTGGGTGGCTCAGTTAAGTGTCCGATTTCTGCTCAAGTCATGATCTCATGGTTCGTGGGTTTGAGCCCTGCATCGCGCTCTGTGCTGACAGTCAGCTCAGAGCCTGGAGCCTGTTTCGGATTCTGTGTCTCCCTCTTTCTCTCTGACCCTCCCCTGCTCACGCTGTCTCTCTCTCTCTCAGAAATAAAAAACATTTTTTAAAATTTGTGTGTGAATTATATGCCAATTAAAAAGAAGCAGGATGGTTTTTTTTCTAGGAACAGTTTAATTAATATTAAGACACCTAAAAATGTAGTTCACCATATAAACAGAATAAAGCAGAAAAACCAAACTGTCCTTGTAGTGGATACAGAGAAAACAATGTCTTTCAATATCCATTCACAGTCAGAACTGTTAGCAAATTAGGAATAGAAAGGAATTTCCTTAACTAGATAAAGGTTAACTACCCAGACTCTACAGTAATCCACATAACTTTTTTTTTTTTTTTTTTTTTGAGCTCCACATCCAACATGGAGTGCAAACTCAAGACTCTGAAATCTAGAGTTACATGCTCTACCAACTGAGCCAGCCAGGTGCCCCATCTGCATAATTCTTAATGGTGGCACCTTAGGGGAAGTTCCTTTAAAATCAGGATCAATTCAAGGGTGCCTATAAATAACAATTCCATATGCCATTGTCTGGGAATCCCAGCTTGCACAGTTAGAAGATGAATGCAGAGGGAGAGGCCTGATGATATACTGAAAACTTGTCGCTTTTATTTTTTTTTAATGTTTTTTATTTATTTCTAGGAGAGAGAGAGAGAGAGAGAGAGACAGCGTGAGCAGGGGAAGGTCAGAGAGAGAGGGAGTCACAGACTGAAGCAGGCTCCAGGTTCTGAGCTGGCAGTCAGCACAGAGCCCGACGCGGGGCTCGAACCCACGAACCGTGAGATCATGACCTGAGCGAAAGTCGGACGCTTAACCGGCTAAGCCACCCAGGCGCCCCAAAACTTGTGGCTTTTAGATGGATGTGGTACCCTTCAGCTTAGAGGACTTGCTGCTTTCATACATGTTACAAGTATTTTGCAAGTACGCAGTATCACATACTAATTTTAAATATTGTGGGGTTTTTGTTAGGTATTTATAAGACATAGGCCAGAAAATATGGTAGAAGCAACAAATCTTAAATCAAGTTATTTTATTTTTTTAGATGGCAAATATTTGAAAGGTAAGAAGACAGAGTAAAGGAAGCAAGACCCAGAGTACAGATGTTTGCTCAGCAGGAAAAAAAATTTGTTTAAAACTGGTTGCATCCAGACCCTGACAAAACCTTCCAAAAAAAAAAAAAAAAAAAAAAAAAAAAAAGCCCTTTACCCCAGGAGGGATGGGATAATAGACTGGGCTGGGAGTCCGTGACACAGTGAAGCCAGCCAGACTGGACCCTTCCTTCTCCAGGATTCTCACGAGCTCTGCGCTTGATGCCCCTGGGTTTCCAAAGGCTGGCGTACCCAGGCTGGAGATTTGGAGAAAGAGGTGAGGAGTCAACGAAGCCCTTACTGTGATGACAGTGGGCCGAAGATGCCCCTACCTGATCCTGGGATCTACCCTCGCCCCCAGTGCCAGTGTTCCGGCCAATGAGACCCCTCTCCCTTCCTCCCCACGCCCCAACCAAACCCTACTCTTCGCTGCCAGGAGGAGATATCCGCTAGGGGGCGCGCCTTGCATCGTCGGTCACCTGCTCCACAAGAGGCGATTCCGGGGGTTGTCGACTTTCCGGATGGCTAGCACATTCCCTTTGTGGGTGCCCACAGCCCTCCGAGCCCCCGCTTGGCTCAGGGTTTCCTTACCAGCCTCAGGCCTTGCCCGCCCCACTCTGCGCCCAAGGTCAATGCACCTGATGCGACGCCCTCCAGCCGTCAGTCACCCCCGCCCCTTTCGCGCGCACCTGAGCCTATCGAATTGCGCTGTGCGGCACACCTGGCTCCTGCTCCCGGCCTGACCTCCCTAAGCGGCGCCGGCCGCTCTCCCCCTTCCCGCCCCCCCCCACCTCCCTGCAGAATCCGCTCTGCTCCCTCCTCCTCTGTGGCCTCTCGGTGAGGACAGCCGCTGCCCATATCTGCGAGCCTGGACACACTTTACCCTGCACCCATGAATCTGAGGGAGAGCCCCCCCCTCTCGGCTTCCCGCAGCTGGCCCTTAGGGATCCCCTGGCGCCCCACAGCCTCCTCCTTCGATGGACCCCTCACCTACCCCAGGGTGGCCACTGACAACCGTCTCGAGCGTTGTCCCCGCTTCCTGAGCCCTTTGACACCGCCCTCTGGGACCCTCCGCGTCCGGCCGCTCGTACACTTCGCCTCTGCACTTGGGGTGGGGCTGAAGGTTGTCCTAGGTGCCGACCCCCACCCTCACCCCACCCCCCAACCCCCACCCCCACCTGTGGGCTGTGTATGCCGCTGTGGATCCTTCTCTGCTCTCTTAGACGTGACCACCCCCGCGGCTGACGCATCTGCTCCTGTCCCTCCTGCCCCCGACAGGTCTGGTTATCTTTCTGAGGTTACTGGGTCCCAACTCCCACCCCCACCCCATCAAAGCAGACTGCAGGGGGGGAACTGGGGGAGGCCAGACAAAGATACCTACCGACCCGGTCATCTGGGTCACTCAGGCCAGTGGGGCAGCTCTTCCTTGATGGCCCAAACTTGAAAGGCCTAGAACTCCTTCATTCCAGCACAGTTCACTCTCTCCCCAGGCTTACAGTTTCAGTCTTTTAACTCTAAATGGATGATTTTGTCTCCATTTAAAGAAATCCCAGGTATTATATTCCTATTATCATTTTTCTTTCATCTCTGTAAGGTCCCTCCCATTTTTCCCTTTTATCTGTATATTGCACTCCCCTTCACCGGCCCCTAGAGTTAGTCATTCCATTCTGCTGATCTTACGTTATTACATGTCCTCAGGGAGAAAATAAAGGTGGTTTTGCTGGCATGCATTTTAACTTTGTGCCAAAAGGATTGTATTATTTCTCACTCAAGCTTCTTTTCACTCAGTGCTAGGATTTCTAGATCAATACGTGTAGGTGTCTCTTCTAACGGCTGTGCTCATGCACTAGATTTTATTTTTCCCATCTCCTGCCACCACCTAAAGTCTAATCCTTGCTCTCAAACATATCCCTTCTTGTGCAATGCTTCTCAAACGTTTGTTTCCGTATGTATTGCTCGAGATCTCGTTAAAATGCAGGCTCTGAGTCAGCAAGCCTGGGGTGGGGCCTGGCACTCTGCATTTCTAGCCGGTTTCCAGGCGATACCTACATTGCTGGTCCCAGTGGGACCACACATTGAGAAGCAAGGCCCTTAAGGGCCTCTGTGAGAATTCATTTTGAATTGCTGGGTCACAGGGTACGTGTTGATCTAATTTGATAAATATTACCCATCAGCTCTCCAGTCTGGCTGTATCACCGTATCCTATACCAGCAGAGCAGAAGGGTAGAAGGTACATATTTATGTGGGGAAGGGAAGAAGGCCTTCTCCTTGCTCCTGTCCACGTTCTTCCTCTCCCTTCTCCCGCAGTGTGCGTGGTCTGGGCCAAAATGTCCTCTTTCCTTTAAACAGAATGGCCCCAAGGCTCTGAAGTCATGACCCTGGTCAGCTATGCACAGCCCAGTCAATGACAGACCCAAGACTGGCATCCTGGCTTTATCTCTGACAGGAGCTTTTAAGAACAGGCATTGAGAGGGGCGCCTGGGTGGCTTAGTCGGTTAGGCGTCCGACTTTCGCTTAGGTCATGATCTCACAGTTCGTGGGTTCGAGCCCCGTGTCAGGCTCTGTGCTGACTGCCAGCTCAGAGCCTGGAGCCTGCTTCAGTCTGTGACTCCCTCTCTCTCTGACCCTCCCCTGCTCACGCTGTCTCTCTCTCCCTCTCCTAGAAATAAATAAAAAAAAAAAAATTAAAAAAAAAAAAGAACAGGCATTGAGAAGCCCCCGGGTCTTCAGTTAGGTTGTATTTCCCCCATCTCTTTCCCTGTTAGGGTGAACTAGGATTCAGACAAGCTGGCTTGGCCACTGGCAAGTGGCCACCCTGAGCCCGACTTCCTATCTCTAAAATAGGACAGCGTAGCTACAGTTTGTGGCGTGAAGAGTTAGTCCAGGACAGGGGCTCTAAAACAGGTGTTCTTGCCTTGATTTTACCCTTGGGGAAAATGAAGTTCAAAAAGGTGTAGCAATTTCCAGAAAGGCCGTGGAGCTAGAAAGCAACGGTGCTGGGATTCAGACCCATCCTCCGCTGATACGCCAGAGCCTATGCTAACCACGGGTTATCCAACCTTCGTGTCCTACCTTGTCCTCACTCGCAGGCCACACCTGAGGGAGGACCACAAGGAAATGGGAAGGAACGACCGTGCCTGGAGTTTCGGGCATCGATGCTGAAAGCATATGACCAGTGGCCTGCATGGTCATGAAACTCCACAGCAAATGGGCTTTAACAAAAATAAACATATTCTAGGGGTGGTGCCTGTGGCCTCAATGTTCAGGTGGCAAGAGATGGGAACTTAGGTTCTGGGGCTTCAGGAGCAGAAATTTTAGGCTTAGATAGGCAATGCGGTCAGGACTGGGTAGAAGACAGGGAGGGTCAGGAACTGGGTAGGCGTCAGGTGGATGATGAGCGCTGTCTACCACGTGCCTTACTTCGTCATGACAGGTCACTGTTTTGTTTGGAGGGTTAGCGGATATATGAATGGCCGACATGCTGGACATGAAGGGATGCCGCGTTCCAAGATCTTCCTGGCACCGTGAGCAGCTCATTGGGACAGCTTTAGAAACCCATGGGCTATGCTCTCCCCCACTCACACAGCTGTCCAAGCATCCCCTGGCACCAAACCCCAGCCCCAGGCATTTCACAATCAGAAGAGTTCAACACCTGCACATTTTGAGATTTCATGTCACACGGCCTTTTACATCTTGTCCACACCCATCCATCCCTGTTTAACCACTGGGGGGCCAAACGTGTATCCGTCACAGAGCATTTCTCTGAAGGCCTAGGGAAGCTTCCTTCTCATTCAACCACCTTCAAGGTCAGAAGGCCTTTTGAGCCTACAGACTTTTCTAATAGTTCAGTACAATATCTTGTAGTTTTCTGGCTTTTACAAAGTACTTCACACACAAGGTATTGCCTTTGACTCACACCAACCCCGGGTCGAGGTTGAGACCCACTGACCACTGAGGTGCAAAAGAATTAACTGGCCATGGCCACACATTGTATAAGTGGGGAAATGGGACTTCTTGTTCATTTTTCAATAACAGACCTTAGGAATCTGAGAGTAGGTACGCTCTGGGATCCTCACTACCCTAGCTGGCCCACTTGGGAATGTGCACTGAGGCAGAAGGTAGGAAGTCTAGGAAGTGGGGAGTGCCTGGGCAGAAAAGACTGGGAAGTGAGTTAGTTGAGGCCTCATGGGGGTTCTGGCCAGCCCTCTCTCAGCCAGCTTTCCAACCGCGGGCCCTTTCTGGAGCCTGAGGAAGTGGAAAGAGGGGGTTAGCGTGAGGAATACCAAGCTAGGAATTCTCAGTGAGTCTGCAGCTGAGACAGCTGAGCACCTGCAAGAAAAAAGATGCCGCCAGTCGCTACGGGAGCCCTAGCAGTATCACTCTGCTCGGGTGGGAGCTCTAGATGGCTTGGCCCGGCTCTGCCCCTGGTTAATCCTTCTGCCCTGTTCCTTCTTGTCAAAGTCCCTGACGCCCCACACCAAGTACCTGCAGCATCGGCTTGAGGGAGGTGCCCGGAGGTCAGGCCAGTCTACCCTGCAGGCTCTAGCAACAGTACACGTGGCCCGAGCAGTGCTAGGGTCTGGGTGTCCCGGGCCTGCTGAGGCCACTGCCCTCCCCCTCCCCAGGGCTCAGGCCCTAGGACAGGGCTCAACAGACACAGGCAGCGGGATGGGGTTGCCCTTCTATTGGTCCAAGTCCTGGGCGAAGTCTGCGTGAGACATGGAGGTGAGCAGGCCCAGGAGGCTCAGCAGCGTGGAGAAAAGCAGCAGGAAGGAGGCGGTGAAGAGCACGGCTGGGAGGGCGCTGAGCACCAGCAGCAGAAGAGCTGGCAGCAGGTGGCGCCACGCGGCGGCCGCGACAGGCCACAGGGAGCTCAGCAGGTAGGAGCCAGTGGTGAAGAGCGCGTGGCACAGCATCAGCGACAGCAGCAGGTAGAGGATCCCCTCCAGACCCCACAGCACACGCTGAAGGGGTTGCCGCCAGCCCGATGTGGTCCACCACTGGGCCCATCTCTGAGGCACACGGCACATGCACCAGCGCAGCCAGCCCTGCCGCGTGACCCAGGCCGACCAGGGCAGTGCCCGCTGCGGCCCCTCGCCGGCCCCGATGGCATCTGTCTCCACTTGCGGCTGCTGCATCATGCCCGGTGCACCTGGGGAGAGGGCCAGGCCAGCTGCAGAAGCCGCCCTGGAGAGGCCTGGGACCTCAGGGCAGGTGGGGGTGCTGGGGTCAGGTGGGTACCAGCGTGGGCGGGGTGGGGCTTTGAACCGGGGCTTAGGTCTTACCTCTGGGCAGAGACCCCTAAGTCATGTTGCTTCCTGCCGCGCTCAGGACGCCTGGCAGCCAGAGTCGAGCCCCCGCTGTCACTCACCCCCACCCTCCCCTAGGGATCCCCATTGTGACCCGGGAGAGGGTGGGGTCCAGCCAAGAGAAGAGCCACTGCACAGCTCTCCGTGGCCCTTCCAGGCTGGCAGGGGCTTGGGCTGAGCCCACAGATGTAGATCCCCATGCTTTCCCACGGGAAGCTCTCTCGGGGTCCCTGTTCTTACCCTGCTACCCTGTATCCAGTCCCACTCTGCTCTCCTGTAAGTCTTTCTGGACGCTCATTCTCTAGAACCACAGAGGAGGCCAGAATGGCCAACCCCAACCCACAAGCTCGGAAACGGCTGCCACATCCTTCCCTGAGCTCCCTGTCCCTTAGCTCACCTTCTATCGCTGTCCTCGGACTCAGACCCAGGTGTCCACTGTCCATATTGTGGGTCCAGAGGTCCCCTGAGTTCAAGGGTATTCTCCTGCCTGCCCAGGCCGGGATGGAGGAAAGGAGACCCGGGGAAGCAGCATGGCCAGTGTATTTCTGGAGGGCACTCAGACCCAAGGAAGGAGGCAGAAAGCCAGGCCAAGCAGGGCCAAGGGCACACCACGGGCTCCCAGGAGCAGCCCCAGGCCCAGGAGCAGCAGTAGCAGAGCCTCCTGGGGGCTGAGTCTTCCTGGGACCACTGCCCTAGATAGGAATACAGCCTCCTGCCGTCCTGGACCCTCACCGGCCCCCTGACTCTGGCTTCCCGTGAGAAGTGTGTGCTGTGGCTCCGGGGCATCTGCGGGCCTGCGGGGAGAGAAGGTGGCCGCTGGGCTCCAAGAACTTGACCACTTGCTCGCCTGCCTACACTTGTGTGCCTGCCAGGCTCGTGCACACTTACCAGTGGAGCAGGTCGAAGGCCAGGAAGCTGACCAGGAGCAGCAGCAGCAGCAAGGCTGGGCCAGGCGTGGAAAAGACTGCCCGAATTGTCAGCCCCAGTGCCCCTAGCCCCAGGACACTGTCGAGGAGCTGGGCCAGGTTAGGCCCCCGGGGGACATACATGGACCCGCTGGACTCCACGACCCCTCCCTAGCACCCAGGCCCCTGGGAGGGACCGGGGTAGGGTGAGCCAGGGCTTTGGGCCTGCGTAAACAGAGCTGGGTCATGGAGGGAGGTGGAGTTGACAGGAAGGACTGATGTCGGAGGGAGTGTGGGAGGGAGGGAGGCCCTGGTAAACACTCAAGGGTGAACTCGGTGGGAATCTCCCCCTCCCCACACACCCATCCGCCAAACCCTCCTCACCTTGCAGTCCGTTTTTCCAGGACTGGGCAGCTGGGGCATTGTGACCTATGGCCAGGTGGGGCCCCAGGGTAGAGAGAGGGCTGCTGCTGGCTTTGGTCTCATAAGCTTAGGTGGGGCTTAGTCAGAAGGGAGTCAGCGATTTCTGAGAATGAAGATTCATCTTCTTGCCTTTGGGAATTCTCTGTTTTAGGCCCCACCGTGGGGATCTGAGTTACCAGGAAGGCATTCTAACCCCATTGTCACATGAGCAGCTGAGCAAGAGAGGAAGGGCTGCTTTCTTTATCCTGTGGGTTCCCAGAGCTGTGTGTCTAGGGGGCAATCATTCAGTCTTCCTGTCGGCAGCTCTCTCTCCCCTGAGAGCTGGGTGATGCCTGTGGGCCCTTGTGGGGGAATTTTCAGGACCGCAGCCCTGAAGTGCAGAAAGAGGCTCTGCCAGGAAGTACCCTACGCTTTCTGGGGCTGTGGTCCCACCAGACTGCTGAGGGATGGGGCACCGGGGGGCTGTTGCTAAGCTCTATGGTTTGTGGGAAGTGTTCCAGATACTGGGATTCCAGAAATGGCATAGATAATGTGAATGTAAGAGGGCCACATCATAGTAACCCCCAAACTGGAGGTTAAAGGTACCCTCTGAGAATGAAATTAAGGAAAATGAACAGATAAGGAAGGGATTGATCATCTGAAAAAGAAACCTATTCCCATGAGAGCCTGTAAATGGCTGGTGGTTACAGAAGTTCCAGCACATCTCAGTTCAGTGACTTGAGAGACAAGAGTGGAAGTGGATCATAACTAGGAATAGAATCCGTGTCCATACACTATACTTGGAAGGAAACTGATGGGGGAGGGGAGAAGACAGGGACAATGACTGTAGAGCCCCTAAGGGAGGAGACAACAAGTATCAGGCATCAGGGTTGCCTGGATGACTCAGTCAGTTAAGCATCTAGATTCTCGATATCGGCCAAGGTCATGATCCCACAGTTCATGGGATCAAGTCCTGTGTCAGGCTCTGTGCTGACAGCTTGGGATTCTTACTCTCCCTCTCTCTCTGCCCCTCCCCTGCTTTCATGTGCATATGTGCATGGTCTCTCTCTCTCTCTCTCTCTCTCTGTCTCTCTCTCTCTCTCTTAAAATAAATAAACATAAAAAAGAACCAGATGGTATATCTGCCTCCAGTGGGCCCTGTCCAAAGACTCAAGCCTGGTACACTTGACATCTTTGGTAGTGATGGGCTCAACAGCTCATAGAGCCAATGCTGCTGGCCCTTGGGACCATTCACTGATTGTTATTACTCTGGTTCTTCCAAGAGTAATAAAGCAATGCCTGCAAAATTCTGAGGGAAGATTACTTCCAACCTAAAAACATGTATCTGTCCAAATGATTATCATGTATGAGAATAGAATCAAGATATTTTAAGCCATGCAGGTTCTCAAAAATTTGACCTCACACATCTTTCCTAGAAAGAAAACTATCAGAGGATGTGATTTAGCAAAATCAGGCATTAAACCAAGAGGACAATATGAGATTAAAGAAATGAAGCTAAACACAGGAAAGCAATGATGAGAAAGGCTCAGGATGGCAGCTGTGCTTCCAAATGAAGAGAGCAAACAAGCCAGCCTGGGCTCAAAAGCAAGATGCTCCAGAAGGGATGTCTCCAGAAGAAAATGAGATTGATTATCTGTGGTCTTTAGCTATGTTCAAAATAAATGTTCAGTTCTGTTGGTTGCTTTGGGATTAAATTATCAATTGGTGCCCAGAAAACCAAGCAAATGATAAAACAAAGTAATTGCTAACTCCAGGGAACTCAAAAAGCTGAACAATAATATTTACATGGCCATAATATCAGCACCGAATATCCATCCCCGTGATTTAGCTCTTTGGGAGGATGGAAGGAGTGCGTTATGTACTTGAATATATGTGTAGGGGAGGGTGGTAGAGGACCTAAATCCTTAATTCCATAGCAGAAAATCTACAGATGACATCTAGACGTAGAAAAATTCTATGTAGCACTAGAAGCAGAGAGATAAATACAAGGAGAAATAACAGAATTAAAAGTGATTGACCTGGGAATGGAGAAGAATAGAAGAGTCTTCTGTTGCAAGCCTCAATGTGATTTACCTTTAAAACTATATCCTCTAGTATTGTGGTTAAAATGATTTAGTTAAAAATAAAGAAAATGAATACAGGGTCATACTGTAGAGATCAGGAATATACCCTCCCAGGATGAATGAAATACCAATTTCCACACGTTACATGGATGTGCTCTTGTAGCTTGAGATAAGAATTCCAGTGACAGCATCAAACACCATCAAACTTGAAAGTTGTGGAGCTCATGCATTTTTAGATGGAGGTGCTCTAAATCTCCATCTAGTGCTTCTCAGCCTTTAATGTGCACATGAACCTCCTGGGGTTGAATCCTCTTGGGATCTTGTTAAAATGCAGATTCTGATGCAGTAGGTCTGGGGTTGGGATTCAGCATTTCTAACAAGCTCCCAGGGGATGCTGGTGCCCTTGGTCCTCAGCCACACTTTGAGAAGGAGGGCTCTCAAAGACATTGATGTGCAAAAGAGAGATGGGCGGGGAGGGGGGGGGGAAGAGGTGGTGAGCAAAGGATGGGTATGTGGGGAGATGCCTCCCAGTGCATGGAGGTGCCATGGGAGGGAGTCTCTCATCAAGGCTCACCTGCATCATAGGGAGAGCACTTAATACAGAGTTGTGCCCCAGCACCAGGGAGTAGATTCCACTGCTTCTCTACCTGTGCAGCCAGACACATGGCCTCTTTTCTTGATTTATTCCATCCATGTGTGTGGGGATAAGAGGGCTGTATTAAGCTGTTTTCCCACCCTTAGTTCACCTGGTGAGCTTAGCAGCCCCTGGGAACCACTTATTATCTCACTTCATCGCAAAAACCCCGAGGCTAAGATATTGTCCCCATTTTATAGATGAGGAAACAGAGGCTCACAGAGCACATGATTGTCCAAGGATACCCACACAAAATAAACAGCGGAGGTGGGTGTGAAATTAAGCCTGCGTGGTGCCAATGTCAGCTCTCCTCTCCACCTCCAGCCACCTGACCGCCCTGGGGAGCCGGCAGGGGATTCCCAGGTCACCCCTTAAGCCCAAATCTCTTTGGGGCAGCTGTCTCCAGCCGGTACAGCTCAGTCCTGCTCGCTTGGGCTTTGCATCATATCCTCGCCCTCATGAGGTGGTGAAAATTCTCCACATGGCTCCCGGAGTTAGAGACCTGGCTGCGAGCCCCTGAGTGCAAACCTGCTGCTATAGCCTTGGAGCTGTGCCTCTAGAACCTGCCTCCAGGCTTGGCACCCTTGCAGCCCAGGAAACCAAGTGACAAGGGCCAAAGGCAGCAGCCGATCTGGGAGCATACGTGTGGGGATGAGGAACTAATGAAGGAGCATAAGAAGGATCTGAGGGGCTCAGGGAGCATGGAGGGACACGAAGTGGCCCCGAAGGTAGTCACAGGTCAGAAAGGCAAGGGGTAAGAGATGAGAAGGATGAGGGAACACAGGGGACACAAGAGGTACCAGCATCCCACAGATCTGAGCCTCTGAGGGATCAGCCAGGGGTGGCTAGCATGCCCCATCGGGCCAGTTCCTTCGGGGACATGTGCCCCAGTTCGTGGTCTGCCATCTCTTTCCTACAGAAACTTGCACTGTTGGGGAGAGTCCATTTCCTCAGCCCCACTTGGTCAAGGCCTCTCTAACCTTGAAGATATTACACAGGTACTTTTTAAAAAAATGTTTATTTTTGAGAGACAGAGCATGAGCAGGGGAGGGTCAGAGAGAGAGGGAGACACAGATTCCGAAGCAGGCCCCCAGGCTCTGAGCGATCAGCACAGAGTCTGATGCAGGACTCGAACCCACTAACCGCAAGATCATGACCTGAGCTTAAGTCGGACGCCCAACCGACTGAGTCACCCAGGCTCCCTTACACAGATACTTTTAGAGCACTGACTAGTGTTGTTCTAGGTCCTGAGGTGTAGCTGTGAACATTTGGGTATAAGAAGCTCTTCTGGAGTGTGGGTTACCTGTGTTGGAGGTGGGGACCCAGGCAGTGAACACATAATAAAACAAGATAATCTCAAATAGTGTTGAGTGCCTTGAAGACAATAATAAAACGGGTGAGGGGAAAGAGTGTGTGTAGAGGATGAGGCTTGCTTTCATCAGAATGGTCAGCAAAGGCTTTTTGGAAACAGGTGATACTGAAAAGCAATCTGTAGACTGAGGAGGCAAACCTGGTGAACCAGTGCAAAGGCCCTGAGGCTGGATGGGGCCAGTGTGTTGAAGGGACTGCTAGAACGCCAGCGTGGCTGGAGGAATATGAGCCAGGAGAAGAGCCCAGGGTGATGAGAGGGGAAAGGTGTGGGTAGGGAAGAACCTTGCCATGAAGGACCTTGCAGGTGAATGCCCTAGGGGCTTAAGCCAGGAGCACTTTGACCAAATTTAAAAAATAAAAAAATTTTTTTTTAATATTTTATTTATTTCTGAGAGAGAGAGAGAGAGAGAGAGAGAGAGACAGCATGAGCAGGGGAGGGTCAGAGAGAGAGGGAGACACAGAATCCGAAACATTCTCCAGGCTCTGAGCTGTCAGCACAGAGCCTGACGCGGGGCTCGAACCCAGGAACCGGGAAATCATGACCTGAGCAGAAGTCGGACATTTAAGTGACTGAGCCACCCAGGCACCCCCCCCCATTTTTTTTTTTTAATTTTGAAAGAGAGAGAGGGAGGGAGAGAGAGAGAAAATATACAAGTGGGGGAGGGGCAGAGAGAGGGAGAGAGAATCCCAAGCATTCACTACCACCAATCCCTAGATGGGCTGGAACTCCCTAACCATGAGATCATAACCTAAGCCAAGCCAAGAGTTCAACTTTAACCCACTGCACTACCCAGATGCCCTGGAACTTGACCTGATTTAACTGTGGGTGGGAGCCTCAGAAGGTTGAGATGTCCTAGCTGGGTGGCCCCTCACACCCACCTATCAAACTTGGGTGAGGTTGGGGCCAGAGAAAGAGAAGTGGCCAGAGTGGGCTTTGGAGGAAGGGGGAGCAGCCTTCAGGGCCCGTTCAGACCCACTTCTAGCTCCTCGGGAGCCTGTGCTGACCTCCCACCCCGAGAAGCCTCAGTGTACAGTAGTGTCTTTCTGCCCCTGACTTGGCCAGCCCCACGCCTCAGGGACCCTTGGGTTCGTCGTCCTACCTTGAGTTTTTCTAATCCTCCCTCTTGCCTGGGACCTAGCAGTGCTGCCGAGGCTGGCGCTCCAAGGCAGAAGCCAGACCCCGAAGGCCCTGACCTGGTTACTCCCGCTGAGGGGTCTCTCTACCCAGTATGCTTGGGTTGGGGCAGATGCCTTGAGGGGCTTCAGGACGTGATTCTGCCGTTGGTGTTGGGTCAGTTCCAGAGGTATCGGGTGGGGGGTGGTATTTCTTTGGAGGGATCATGTGAGATCAGGCCGCCAGAATGATTTGGGATGATTCAAATTGTTTATATAGAGGCGCTGCAAACAATATTCGCTCAGGGCGGCATACACTCCAGAGGATTCCTGGCCACCTCTGGGCATCGCTTCTTAGGTGGGGATGGCTGTATCTCTGGCGGGCTCCTTGCAAAGACAAAACAGTGGCCAGAGGCGCCCAGTGGACGCATTTCCTTCCTTCTGGGAGGCGATCTGGTGTGGGGGAGTCAGAGGGGGGCTGGGGAGCGGGAATGCGAAAGGGCCTGCGCTCTGGAATCCCTGGATCGGGATGGGGGCAACCAGCCAGCAAGAGACCCCGGGCTGCTGGCCCCAGGAGGAGAATGAGGTGGGGGTGGGGAAGGCAGCAGGGAGGGCCAGAGGCGCGCGCCTCAGGCCTCGGCCCCTCCACCCACGGCCCCAACCCTCCGGGTATCGCGGCTCTCGCTCCTCTTCTCGGATTATGTAACCCCAGAACGTGGCAGCCGGGTGAGCAAAGGAGTAGGGGAGGGCAGGGGAAGGAAGAGAGAAGAGAGGCGGGGCCGGAGAAGGGGATGGCGATGGGAAGCACCGCCTCTGGCTGGGCCCCTTGTCTTTCGGAAGGATTCCTGGAGGGCTAGTCCTCCCCGCCTCACCGCCCCCGCCTCACCCCGCGCCTCAGTTTCCCCTCTTCTTTCCGTCCCATCCGCCCTGGCAGGGGGCCTCTGATTCTAGATGGATTTCCCTCTCCGGTAGTAGTTTCCTCCCCAAAGTTCTCAGCTTTGCTACCTTGGCCAAGTCAGTTGGGCGCTCTGAGCCTCAGTTTCCCAGTTGGTAAAATGAGGTTCGATTGAGAGGCCGTGTGCAAAGTGCCTGGCATGGTGTGTGATGCAAAGTAGGTGCCCACTGTGGGGCGGGCGCCTCGCAGGATTAAGTGGAATCGGGGGTGCCGAGGGGGTGTGCAGACTACAGACGGCAGCGCACCCGCGGGGCGGGTGAGCTCGGCACGGCCGGAGGGGGCGGGGCAGGGTCGGTGGGTGCGGAGACCCCAGTCCGCCGCTCCGGGGTCTGTCCAGCGAGCAACGCCCGGGCCCTGCCCTGCCTTGTCCTCCCCTCCCCTCCCCTCCCCTCCCCTCCCCTCCCGGGTCCAAGGCCCGCGGGCGTGCGGTGGGCGGGCCGGAGGCACAGGGGGCGTGCGGCCGCAGCAGGAAGGGGCGGGGGGCTCCCGAGCACCGGGCAGGAAGAGACAAATCCACCGACCGCAGCGGGGCCCGCGCATCCGCACCTTTGACTCAGCCATGTGGGGTCTCCTGCTCGCCTTGGCCACCTTTGCGCCCGCCGTCGATCTAGGTCTGGGGACGCCCGGCACCTCCGTGCCGGACCTCGCGCCGCCCGCTACCACCAAGGCCCCGGTCTCGACCCTGGCCCCGAGTAGCAGCCCGGCACAGCCGCCCTCGGGGAAGGATAATGGTGAGCGCCCGGACCGAGGGCCCGCTTCTCGGGCTAGTCGGTTACCCTACCCCGGCCCACTGTGCCGACCCTTCTCCGACTCCCCGAAACACACACACACACACACACACACACACGCACGCACGCACACGCACTCACGCTCACACACTCCCTGCCTGGAGCTTGTGTGCCGACCCTTCCCCAGCGCGCGCACGCGCGCGCGCGCGCACACACACACACACGCACAAACCCACACACTCCTCCCTTTTTCCCCTCCCTGCCCCTTGTTACGGCTGCTGACTCAGCAGCCTCAGTTCCCGGCCAGACCGAGTCAGCGGTCCTGGGACTGGAGGCAGTAAGATGCTGCCTCTTCCAGCCCCAAACCTTCCCTTTTCACAGATGAGGAAACTGAGACCAGAGCCAGGAGAAGGGGAGAAAAGAGGGATGGACAAAAGCACCAGACTAAATGGTGTCGAGCTAGACTTAGGACGGAGAGAACTCAAGGGCAGGGGCTGGAAGGAAAGAACGGAGCAAGGAAGGGAGCCTGCCTTTTGCTGAGGCCGCCAGGAGGAAAGGGGCACCATCAGGGGAAGGGGAGAGACGGGCAGCCTGACTTCCTGACTTTTCATTAGCGAGTAGGTAGAGGAGGAAGGCAAGCGATGGCCCTCAAGGAAGGCTTCTCAGAGGAGGCAAGTGAAACTGGGTCCTGAAGGGTGGATCTCTCTGAATTAGGAAGCGCTAAAAAGAGAGAGCAGTCAAGAAGAAACAGTAGGTGGAAAAGCATGCGTCACCTGATAGGAAAATGTCCAGCTCGTTTTAGAGGTACCTGTAGAGCCTGGGTGGGTGGGGAGCTGGTGGTATCCGCCGTGTTCCAGGCCCCGTGCTGAGGGCGAGCAGGACACGGGTCCAGCCCTGGAAAGCCTGAACCCCCGGGCAGATGTGAATCTAAGGACAGAACATCTCAGCCCAGAGGGCAGATGCAGCAATAAAAGCAGCACTGAGGCTTTGGAGCCTGAGATGGAGTCTGGAGCTAAGGAAGGCTCCTGGGCTGAAATTCAAAGAATGGGGATTAGGCAATAAGATCAAGAGTGTGGATGATATGATGGAGAGGGTCAGTCAAGGCAAAGGCCTGGAGATAAAGAACTGAAGACTCAGCTCTTTGGAGCAACCAAATAGCTCCCAGTGGCTGGGTGTAGTTCTCCGTTGGAGAGGGTCAGCATTGAGGCCGGCCAAACATGCAGTCATGACAAGAAGAAGGAGCCAAGAAAGTGGTGGGAGAGGCAGGTGGGGGGCAGACTAAGCCCACACTAAGGTCCCTGGATAGTTGAGGTGAGGGGGTGCTGCTGTGGGCTTGCATGCTTTCCTGGGCTGGCAGACCACTCCATCTGCCATTCTTCCCTGCCCTGATGTGCCTCCAGGGACCTCAGAACAGAGCGCCCGGATTCGCTTCATCAAGAAAAAGGTCATTATAAAGAAACGGAGGAAGCTAACTAGACCCAGACCGTTGGTGACTACCAGGCCTCCAGCTATCACCACCCCTGCGGGAGCCCTTGACCTCCCGGAGGAGAAGCAACCAGGTACTGCGTTCCCCCAGGGGCCCTGCCCGAACTTGCAGCCCGCGGGCCACATAGTCATGTCACTTTTGGCCCTCATGGGCATAGGCATGGCCCCAGCTTGCCTAGCACGTGGGCAAGCGTAGGCTCGGCTTCCTACCTGCCGTGACCACTCTCTCTCTCTCTCTCTCTCTGGTCCCGTTTCACTGCTCTGTCCCCGCCCCAGGCTGTCCGCCTCTGGGCTTGGAGTCCCTGCGAGTTTCAGATAGCCAGCTCGAGGCCTCCAGCAGCCAGTCCTTTGGTCTGGGACCACACCGGGGACGGCTCAACATCCAGGTCAGCAGCCCGGGCTCCAAGCAGGGCAGCCCCGAGGAACGGCTTCCCCACCCCTCCCCAGCGCCCATCTTGCCCCACCCTGGGCTGTTCACCTGGGTCTGATCGCCACATCCTGTGCCCACAGTCAGGCCTGGAGGATGGTGATCTCTATGACGGGGCCTGGTGTGCAGAGCCCCAGGATGCTGAGCCATGGCTTCAGGTGGATGCCAAGCACCCCACCCGCTTCTCGGGCATTATCACACAGGGCAGGAACTCTGTCTGGAGGTGAGGCAGGCTAGGCCAGTCCGGGAGGTCATGGGCAGACTCAGGAGGGTTGGGGTGGGGGAGTCATGAAGCCACCGATGATCTCTCCCCACCACTCCCGCCAGGTACGACTGGGTCACATCCTACAAGGTCCAGTTCAGCAATGACAGTCGGACGTGGTGGGGGAGCAAGAACCGTAGCAGTGGGATGGATGCGGTGAGCGGTCCCATGGGCGCCGGGGCCCACTGCAGGTTGACGGGCTGGGCTGGGGCTCCTGTGAGGTCAAGGAACAGATGCCCACTCAGCATCCCAGGAGAAAGGGGGTTGCTGTCAAGATGCGTGGCAGCCACCATGCAGCCGTGGGGCCAAGCTGCTTTGGAATATGCCTACCTCCTCCCCACATACTTTCTCCGCAGGGTGGGTGCCACTTCATGCTACAGCTTCCTACTGGAACCCCCTTTCCTACTGATGGGCCTCAGACCCTTGCACCGCTTCTTACCTCCCCACCACACTGGCTTTCCCATCCCATGGACCCCTTTTTATACCAGGCTACAGCGAGGGCCCTGGTCAGCTTTAGGACTGGCTGTTCCCCATTGATGTGGCCATATTGGTCTAATAAGCTGTGACCAAGCCAGAAAGCTTGGTGGCCTAGAGCTGCCCGTTGGCAGGGGGTCGGAGGGGTGGGCGGGTGGTCTGTGTTTGACAGAGAGCTCAGGGCTCCAGGCCAGACCACCAGGGTGGGTTTGGTGGTGAGCTTGAAAGCCTGAGCTCCTCCTCTGCTTCTGGGCCAGGCTGCTGGGCTTTGAGCAGTCCCACTAATGGAATTGATGCCGCCAGGTATTTCCTGCCAATTCAGACCCCGAGACGCCAGTGCTGAACCTCCTGCCTGAGCCCCAGGTGGCCCGCTTCGTTCGCCTGCTGCCCCAGACCTGGCTCCAGGGAGGCGATTCCTGCCTCCGGGCAGAGATCCTGGCCTGCCCCGTCTCAGGTGGGCAGTGAGACGAGGCCTGGATGAGCAGGGTGGAAACCTCCCCAGAGACTCCCCCTTTACCATGAATTCATTCTCCGCCAGATCCTAATGACCTGTTCCCTAAGGCGCCTGCACTGGCATCCTCTGACCCTTTGGACTTCCGGCATCACAATTACAAGGCCATGAGGAAGGTCAGACGGGAACTCCTGTGACCCAGGAGGGAGGAGCTGCCTAGCTCAGGTCCCCTTCCCACCAGGGCGGAGCCTACTGTGACTGTCCTCATGTCCCCACTCCCCCCACTGTCCTGCCCTTCTTTCTCGTTGACCCCTAAACCCCGTCCCAATTGAAAGAAGTGATGGTACTTCTCTCGTTCTAACCCTTCCTTCTGGGCTGCTATTGCTTCTCTCCTGCTCGGGGCAGTGGTGCCCCATCTGTGTGGGCCACCACTGGTGTTTGTGAGTCCTTCCGTGGCCTCATGTGGTCTGACCCTTGGGTCCAATCCTCCCGTGCCCTGTGCCATGCTATACTCTGCCCGTCCCCCTCCCCGCCAGCTGATGAAGCAGGTGAACGAGCAGTGCCCCAACATCACCCGCATCTACAGCATTGGGAAGAGCTACCAGGGCCTGAAGCTGTATGTGATGGAGATGTCGGACCACCCTGGCCAGCATGAGCTGGGTACTGGCAGGTTCTGGGCGGGGAGAGGTAGGCACAGGGAAGGGTTGTGGGCGTGCGCCGACGTCGAGCCCCTGTGTTCCCAGGAGAGCCTGAGGTGCGCTATGTGGCCGGCATGCATGGCAACGAGGCCCTGGGGCGGGAGTTGGTCCTGTTCCTGATGCAGTACCTGTGCCGTGAGTTCCTGCGAGGGGACCCGCGGGTGACCCGGCTGCTCACCGAGACACGCATTCACCTGCTGCCCTCCATGAACCCTGACGGTTATGAGACCGCCTTTCACCGGGTAGGCCACCTGGCATGAGGGCCACCCTGCCCCTTCTGCGCTGGTACCTGCTTGGCTGGAACAAGCCCCTTCCCTGGCAGGGCTCCGAGCTGGTTGGCTGGGCAGAGGGCCGCTGGAACCAGCAGGGCATTGACCTCAACCATAATTTCGCCGACCTCAACACACCACTCTGGGAAGCAGAGGATGATGGGCTAGTGCCCGACACGGTCCCCAACCATCACCTGCCACTGCCCACTTACTACACCCTGCCCAACGCCACTGTGAGTGTTCTGGGGAAGGGCCGCGGGGTCATCCGGGGGCTCTCGTCTCTGTGTGCCACCTCACCCCGCCTGACCGTGACTAGGTGGCTCCTGAAACACGGGCAGTGATCGACTGGATGCAGAGGATACCCTTTGTGCTGAGCGCCAACCTCCACGGGGGTGAGCTCGTGGTGTCCTACCCGTTCGACATGACTCGGACCCCTTGGGCTGCCCGTGAACTCACGCCCACCCCGGATGACTCTGTATTCCGCTGGCTCAGCACCGTCTATGCTGGCACTAACCGGGCCATGCAGGACTCAGACCGCCGACCCTGCCACAGCCAAGACTTCTCCTCCCACGGCAACATCATCAACGGTGCCGACTGGCACACGGTCCCCGGGAGTACGTGCCTTAGGGGAGAGCTAGCCCTGGCCCCCGAACCCTGTCCCCGTAAGACCGGCCGCTCACCCCACCCAGAACAGCGGTGCTGACTCCCGCCGGGCCGAGTCTGGCAGAGGAGGGCGCCAGGCGGGCGGGGCTCGCACCCGCCACTCAGGCTCCGGTGTCTGTGGCAACCCTAGGTATGAACGACTTCAGCTACCTGCACACCAACTGCTTTGAGGTCACCGTGGAGCTGTCCTGTGACAAGTTCCCGCACGAGAGCGAGCTGGCCCAGGAGTGGGAGAACAACAAGGATTCCCTCCTCACCTACCTGGAACAGGTAGGATCCGAGAGTCC
Source organism: Hyaena hyaena (assembly GCF_003009895.1). Taxonomy (NCBI): domain Eukaryota; kingdom Metazoa; phylum Chordata; class Mammalia; order Carnivora; family Hyaenidae; genus Hyaena; species Hyaena hyaena. The sequence goes on along the minus strand of NW_024080650.1, from coordinate 198,973 downwards.
ACCCACCCCCGCCTGCTGCGGTCTGCTGTCCGTGTAGGGTGGCAGCTCCCACCAGGGGGCGCCTCCCAGTGTCCCGCTGCGCGTGCTGACTCCCAGAGGCCTTGGGTCACGCTTGGCATCAGGTGGACTTGGAGGGTCAGAGCACCGGAAGTGCAGTTTGCCGGCAGGGCGGCGTCAGACATTAGTTGGGAGGAGGAGACCCCATGGCAGTGTAGACCCGAGTCCGTGGAGCTGTCCCAGAGCTGCCTGGGGAGAGCGTTCCCAGAAAAGACCCATTATGCAAGCGCACAGGGGTGCCCTGGCCTAGACGCGTCACATCCCACAGGAACTATATCCCTTGTAATGGCCCTGTCAGTGTCGTTTCCAAGGGTCCCAGAATGACAAGCCCTATGTCAAGTGTCGCTGAACTTGGGGAAGCCCAAAGATAGGCCTTCCCACCAGGTGTTTGTAGTTCTCCTGTTCAGATGCATCAGGAGTTGTTTGTTTGTTTGTTTGTTTTTATACATAGATTTATTTTTGAGAGCGAGCGAGCATGTGTGGGAGCCGGGGAAGGGCAGAAAGAGGGGGACAGAGGATCCAAAGCAGGCTCTGTGTTGAGAGCAGAGAGCCCGATGTGGGGCTCGAACTTGCAAATTGAGATCATGGCCAGAGCCGAAATTGGATGCTTAACCGACTGAGCCACCCAGGTGCCCGCATCGGGAGCTACTTTTACCCGAGTATTGCTACCTAGGAACATAGATGTGCCGTCTTCAAGTTTGCCGTGAACAGAGCCAGACAATGAAGTGAAGGTCACATGTCACGCGGAAGGAAAAGGGTTTTGATAGCCTTTTCCCGCACAGGTGCGAATGGGCATCGCAGGAGTTGTGCGGGACAAGGACACAGAGCTTGGGATTGCCGATGCTATCATTTCTGTGGACGGGATTAACCACGATGTAACGACAGGTGTGTCGGGGAGGGGATGGCGGAGGTGTGGGCGGGCTTTAGGCAGGGTGGGAAGCAGGGTTACTGAATCCTGATCTTGCCCTTCACTCTTGTCAGCATGGGGCGGGGATTACTGGCGCCTGCTGACCCCAGGGGACTATGTGGTGACCGCCAGTGCTGAGGGCTATCACTCAGTGACGAGGAGCTGCCGGGTCACCTTTGAAGAGGGCCCAGTGCCCTGCAATTTCCACCTCACCAAGACTCCCAAACAAAGACTTCGCGAACTGCTTGCCTCTGGGGCCAAGGTGCCCCCAGACCTTCGGAGGCGGCTGGAGCGCCTGAGGGGACAGAAGAATTGACACCTCCAGGTGACACAGGCCTGGAGCCTTGGGCAGGCTGGACCTGTCGAGAACTGAAAGCGGGAGGGACAGAGCTGGGGAAGAGGTGCTGAGGCTCATTAAAGCTCCTTGGTACCTTAGGCATTCTTCCTGCGGTCTCTGTGTCCCAGATCCTGCCCCTGGGCCAGGCCTCAGCTTCCCCTCCTTCCCGATTCTATTCCGCACATGCCTCCAGGCTCGCATCAGGTGACTTCTGGAGAAATGGTGTGGAAAGAGGATCCCGCCTGGGTTCTTCTTGAACTTCAGGCTTGCCAGGGCAACTCATCAGCCAATCAGCTTCTCCAGCAGGCACCGCTGCAGTGCTCAGGCCCAGACATGCAAGGAGTCCAGGATATACAGTGGCCTCCCAGCCTCTTGGGGCTCACTGTCAAGAGAACCTTCTGGGGTTCCCTGTGGGAGCATAGATGGGATTACATACGTGGGTGTGAAATAATGCAGTGCATTTCGGTAGGGATTCAAAAGGTCAAGGATGCAACAGATACGAGGCTCTCGGAGGTTAGGTGGGAGGTGAGCCAAGGGTGGGGTATGGACAGAGAGCTCCAAGAGGGAGAGACAAGGCGAGGAAGACAGAACAGCGGGGGACATTAGAATTCGCGCCACGAGTCATCTTTGGAGAGTGTTGGTAAATGGCAAGATTTGATTCGTTTCATTCAGACTGAAGGGCAAATTATGTGTCAGCCTTGCAAGGGAAATAGCCCACGTAGGTATTTTAAGCAGAGGAAATTTTAATGCTGGATGTTGGATATAAAGGTTTGGGAAGAGCCGGATGAGAAAAAGAGAGAAAGGAGTTTTACCTAAAAATGGGGCTACGGACCATATGCAGCCACTTGCCATGATCACTTGCCGTGCCTCGAGCCTGAAGCAGAATCACTCCTTCCTTCCTTCCACTTTCTAATCTCCAACCTACCAAATCCACTGGCAAAATCTAACTGTAACTGGGGCGCCTGCCTGGCTCAGTCAGTGGAACATGCAGCTCTTGATCTCGGGGTCGTGAGTTCGAGCCCCATGTTGGGCGTAGAGATTCCGCCCAACGTTTGAAATAAAATGTTCCAAAAAATCCACCTGTACCCCAGCTTGCAAAGAAGCCCACAAAATGTAGTTTCTAGGCGCCTTGCCCCCTGCAATTCAGAGGAGAGCTTGTAAGGGCGGGGATGGGGCACTTACTAACGTGTAAATTCAACACGAAGACATCTGTGTAGCGTTCTGTCAGGTAGGCTCTTTCTAGTGTTGGCTCTTGTATTGTCTCTGTTTCTTGAGCTGTTTCTGCCTCTCCTATTTTCTTTTAATAAAATGCTTATTTATTTTGGAGAGAGACGGAGAGGGAGAGAGAAAGCATAGGGGAGGGGCAGAGGGAGACAGAAGATCTGCAATCGGTTCTGTGCTGTCAGCAGTGAGCCCGATGCAGGGCTCCAACTCACAAACAGTGGGATCATGACCTGAGCCGAAGTCAGACACTTAACTGGCAGAGCCACCCAGGCGCCCCATAAAGATTTAATTTCAAGTCATCTGTGCACCCAACGTGGGGCTTGAATCTGCAACCCCCGAGATCAAGCATGCCCCACCGACTGAGCCAGCCAGGTGCCCCGGGCATGGCTATCTTAACATGAGATAAAGTTGACTTCGGGACACAGTTACCTTTCCATGTGCATTTTGGATTTAGCAGTTTGGAGGAAGAAACAGGGCAGGCTCAGTGTTTTTTGTTTTGTTTTGGAAATTGGCTCTTGAGTATGAGAAGGGAAGCAGGCGTTGATGCCAAGACGATGTCTTGGCAAGAGACTAGAGGGTTAGGAAGACTGCCAGCCCTCCCCCTCCTCTCGGGAGCCACTGAGGGTCACCTGACCTGGGAGGTGGAGAAGGGAAACCGGGTCCATCCTGGGTGGCCCTGGCTGGGAGGGGACAGGCACAAGAAGGCGGACAGCGTGTACAGGCATCTGTCCCAACAACCTGGGGCCCTGGGTCAGCAGAGTTGGTGCAGACACCACCCATCACCTTCCAGTGAGTGACCGCTCTGGAGTCAACGGCCCTGCTCGCCATGTGTCCGCCTCTGCTACAGAGTGCTGTGGGCCTCATCTGCCCTCCCTGGGCCTCCCAGGACGCTCCCCGTGGGCCCCTCTTGAGATAGAAAGGGGGTCCTTGTACCTGAGAAGTACTGGTACCCTGAGGGCCTAGCCCCTGTTCTCTAGGTGCTGGAGATGGGGATGGTGGAGGCCCTCAGTGTCGCACCCAGAACCTTCTCACCAGCCAGCACACCCATCCCTCGACTGCAGGGGGTGTTGGCCGCTAACAGCTTGCAACTTCTCTTAAGTACTGCTCGTAGCCAAACGGGAGCCTCTTGACACTGGGGTTACACACTCCACCCCACTTTGGCAGTCTGGCCAAGACTGACTGGCACGGAGCAATTAGAGCTATCTCCTTGCCACGGAGAGGGCCCAATATGGTGACCTTCAAGCTCCAGAGCTCTGTGTTGGGATCATGTCAGACTCCGGCTGAGACATTCTTAGCTCCTTCCCCGGCTCTATCCTGCTCCCTCACTGCCTTTCTTCCAGAGAGCTCTTTCACCGGCACCCAAGGCCCCACCTCAGCTCTGTTTCAGGGGACCCCACCCAAGGGAATAAGCCTATGGCAAGTGCTAATGGCAGGGTAGCCCCGCCAGACTGGGTTTTGCTGAAGGAAGAAGAGGCCTTGCTGGGATTCTTCCTCCTTCCCTGACAGCCTCCACTCTGCCCATACACACCGCAGGCACACACACACAGGCACAAACAGCTCCCCGCGACCCCTCTTCCCCCAGCTGCTCCTGAACCGCTCCCCCGAGGAAGCGGGTTGGAAGGAACACTGTCAACCTTGAGGCTTCATCATGAGATGAAGGTTTTCGGGTGAGACCGAGAGAGGGATGTCCCTGCCTCCCTCAACAAGAGGGCAGCGAGATGGCCAGCAGGCTTGGTAACTACTCCTGGCCTGGCCTGACCCTTGGGCTCCATGCTGTGGAACGGGCCAGGGCACCATTGAGAGGCCTGCCAAGTTTGTCCCTGCTCGGCAGCCACCCCACCACATTCCGCCCGGCGGCCACAGTTTGTCTTGGCAAGGTGGCCCTCTAGGCCTCGCTCCAAGAAGGGCTTGAGGGAGCAGCCCCAGACAAACCAGCTTTCACCACAGAAGCCGACGCTGGCTGGGCTTGAGTCCACGCCAGCCCCAAAGTGGCCAGACCCTCCTCCACCCACCTGAAGGTAAACTCAGACTGCGGGTGAGTTGGGTGGATGTGTGGAGGGGAGCCAGGCTCCCAGGTGAGTGGAACCCCGAGAGAGCCATCAGGGACAGGGACCCAGGCCAGGGGGCTTTCCTGGACTCACGGGATGGCTGCCCGACTGTGGGGTGTCCCTTGGCCACAGTGCCAGATAGACAGCCCTTTGCAGCCCTGCCAGGGAGATGCATCCACACTTCCCCTGTCCGGGCGGCTCAGGAACTTCTCCCAGCTCCACCGGGAGCCCTGGCAGCCCCGTCCCCCCGCCACAGGGGCCCCCTGCACAGCCAGAGGGGCATCAGGACCCGCTTTCATTCCCAGGCTGGCAGGGGGGATGGGGAAGGAAAGGCTTTGAAGAAACAAGATGGCAGGATGCTGGGCCCCAAGGAACAACAGACCTGCTAAGGCATTTTTCCTTCCCCTTTTAAACTCTTGGCTCCTCCTCTCTCAGGGAATAAAATTACCTAAAGAATTGGCCCGCCAAAATGGTCTTGTTTCTGTTATTGTCCTGCTGAGAACCTTTCCTATACCTTTGGAGTCGGGAAGTCTCTTCCATTCTGTCTCCAATGAGGGGGGGGGGTCTGTGCACCCAGAATCCCCTTGGCAGTCCTCGCAGCTCTAAACCCAAACCACCCTGTCCACCCAGGGCTGCCACTCCACTCGCCTCAGCAAGGCAGGGAGGTTTGGACCCCTTTCCCTTTGGAAAGTAAGTGGAGGCAGGGTCTCTGGACAGAAGGCCCATGAATGCTCTTCTGGAATTCCAATCAAGGGGATCCAAAGCCAAGAGTCTAGCTGGGGGGAGAATGACTTAGTGAGACATTAATTCACATTTGGTCTTTTGTGTTTGCGGCCCTGCTCCCAGAGGGTGGCGTGGCAGAGTAATGGACCCCAGGCCTTGGCGTTTTATTTCCCACAAGCCCATCTTCCCGAGAAATGGGGGAGGTGAGGGCCAAGGAAAGCCTTCTGGGAGAGTAGTGGAGAGAGAGAGAGAGAGATGAAAAGAGAGATTGAGATTGAAATGGAAAGAGAGAGATTGAGGGAGAGAGGGAATGGACTACCTATTAACAAATGATCTCTCCTGGGTAAAAGATGGGAGTTTACCATCAAACGCATAAGTAGACAGTTAATGCAATAGCTTAACATGAGACAGACAATGAATGCAATTCAGCATGTCAACAAACTAATGGAGAAAGTCATGTGCTTATCTCAAGATATGCAGAAAAGCATTCAGTAAAATAAAATAATTAATTTAAATAATTTTTAAAAACTTTTGAAAGAAAATCAGGATTAAAAGGATAATCAATAAAACCAAACATGATATTAATGGTGAAAAGTCGCAAGTTTGCCTTTTGAGATCAGGAACAAAACAAAGGTGTCCACTATTACTCCTTTTATTCAGCAGCGAATTAAGGTGTTCAACTAGTGCATTTAGGGAAGAAAAGGAAATAAGGATTGGAAATGAAGGCGCTAAGAAAATCCAAGATAATCTATGGATGAAGTATTACTATACATGAGTTTAGCAAGGTTTCTGGGTATAAGGTTATTATTCAAAAATCAATTGTATGCACACAATAAACTGACATTAAGAAATGTTATTTATAGGGGCGCCTGGGTGGCTCAGTCGGTTAAGCGTCCGACTTCAGCTCAGGTCATGATCTCACAGTCGGTGGGTTCCAACCCTACGTTGGGCTCTGCAGTGACAGCTCAGAGCCTGGAGGCTGCTTCAGATTCTGTGTCTCCCTCTCTCTCTGCCCCTTCCTTGTTCACACTCTCTCTCTCAAAAATAAAATAAAAATATAAAAAAATTTTAAAAATACTAAAATAACAAAAAATGTTATTTATAGTAGCATAAAGTAATCAAATACTGAGGAATAAATGAAAGATGTATAATACAGAGGCCTATAATATACTATTAAGAGGAGTTTTAAAAGATAGAAATAAGTGAAGGAATATACAATATCCATGGATTGAAATACTCAATATATCAAAGGCATTAGTTCTCCATTAACTGCTCTGTAAATTTACAGATGCAATGCCAAGGAAAATTCAACAGGTTTTCGAAAAGCAGAAATTAATAAACTGATTATAACATTAATATGGAAATGCAAAGGACCAAGTGTGGCCAAGATAATCATGAAGAACTAAGTTGGACAATTTGCCATACTAGATATCAAAATTTACTATAAATATAATGTAATGAAGATAGTGTGGTACTGGTGTAAATATAAACAAAAAGACCAGTGGATCAGAGTAGAGAATCCAGAACAGACCCATGCATATATGGACATTTGATTCATGATAAAAATGCCACTGTGGTGCAGTGGCTAAAAGTTGGTCATTTCAATAAATGGAGCTGAGCCAATTGACTATCCATACAAAAATAATTAAACTTGACTCCTAGCTCATATCATACACAAAAATATCTTATTGATTTGGGGGTAGGCAAAGATTTCTTTCTTTTTTTTTTTTAATGTTTTATTTATTTCTAGGAGAGAGAGAGAGAGAGAGAGACAGCATGAGCAGGAGAGAGAGAGAGACAGCATGAGCAGGGGAAGGTCAGAGAGAGAGGGAGTCACAGACTGAAACAGGCTCCAGGTTCTGAGCCGGCAGTCAGCACAGAGCCCGACACGGGGCCTGAACCCACGAACCGCGAGATCATGACCTAAGCGAAAGTCGGACGCTTAACCGACTAAGCCACCCAGGCACCCTGGAAAAGATTTCTTAAAAGGATACAAGAACTAGGGACACCTACGTGGCTCAGTCAGTTGAGCATCCAACTCTTTTTTTTTTTTTTTTCTCTCCAGTGTTTATTTGAGAGGTGGGGAGGAGCAGAGAGAGAGGGAGAGAGAGAATCCCAAGCAGGCTCTGCACTGTCAGCACATAGCCCCACCCAGGGCTTAATCCCATGAACCATGAGATCAAGCCCTGAGTCGGGTTTCATGCTGAGTATGGAGCCTGCTTAAGATTCTCGGGGCGCCTGGGTGGCTTAGTCGGTTAAGTGTCCGACTTTCGCTTAGGTGATGATCTCGCGGTTCGTGGGTTCGAGCCCCGCGTCGGGCTCTTTGCTGACTGCCAGCTCAGAGCCTCGAGGCTGTTTCAGAGTCTGTGCCTCCCTCTCTCTCTGACCCTCCCCTGTTCACTCTGTCTCTCTCTCTCTCCTAGAAATAAATAAAAATATTTTTTAAAAAATAAAGATTCTCGGGGCGCCTGGGTGGCTTAGTCGGTTAAACGTCCGACTTTCGCTTAGGTCATGATCTCGCGGCTCGTGGGTTCGAGCCCCGCGTCGGGCTATGTGCTGACTGCCAGCTCAGAACCTGGAGCCTGTTTCAGTCTGTGACTCCCTCTCTCTCTGACCCTCCCCTGCTCACGCTGTCTCTCTCTCTCCTAGAAATAAATAAAAAAACATTTAAAAAAATTAAAAAAAATAAAAATAAAAGTAAAGATTCTCTTTCTCTCTCTCTCTCTCTCTCTCTCCCCCCCTCTTTCTCCCTCTCTCTCTCTCTCTCTCTGCCCCTCCCCAGTTCATGTTTCATGCTCTCTCTCTCTAAAAAAAAAAACAAAAAAAACCCACCAAAAAACAACCACAAAGAAAAGATTGATAACTTACGCTACATTCAGTTAAGAAGTTCTGGTCATTAAAAATCTCACAAAGAGGGGTGTCTGGCTGGGTCTGTTGGAAGAGCATGAGACTCTTGATCTTGGGGTTGTGAGTTCGAGCCCCACATTGAGTGTAGAGATTCCTTAAAAAAATAAAATCTTTAAAAAAATAATAGTAAAATAAAATTGATCATGCAGTGGGAAAACAGACCTTAGAGAGGTCTTACAGAGTAACTTAGAGGTTTCTCTGGCAAAAGTCTAGTCCATCTTCAAGGGCACAAAGCTTTATTGTTTTAGCTTTCACATTTGGATCCAGAAGCCACCTAGAATTGACTTTTGTGTATGGTGTGAGGCAGAGATCAAGTTTAATTTTTTTCACGTGAATATCCAATGGACTCCATGTCATTTATTGAAAAGACTATCTTTTCCCCAGTGCATGGCACTTCTCATTTTTCTGGGTGATTTTTCTTTCTGGAAGAAGAACGGCCCCACCACTATAGGTACAGGTGGGGAGAAGGGCATTTTGCAACAGTCAGGAATAGGGCTGGTCAAAGTTGCTGCCTCGCTTCGCTTGAGTCAGGGAAGCCTGTCCACAGTGGGTCCTGTCTGAGCTAAATGCAGCCCTAAAGGTTGTCGGACCCACAAGGTAGGATGTAGAACACAGCAGCCGGGTTCTGCCAGGAAATAGAGGTGGCATGAAGGCAGAGAACTTTCTGGAGATGCTCCTTCTCTAAGGGGCTAGCAGCAGGGGCTGTTGGTGGCTTGCCCGTATCCCTTCTGATTTATAGTTGGGTTTCACCTGTTCGCAACATCCTACAGTCAAAGCCTAACTGGGGGGTTTTCTGTGCAGGTGGGAAGACAGGCCAGAGGTGCCCGAAGGTAACCTCCTGGGAGCAGGCCTCAGGCAATTGCACAGAAGGGCTAACAGATCAATGTCCCAGACTCTGCCACTCAGGTGGGAAAGCTCTGAGGTGTGTTCTACACTGTCTTCCAGAATTCTCCAGCAGGGAACTTGTCTTAGGCTCTGCTTCTAGGGGAGCCCAAACTAAGACATGTGGGAAAGAACATTATATTAGCTGGGGGCCGCCATAACAAAATGCCATAGACTGAGTGGCTTAAACAACAGAAATATATTTTCTCATAGTTCTGCAAGTTAGAAGTCCCAGATAAAGGGGTCAGCTGATTTTCATTCCTGGAGAGGACTCCCTTTGTGGCTTGTGGGTGGATACCTCACTGTGTCCTTACCTGGTGGAGAGAGAACTCTGGAGTCTCTTCCTCTTCGTACAAGGACGCCAATTCTCTCAGGTTAGGGCTCCACTTAAAACCTTATTTAACCTTGGGGCGCCTGGGTGGCTTAGTCGGTTAAGCGTCCGACTTTCGCTTAGGTCATGATCTCGTGGTTCGTGGGTTCGAGGCCCGCGTCGGGCTCTGTGCTGACTGCCAGCTCAGAGCCTGGAGCCTGTTTCAGAGTCTGTGACTCCCTCTCTCTCTGACCCTCCCCTGCTCACACTGTCTCTCTCTCTCTCTCTCTCTCTCTCTCCTAGAAATAAATAAAAAACATTAAAAAAAAAAAACCTTATTTAACCTTAATCACTTCCTTAAAGGCCCTACCTACAAATGCATCAGTGGAAGGAGGGATTAGGGCTTCAGTGTATGAACTTTGGAAGGACACAATTCAGTCCAAGGCAAAAAGCATCATTGATTTAGAACTGCCTCCTACAGATGAGGGAGTGGGCAGTGTGTGACTTGGATGGTGGCCTGAGCACAGTGTTGAGATCTTTGAGGCCAGATAACACATGTCATTTTTATCAACCACGGACCCAGAGTGTGACCACTATCCAGATGCCACCTTTGTCCCGTGCAGATTACAGTTCTGCAGGTGTCCAGCCTGCGAGGGTCCCGGGGCAGTGAGAGCTGCTCAGAGTCTGATTGGAGCAGGGTGTAGGCTGGCAGGCTTTGGGTTCTGCAAACACGGGCTGGGGGCAGGAAGTGAGGGGGAGGCCAGGTGAGCACTGCGATGACCAGAGGGCTACCCCTGTCGTGGGCCCCATGTGAGATGAATCCCAGCTATTGGCCAAGAACACAAGAGGAGGGAGTGAATGAAGGTCTCTGAATGCCACGGGCATCCCATCTGCCTTAGCGAGTGTTTGTCCAGAAGACTGCAGGGGGTGGGCCCACAGGCTGGGGAAGGGCAGACTTTCTAGAGGCCAGAGCCAAGGACAACCATGAAGAGAGTAAGGCCTGAGGCCTGGAGCTGGATGCTGGGATCCACACAGCATCAGATAGCTAGACCTTTGGGATCTAGGGGACACATCTCAGGGAATGGCGGGAATTCATCCTAGGAGGGGTAGATGAGCCTGGCAATCTTCCTGATTTACTATCCCTCCTCCCAGACTCTGAGATAGGAGAGCCAAGGGTGCCTAGGCTTGGGGAAGGGGGTGGTGGGGACTTGCTCAAATACTCAACTTCAGGACCAAAAGCCGCCCTACCCTGCCCTTTCCCCCATGAGGCCCTGAACCCTCCATTCACAATGAGTCTCACTCCTGACCTTGGTACAACGGACCCGTGTTTGGGTTGCTCTGTTCTGGTTCCCAGGAAGCCCTCTGACAACCCCTGCCTTGGTACTGGCCAGACAGCTGGGGGGATACTGAGTCTTCACTGGCCAGACTACGCTCCTCGCCTAAGCTCTTGGGGCGGAGCCCATGTCCTAAGTCCTCAGGCCCGTTAGCCTGCCCCCCACCCCCACCAACAAGAGCTGAGTGCAGACATGGGTTGCCCAGTTGAACTCTGGGGCTGTTGAAAAAGCCCAAGGTTCAAGAAGGCTGCACAGGGGCACGGTTGGCAGGGTGGGGTGGGGGGCGTGGGGGGCCAGGAGAGCTGCACAACCACTGAGAAAAGCAGACCCACGCCAAGGAAGCAGGCAAGAGAGGCCGGGCGGCCACCTGCATCTGTGTTTATTGTTCTGTTTTCTCCAACCTCAGCAGAGCAGAATATGAGGCCGGTGGTCGCTAGGCCCATTCCATGGTGCTAGGGGGCCAGCCAGAGTCATGTGTGTGTGGGGCCAGAGTCCACGGGATAGCCGCTGGGAGGAAGACCCACATTCGGGGGCCTTGGCACTCCCTCTTCTGCACGCTCGATGCCGAAAGCCCCCAGTGGGATTTGTAATGTGGCAAGCATGAGTGTGCAGGCCTCAGAGGGGGCAGCCGCGGGGTAGGGGGGGCAAGCAGCCATTGTGAGCTCCATGGGAGCCTGGGCAGGCCTCCTGAGGCTGCCGGGCACCACCCTGTGCCCCGGAGAGAAGTTGGGATGCTGGGCCCGTTGTGATGGGTCAGACACAAACAGGACCTCTCCCTGAGCTGTCTTCTTTCCCACAGTCCCCACCCCCTGCGCCTGCCACCTGATGGTCTGGTCTGCACAAGGTCCATCTCTTCCAGAGAAACCGACCCAGTAAGGCCCAGCATCCCAGTGCCTCGGGATGCTCTCCTGCCAAGAGCGTCAGCACAGTGCCAGGGCTTCAACCGGCCCCATGAACGGGAGGTGAGAGAAGCCCGTGGGGCCGGAGGCCTGAAGCACAGGGAGGCCTGTTCCGGCCCCTGGGTTGACGTCTGCCCGAAGCCCAGGTTCTGCATCTGTCTGCCATCCGGGACATGAGCGTGACTCCCAGAGGGACCTCCAGTCCGGGCTCGGTGGGGGCAACACCTGCAGACCTAGAGGGGAGAGGGAGAGAAGAAGGTGCTGGAGAAAGGCTGGCTGCCAGGGGATCGGAAACCACATCTCTCCACCTGTTCAGCTTCGGCCACTGGGGTGGGGCTGTGTGGCCCCGATAGCTGTCTAGATGGGCCCTGGAAGGGGGAGACTCGGACCCCAGGTCTTTTGGACACAGAGTCTATCTAGGGCCAAAAGAGGAAGCAAGACGGAGCCAGAGACCTACCGTGATTAGGAGTAGGCCAGGCCCTGAAGCCCCCGGGCTGAAGAGTGGAACTTGTCGGAATCTTCAAAAGGCTGGTCTGTCATAAGCAAAGAGAATTGTAAACTCTGTGTGGCCTGGGCGCCGTATCTGCCTGTGTGCCTCTGGGCAGGGGACAGCATGTAGGACATCAGCGCTTTCTGAGGGCAGAGCTGTGGGGAGCCTCGGAGGGATTTGGTAGCTCCTAGTCCTGGCCTGGGGTCAGCACTGCAGACGGGTGCAGCCCAAGCCCCCCGCTTGCCTAACTTCCTCAATCCAAAGAGAGGACTCTGGGCTCCTCTTCCCAGCCCTGCTTCCTCCAGAGTGCCAGCTCAGGAACGAAGTCAGCCTCCTGGATCACTGACCCCTAATATGCCCACAAAATTCATCACTTCTGTCACCCTCTCCCCTGCCTAACCCCCTGCCCTCTGCGTTCTCTCTGCTAATAGGAGACACCAGTGGCCCTCTGCTCCCCAACCCTCGCATTTTAAGCTCCAGTCACACTTAGGTTAAGACAAATTATCTAGAGGCGCCTGGGTGGCTCAGTTGGCTAGGCGTCCAACTCTTGACTTCAGCTCGGGTTATGATCTCATGGTTCGTGAGTTCGAGCCCTGAGTCTGGCTCTGTGCTATCAGCGTGGAGCCTGCTTGAGATTCTTTTCTCCTCTTTCTGCCCCTCCCCAGCTTGTGTGTGCTCTCTCTCTCTCCCAAAGTAAACTTAAAAAGTCTGTGCCCTTTGAAATCATCCTAGAGCATTATCTTATGAGCCTATGCTAAAGGTCATCTGATTCTAGGGACTATGACTCTTCCTAACTCACTATACACTACTGGTTAGGGCCCAGGCATTGTTAAGTTGGATGTGGACTTGAAGGAGATTGAAACATGACAGTTGACAACCATTTCACAAATGGCACGTGGGAGGGGTGACATAGTCTCAATTCTACATCTGTAAAATGGGGCAGGGGAAGGCTGGGCCAAACCATATTTAAGGTCAGTCCCCTTCCGTCCCACCAGTGACCCAGTTTCTCCCAGTGGTGTGTGCTCTCCTCTCGTGGACACCGGGAGACCTAGGTCAAAGGCTTGAGCGCGTGGGGGTTTTCTCCGGTGCTGAGTGTTGGGTCCTTTGTTCTGGGCTCAACCGGGTGGGGGGGAATGGGAGTGGTTTCCAGACCTTTCTAACTGTGAGATTCGAGTCTTCTCATTGACCACTTGGCCAATTGACGGTAATCAGAGTGGTGACCACCCCAAGCTATGAGGCCCAGGGAAGTGGGTTCCCTATGGGCCTCCGGGGACCCCTGGAGAGCTCCCTTCTCCACGCGCTCCAGGGAAAACTGGCCCACCAGCATGAGGCTCTGCTGAGATGTGGATGGAGTGAGCCCCCGAAATCCCCCCGCTGCTGCACTAGGCCATAGTGGGGCAGCATGGACCACCCACCTGGAAGCCCCTCTCCGTGGGCTCTGGGGCAGGCCTGGGGCGGGGAGCTGGATGGGCGCAGCACGGGGGCGAAGGCGCTCCTCTGTTTGACAGCGGAGATCATGTTGACAGGCGAGAAGGAGAAGACGCTGGTGGTGGGGGCAGCGGCCGGGAGGGACATGGAGGAGGCAGCGGCCAGCGGGGGGCTAGAGGGCATGACTCCGGGGCGGGGCGGGGAGGGGCAGGCGCAGCAGGGAAGGTGGTGGGAGACACAACAGGGAGATAGCACCAGAGTGAGCAGCTCGGTTGGGGCATGGGCCGTGGGCCCCACGTGGGCTGCTGACCCAGGCACCAGGCTCAGACCTTACTGGGGGGCTGTGAGGGTCGTGGGGAGACCAGTATAGGGCAGGGTCTGAAGGTAGGCTAGGTGTCTCTGGGGTCCTGGGCTAACACTCGCCTCTCTGGGGGTTCTAGAGATCTCTTCTCGGGGCTGTAAATGACAGGGCCAGACTAGGTTAAAATAAAAGCAAAACCAGCACACTCGACAACATCAAGTATTGGGAGGCGCCCCCAAAGATGAATGAGGAGGAAGAGGTGGAATAGAATAGGTCAGGGTTCCTGCTAAAAGCCACTGGGATTCTGAGATGCTAAGAAACACTCATGGACGTTGGGGTACCAAGGTTAGAGTCAAAGATCCAGGTTCACAGCAGAGCTGGGACAACTGTCAGGGATGAAGTTTGGAGGTACACACAGGTTCCTGTTACACGGCTCCTCTGCCCAGGATCTCAGCTCACAATTTAAGCTAACTTTCTCTACACACATTTCCCTTACCAACCCCTCCCGCTGCCCCCACAAGACACTTTGTTCTCTTTCGACTTAAGGCAAGTCCTTGTCATCTCCGGCCTGGGGCCTGGAGGCCTGCTATATCCCCCTCCTCCAACGAGTCAATTTTAAACAAAAACACAGAGATCCACATCCTTGGATCTTCTGGTTCTCAACCTCCTGGCCATCCAGGGCCGTGGCCTGTTCACCTGGGAATAGCCCAGGAGCCTCCTGCACACAGGCTTTGTCTGCCCCTCCTTTCTGCAGCCTCCTCTCCTGGAGGTTCATCTCTGGTACCCCTTTCTACATCCTCATCTGAACTTGACTCCCTGCCTCTCCCTTCTGAACACCAATAAGGCTGTGATTTGAGTGTTGTCCAAGCGGCTGGCATGGGGTTGGGGTGGGGGCTTCCTGAAAGAAACCAATAGCTTGAGAAGGCTGCCTGTAGCATCTGAGCACGCCTCCACTCCCCTTTTGATAAAGTGATGCCTGCCGCTGTTCCAAATGGATCACCATCTCTGTAAGACAACGCTCACTGCTGGCTGATGAGGCCCATGAGCTCCACGGAGGGCCTGAGATGAATGCCAAAAAACGTACTGTACCTCTCAAGGCTGGGAGCTTACAGCCACATATTGTGGTCTGGGTAGTACTGGGATCTGTGGGTCAAACTGGGAGTTGCTGGTGGCCAAAGCAGAAGACCAAGGCGGGGCCCAAGCAGACAGCCCCCAGACCGTCTGGCCGGGGCAGTTCTGGATGTCATTCCAGGCACGTCCTGGCACACTCAATGAAATACTCCCCAGAGCTGTGCCACATGGCACTGGGAGTGGATGGGGACATGGGTTAGCACTGGTCACCAGATGGGACCCACCCTTAGGCAAGTCCCCAGCTAATACCGGAAGCAGAGGTTAAGCGGCTCTAGAATTCTTGATCCTCTGGCTGATTGGAGGGAAACCCATATGGGGTGGCTTCTGCCCACGGGGCCAGGGTCCCCACTGCTGACTGCACTGTGAGTATGGTGGAGGGGAAGGGCCGGTGTTCCAGATCTCACCAATCTAAAATTCAAAGGACACTCAGAGCATTGTAAGAATGCTGTCCCAGATCTGAAGGAAGTGGGAGAGGTGGAGCCTGGCCTGAGCAGAGAGCCAGGAAAGACAGGGGTCTTAATAGGGACAGCAGAGGTTCATAGCCTGTGTAAACACAGGCATATGGGGCTCGGGTCCCAGAAGCTGAGCCCAGGCCACAAGGGGAGTCAGGCTCAAACCCACAGCCAGAAAAAGTAGTACCAGGATGGGAAATCATACACTCTTTCTAAATTGTGTCTGGGCACTTCATGCACGTGGCACATTTAGATCTGAGAACAGACCCTTAGCAGGGGTGATACTGATCCCATTTTACAGAGAGGAAACAAGTTGAAAGAAATGAGGTAGCCTGTTGAATGTCAGACAGCTCCTGATTTGGGCTTTCAAACCCTGTATCCATCTGTCTGACCACACAATTCGCCTACTCTTCTCAACAGGATTGCAGGGAGCCTCCTCTGACCCCTCCTCTGACCCCTGGGAACCCCAGAGGACAGCTAGAAGCCCATTTTGGTTGAGCCATTAGTTCCCTAGGACCTCCGGCAGGGGGCGCCAGCCTCCCCCCAAAGTCCCGGTATAAGGTGGAAAGGTGGCAGTCCGCCAGGTTTCAGCTGGATGTCCTTACCATCCCCCCCGCCCCGGTAAAGCCCCTTTCAGGAGGAGGGGAGGGCTAGAAGCGATGTGTGTAACTGGAATCCGCAAAGAATAAAGGTGTGAGAACTGCCCCGGGCCCTGTGCAGCCAAGGGGTGGGGTCGAGGGGCAGGCGTCCCACTGCAGAAACAAGTCACACGCAGAGACTGCTGGCCTGGCTCACAAGGACCGACAGTCGCCGGAAAATCCTCACCCCCCCTGGGGATGGGAGGGGGCAGGGCTGAGCCCCATGCAGCTCCCCGGGCAGGGGACACTCACTGGCGAAGGGTGAGGTGGCCGTGGAGCCATTGAGGAAGCTAGGGGATCCGGGCACTCCGAGGCCGGCCACGCCCGGCGCCCCGTAGCTGCCGAGGCCAGAGCCGAGGCCGCTGCCATAGCTGCTCTGCTGCGAGCCGGGGCTGGGCGCGAACCCGCGCGGGGACGCGCTGCTGCAGCTGCGCGCGTAGCCTGCGAGAGAGGACTGTCAGCGGCGCCGCGCGGACGGGGGCCCCGGGCCGCGCTCAGGGGCGGCGGGACGCACCCGGCTCCGGGCCCGGCGTGGCGTCCCCGACGGCGATGGCCAGCGGGCTGCTGAAGGCGTTGATGCCCACGACGGCGGGGTGTGGGTGGCTCGGGGCCAGGGGTCCGAGCGGCGCGGGCGCGCGGGGGGCGCTGTACAGAGCCTCGGCCACGTCCGCCGCGCGCTTCAGGAGGAGCTCCTGCGAAGACAAGAGCGGGGCACGGCCGGGGCAGCCGCAGGCGCCGGGAGGGGGACAGTCCCTGGCCTGGCGGCGCGAGGAGGCGGGCGGAAGCGCCATACCTGGTTACTGCTGGGCACTCCGTACAGGGCCTCCGCCAAGTCGGCCGCCCGCTTCAACAGCACCTCCTGGGGGCGGGGGAGGAGACAGCCGGACGGAGGGACAGCCCCGCGGAGCGGCGGAGGGGCGGGGCGTCCCCTCCGCCCACCCACTCCCGCCCCTGGGGCCGCAGGACACTCCGGTCCCGGGTCTGCTGCGCCCCGCTGCGTACCTTGGGCAGCCTCTCAGGATCTCCGGGGTGTCTGGGGATGGCTTTCTGTAGCCTCTGGAATCCGTAGTCAATGGTGGGCTCATTCAGGGCTGGGGAGAGGGGCAGCGTTTGGAGGACCCCCTTCCAGCGCCCGCCGCAGGACCAAGCCCACCAGCAACTAGCCCGGGACCCTCGGTGCAGACCCCCTCCTCTCCACGAGCCCGGCTTAAACCCCTCGTAATACTCCGGGCACACGGGTCGGCGAGGTTCGGTTCGCGGAGTTTCCTCAGTTCCTTCCTTTGCTCATTCATTCAACAAATATTTACTGAGCCGGGCCCCGTGCCAGTGCTTGGCATTAACACACAAGCACTCTACCATCCATCTGTGATTCGAAAAAAGGCATGTTCGTAATAGCTTCTACAGGGGCAGGACTAGAGGGAGAGTTTTCTGTCTCCATTATCAGGAGTAACATATTAATTACCAAACAAACAAACCCCAAAACAAAAAACCAACAATCTCCATTTATCACAGCTCAGGTGGATTCTCGGCAGCATCTGACCATTAAAGTGTGCGTGTGCCCTGGGGAAGGGACTGGCCCACATCCAGGGCTCTGCAGAGGAGGCAGCAGCCTCCAAACTAGGCTCCCCAGGACTTCCTCCTCTCCTCCTCCTGGCCTGGCCAGGACCAACTCACCAGCCTCAAGGCCCTACCCACTTTCTTCACCTCCAACTCCAGATTTGGTGAATTTCCTTTAGTTCCCTCCAGGATGTAAAGCGCTCATTCCCAGGTCTTAGCATTTGCCTTTTCTTCCCCCTCTCTACCTCCCTATTCACCCCTCCAGGCTCAGCCTGGTCCAATCAAGCTCACACTCCCTCCTAGAGGTCCCCTCCCCCACTCCTCCGCGTGTAACTCCACTCACCTCATACTTTGTTCACTGCTAGGGTCACCCCTACCCCTTTAAGACTGTAACTCCCTGATATAGGTAGCGCGCTACCGAGTATCCACATCCGGTGCTGGGAAGGGTTAGGTGATTATTTGCGGGGAGGAGGATGGAGAGAAGTGCGTGGCTGGGAGAGGGCAGGAGAATGAAGGCGGAGAGGGTCCTGGCGGGTAATCAAATAGAGCCAGGACGCGGGATTCTACACTCCTGTCTTGTGTTAACTTCTCGCCCTTGCTTCCTGCAAGGGGTGTGTTGGGGTGGGAGGGGACGGGAAGCGGGCGTGCGCACCTGCTTATGCCCACGTGGAGTGAAGACTGAGGCGGCTTGGGGAACCAAGAGACCCCAGGGAAGATTCGGGAGCATCGAGCCTATTTTGGGCACCTTTGAAATAAACTTGCCGCTGGAGATATTCTAGACCTTGGGGAATGTGTGTGTGTGTGTGTGTGTGTGTGTGTGTGTGTGTGTGGAGGGGGTGGGGGTGCTCTGGCGACGAGGCCCTCGGCAGGGAGAATGGTCCGGCAGGGCTGAGACTCTGAGCCTGGGAGGCGACTGAGGGGACCTAGGCCAAACAGGGAAACCGAAGCTCGGCAAAAGACAGTACAGCTCAAGAGCTCAAGAGCGGCCAGTTTAGGTGGGGAAGAGGCGGAGCAACGGCTTAGGGGGCGTGGCCACAGCGTAGGTGTTGGCTAACCGGACCGGGCTCTGGTGCACAGCGTGGAGCTCCTTGCAGCAACCCTAGGCCTCTCTGCCCCCTCCCGCACCGCCCCCCTCGCCTGTCTCCTTACCTGTGTAGACAAACCGGCCGGGGGCTCCCTTGCAAAACTGCTTGGACTTGTAGGACAGGGTCACCTCCACCACCCCGGGAATGTGCCGCGGGGGCGTCTGAACCCGTATGGCGTGGGGCGTGATGAGCTGCGAGGGGAGAGGGGAGGCCAGCGGGTTCCAGCCCAGGGCGAGGGGCGGGCCCAGCCGAGAGGCCAGGAGGGAGACTGGCGGGGGTGGCCCACCTCGCTCCACACGAGCACGTTCCCGAACACGACCTGCAATCCATCGAAGAAGTTGTCGCCGATGACAATGACGGTGGCGCCTCCTGTGGTCCAGCCCTCCCCGGGGCTGATGGCCTTGATACAGGGGGTGGCAGCTGGGAGGCAGGTGAGGAGCCAGGTCAGGGGCCTGCACCAAGGTGGGGACGGGGGAGGGGGGCTGGCTGGGCCCGCGGCGGCGGGTGCTGGGCGGGGGGTCCTGACCTTCAGAGGGGTCCAGACGGCGCGCCCTGCGACCGTGCTTGGAGTTGTTGTGCACAAACATGTTGTCAGACACGGCCAGCACATGTCCATCTACGCTCACCGTCGTGGACACCACCACCTGTGAGGAGAGCCGAGGCCAGCCTGGTTGAGGCTCCGGGGGACTTCCTGGGGGGGGGGGGCTGTTGTGGGGGACCAGCAACTTGGTGAGGGTGGCTGGATGCCGGAACTTAGAGTCATGGGCCTTGGGAAAGAGCTTCCCCCAGGGGCTGAACCGGTGGAAGGGGGAGGCAGCTAGGTCAAGCGATGCACCCAGACACACTATCTCTGGCTGCCCAGGGAGGTGAACCCCAGGAACTAGAAAAATCCAGAGCGCTGAAAGAAACTCTGGCTTCTTAGGCAGAGTGCCTACTGTTCTCACGCACATCCGCACCCCAGGCTGGATCTCTGGAGCTCCAAGGCAGGAATGTGTCTTAGGCTAGTGGGAATGAGAGTTTTGATGGGGGGGGGGGGAGGGAGCAGCATCAACCTGAGAAGCCATCAGCAGGAGCCCCTACCCCTGGGAGGAAATTGGGGCTGCCTCCTTCTCTCCCTCCCACCCTTCACTGAGAAGGGTGTGCAGGTTGGGGATGTACTAAGGGCAGCTGCTCTCTGCTTCACGCTATGCAAATTAGCTGGGTCGTTAATCATGTAAAAATGTCACAATTAGCATCTCCTTAAGTGGGACTCTAATGAAGCCTCCCTTGGCAGCCAGCATAAGTTGAGATGGAGCTGCCCCACCCCCAGCACAGGGCTGGGCAAAGATCTGCCTTGGGGCTTTTCCCAGGGTGGTGGGACCACAGCCTTCCCCACCCACCCCACTGGGAAAGGGTGACCTGATGCAAGGGGACCCCTCTCCCAGACCCACCTGGAAGCGACGCATGTCTCGGGGATTCCCTGCATTCTTCAGGCAGTTCTGGTTGCACTTGAGGAAGAACTTGAGGAAGAACCTGAAACAGTGTGTGGTAGGTGGGCTCAAGGGCTGAGGTAGGGGGTCTGGAAATGGAGGAAGATCCGACTGTTCCCTTCTGTGGGAGGGAGGGTGACTCCCCTCTGCCTGCTCACGCAGCCCATATTCCCACCACAAGCTGCATATGTACAGAGGGCCTGATACGTACCAAGTAGACCTTTCCCAGCAATTAATTCACAACACAGACTGTCCACCCCCCCGCCCCCAGTGTAGGATGACACAGTGCTTATTTATCTCACAAAGTACATACTCATCACACCCATCCAAATATGTCCATTATATATGATATATACCCGTTACTCATGAATTATACCCGCTCCACAACGTATATGCCACATGTAGTATGTGCTCACACTTAGCTGTAAACTTATCCCACACCATGTATATTTGTCATACCGTATGTGCATCACACATAACAGTGCATACACATCACACAGCACATCCCTCCTCCCGAGTACACTATCACACACACAATGTATACTCATGATAATACATCCATTATATATGCTGTATATGCTTTATATACTATTACAAAATATGGCCTTCGCACAGAGTGTATACCCACTATACTCAGGGTATCCTTCACAGAACACGTATAATATTCCACATACAGCCTTTAGCCATCATACATATATGATCCACTACTCCTATACCCATCATATACAGTGTATGTCCATCCTGAACAGTAGGTGCACAGAAAGAATATGAGAGTGTATATTAATATACCACTTTGTGTTGTATGATTACCCAAAATACAGTCATTGCAAACGCTGTACAGTCATCACATATAGGAAGCAGATCACCCTTCCTCCTTCACAGCAGATGCGCCCCCCAACAAATCCCTCTTGCACACAGATCTCGCTCACACATAGCAGACTCTCTGCCACAGCACACACACCCCCCAAACAGATCTCCCTTGCACATGTTCTACATCTGTTATACACTGAGCAAAAACCTCATCAGACAGAGCCTATATCCATCACACACCGCAGTGTGCCTGTCAGAAACGCCGTACAGATATACAATGAATACCTTCTTTTTCATATATGGCAGTTGGGAAAAAAAGCACAGTGTGTGCATTGATGACACTGATTTTTAGACAAACACATGAGAAGTTCGTCCTCTGGTCCTTCCAGGCAGTTGGCTAGGATGGTGGGGCCTCGGCTTTTCCACCCACCAGTGAGGTAATCAAGGATAACGCCCTGGATTGGTGCTGTTACTGGACTCAGAATGACTTCAATGTCTGCCCTAGCCTGTGCAGGGTCCTGTGAGCATCTGGGGAGATGCCCTTTACAAACCACAGCTTGCAGGGCTAACGTCTGCGGGGGTTGGGTTCCTGGCATGTAGCCCGCCTCCTGGGCCATTCCGTGGGTTCTGCCAGTGCACTGTCTCATTGTACCACCCAAACCCCTGGTTTTGACCCCTAAATCTGAATATCCACTTAAATCCTTAGAGTTGCCTCCAACTCTGAAGCATGAACTTCACATTCAGAGGAAGATTATTATAGGTTCTAAGAGCTAGTCCTCAAAGAGGAAGTCCCCAAGTGCTGGTGGGGGTGGGCATTGCCCTTGAAACATAGGTGTCCCAAGAGCCAGCCACTCATTGGGAGTTGGCACCATTTATCTGGAGTTGTACCTATCCCCAGGCCCTTCCTCTGTCCACACTGCTGACACCTTACCACCTGTCACATTCCCCCACCCAGTGAATACCCTTCTGGGAACTCCTTCATTTCCCTTTCATTGGGTCATTACATCAGCACACATTTCCATCCACAGTGAATACCTCCCCAAATAGTCTCACGTAGTGTAGACTTTCCGTACGCCCCTGCGGGGCATTCTGAGATGCAGATACCTCCTATGACCCCGAACAATGCACACCCGCCATGTAGACACCCCACATTCACCCCTACAGGATACGCTGCGTGCACACACGCCCCCAAGCAGTAGTCGCCCCAGTGTAGATACCCCATGTACCCCATTAGGTCACCCCCAATGCTCCCAAACAGCGTTTCTGCACAGTACAGACACTCCATTGATCTCACACTATCTGCCATGGTAATGGTTCCCTATGTCCCTGTAACACACCCCATCGTGCAGACCCCCCTTGCTCATAGTAATCACCCTATGCACACCCCACATTTCCATGACATAAAGCATAGACGCCCTCCTCACACATGGTGCAGATCACTTCTTCCAAATTCCATATCCACGTGCTCAGACCTGTACAGGGTGCTAGAAGGAGGGGAAACACCAGGAAAGGAACAGTCCCTGTCCTAAAGGGGTGAAGGGGTGAGTGCTAGCCCTTGGATATCACTGACGGTGCAGGTGTGGGAGTGTCCCAGAGGTGACATGCACTTCCCTTATATACCTGCTGCACCCAACCCCACTCCCAAACCTATAGAATCCAGAGGAGGGGTTATTTTATTTTATTTTATTTTTAAGTTTATATACTTCGGGGTGGAGGGAGAGAGAGACAAGTGGTGGAGGGGCAGAGAGAAGGAGACTGAATCCCAAGCAGGCTCTGCACCATCAGCGCAGAGCCCGATGCGGGGCGTGAACTCACAAACTGTGAGATCATGACCTGAGCCAAGAGCAAGAATCAGACGCTTTAACTGCGCCCCCCAAGCGCCCCCAGAGGAAGGGTTCTTGAGATAGGGCCAGAGATGTGGGCTCTGGGGTGGATCCTGCATCTCTAACATCCATCTCCATCCACCGGGAGAACCAGGAGAGT
Source organism: Hyaena hyaena (assembly GCF_003009895.1). Lineage (NCBI taxonomy): Eukaryota > Metazoa > Chordata > Mammalia > Carnivora > Hyaenidae > Hyaena > Hyaena hyaena. The sequence continues at coordinate 176,001 of NW_024080650.1, read as the reverse complement.
AGCAAATGATGGCTGCTGACGCACCTTCCAGGGACAGCCTCTGGGACATCCTTGATTTCTGACCTCCCAAGGCCTCATTGCCGCTTCCTGCAAGGTTCCGTCCCCTCTGTCTCCTCAAGGAGCCCCCTCAGCCCTTCCCCAGTCCTTGCTCAGCATGTCTTCCCAACCTTTCTCTTCCCGGGATAACTCACTTCCAGAAATAAGTCATAGACCTTTGGGTCTATGCCAGTCCCCACTCCCTGTCTGGCCAGTCTTTTCTGGCCATTCTAGGTTCAGGGACTGCCCTTCCCTCAGAGCCCCAGAGCTTCTCTATCTCTAAGCCTAGTTGGCATTACCTGCAGAGTGGTGTTGAGGGGGAAGCAGCCACACAAGACCTGGGCCCTCGCTGGGGGTGCTGAGGGTCAGTCTCCTTTCCCCTCCCTCCCTGGACTTCTAGCTCAGAGCCGCACACAGTCCATGCCAGCAACGGTAGAGCTGCTGAACCTCACCTGCTGCCAATGGTAGTCCGTGAGGCTGCTCCCAGCCAGCCAGGGCCGAGCCAATGCAAACACCTCCAGGGAGCCTGCTACTACCACACTGTACCCCCTAACCCCGCACCAGCCTCAGGGGTGTTAAGAAAAATTACCCATAACTTGGGGCACCTGTGTGGCTTAGTCGGTTAAACATCTCACTTCAGCTCAGGTCATGATCTAACAGTTTGTGGGTTCGAGCCCCACGTCGGGCTCTTTGCTGACAGCTCAGAGCCTGGAGCCTGCTTCGGATTCCGTGTCTCCCTCTCTCTCTGCCCCTTCCACGCTCACACTCTGCCTCTCTGTCTGTCTCTCTCTCTCAAAAATAAACAAACATTAAAACATTTTTTAAAAAAATTACTCATAAGTTGAAAATAAGGCAAAATGATGACTACGGGTCCTTTCAAAGTCATCCTGGGACAATGGTTTTCAAAGTGTGCCTCCTGGACCAGCAGCCACAGCCTCAGGGAACTTGCTAGAAACACAGAATTTTAGGCCCCACCTTTGACCCACTGAATCTCTTCAGGTGGGGCCCAGCCACCTGTATTTTCATAAGCCTTCCAGGTGATTCTGAGGCCTCCTAAAATTTGAGAGGCACTGCTCTAGTGCTGTACTAACCAACAGAACGACCACTTGCCCCATGTGGCACTGAGCACTTGAAATGGGGTTTGAATTGAGATTTTTTTTTTTTTAATGTTTATTTTTGAGACAGAGAGTGAGCAGGGAGGAGCAGAGAGAGAAGGAGACACAGAAGCTGAAGCAGGCTCCAGGCTCTGAGCTGTCAGCACAGAGCCTGACGTGGGGCTCAAACTCATGAACTGTGCAAGATCATGACTTGAGCCGAAGTTGGCTGCTTAACCGACTGAGCCATCGAGGTGCCCCTTGAGTTGTTTTTAAAATATACATTGAGGGGCGCCTGGGTGGCTCAGTCGGTTAAGCGGCCGACTTCAGCTTAGGTCATGATCTCACAACTCATAGGTTCGAGCCCGGCGTCGGGCTCTGTGCTGACAGCTCAGAGCCTGGAGCCTGTTTCAGATTCTGTGTGTGTGTCTCTCTCTCTGACCCTCCCCTGCTCACACTGCCTCTTTCTCTCTCTCAGAAATAAATAAAACATGAAAAAAAAATACACATTGAATTTTAATGACTAATTTAGAAAAAAATCCAGAATGGGGCGCCCGAATGGTCCATTTGGCTGAGTGGCTGACTTTGGCTCAGGTCATGATCTTGCGGTTCGTGAATTTGAGCCCTGTATGAGGCTCTGTGCTGACAGCTCAGAGCCTGGAGGCTGCTTTGGATTCTGTGTCTCCCTCTCTCTCTGCCCCTCTCCTGCTCATACTCTTCCTCTTTCTCAAAAATAAATAAACACTTAAAAAATTTTTAGGGGCACCTGGGTGCCTCAGTTGGTTAAGTGTCTGACTTCAGCTCAGGTCATGATCTCGTGGCTTGTAAGTTCAAGCCCCATGCCGGGCTCTGTGCCGACAGCTCAGAGCCTGGAGCCTGTTTCAGATTCTGTATCTCCTTCTATCTCTGCCCCTCCCCAGCTCAACCTCTATCTCTCTCTCTTTCTCCTTCAAAAATAAATAAACATTAAAAAATTTTTTTTAAAAAGAAAAAAACCCAGAATGTAAAATAGCTGATTAGTAACATTTTTGTATTTACTACACATTGAAGTAATATTTTAGACATATTGGATTATACTGTCAATTAATGTTATCAGTTTCTTTTTTGTTTATTTAAATGAGGCTACGAGAAAACTTAAAGTTACATACGTGGCTTGCATTATATTTATGCTGCTCTAGAGAATTATGTTAACAAAGTTATCTGATTTTCTAGGGGAAGGTCACTTTGACTCGTATTTGCTATTGATTGGGGCCTAGACTCTGTAAAGGTGGTGATAATTTGCAGGAAACTGATAAGATGCAAATAATTTTTATTGAGAGAAGTAAATAATTTCTGTTAGTTAAAGAAATTAGCTCTGAAGTTTATCATTGTATTGTCCTATGGATATTAACTAGCTTTGCAGCTAACTTACTAGCTTTGTAGCTAACTTGGCAATTGTATTCCAGTATTTTTTACATACCCCATTTCTTCTCCCTTCATTCTTCCCTGGAAAGGAAGTGGCAAGGTCTGCGTAAATGAAGACCAAATTCTGGGGCCCGGGATATACTACAGGGACCTGAGACAGGACAGGATATGTACTTTGTGGAGAGGTTGCTTGTCACCAGGGAGGTACCCACCACCCAGGCGTAGGTAAGTCTGGAGGAGGGGCATTTTCTGAGCAGCTCCCCAACCATGGGTTGGGAAGTGAGCCTGGGGGGGGGGGGCCTTTCCCTGCGTGGGCTGGGCCAAAGGCTGGGGGGAAGCAAGACCAGGCCATGCCCATAGCCCTGGCTGACGTGAGTCCCCAAGGAGGGTGAGCATTTTAGGATGCTCCCTGGGTCAGGGCAGGTCCTGTGCCCAGAGCCATCTCCACTGTGGCACAAGGCTCGAAGAGGGCACGTCATATCTGGGCCTCACAGGAAGAGAAGCAAGAGAAAGGTGAAGTCCCAGGACCTGCTGTTAGAATTACGGTAAGAAAAATACAACGCAAGCATGAGTTACACATAAAATACAAAACTACACCAAAAAATAAAACTGTGCAAAGTGACCCAGTTATAATCTATCAAGCACTCAGCAAGAGTCTGGAAGTCTGTTGAGCTTATCACACCCTGTTTAATCCTCTCATAACCCTGAGGTGGGGTAGATCCGCCATCATTCCCGCTTTAGGGATGAGAAAACTGAGGATAAGCAAGAATAAACTATAAAGTCACAGTGAATGTCAAAGGCTAGATGTGAGCTCGGGGCTCTATGAACCACTGATATGGACAAGAGTCATGGAAAATTCCCTCTAACCGGGGCTCTCAGAGTCCAATCCTGCCCTGGGCTATGAGGCTGGCGATTAACCTCCTTCAAAAGCAGCCCTGAGAGGCAGGCTGTTACAGGGACACGAGTCATTCAGTGGGGATTTCCTCAAGGTTACACATTCATCACGGTTGCAAAGGAGACTGGGGGCCCCTTGCTCCTAGTTTGGGGCCTTTGGCTGTTGTGACCGTTGCTCTTAGTCTGACAAGATTTTCAGGATTAAAGACCAGTTGTACAAGATGGGCCAAGAGCTGATCACTGTTGAAACTCCGTGAAGCATACTCGTGGTTCATTATTCTATTCTGCCTCGATGTTCAACATTCTCTCTTATGAAAAGTTGAATAAGGGGCTCCTGGGAGGCTCAGTCAGTTGAGCATCTGACTCTTGATTTCGACTCAGGTCATGATCCCAGGGTCATGGGATCGACCCTCTCATTGGTCTCCACACTGAGAGTGAAGCCTGCTTAAGGTTCTCCTTCTCTCTCTCTCTCTCTCTCTCTCTGCCTCACCCCCCATCTCGGATGTGCTCTTTCTCTCTAAAAAAATTAATATTTTTTTAAAGTTTAATAAAAGACCCGAAGAAAAGCTGTGGACAGTGGTCATCCAGCTAACAAGGTGATTAAAGAGTGGTAGCTATGCGTCATGACTTGGGTGTCTATGATTTAAATGAAAGCTAAGAGTAGTTCACTTGAACACCTACCTTACCACATCCTGAACGTAGTTTAAAATGTTTTTTTTTTAATTTTTTTTAATGTTTTTATTTATTTCTAGGAGAGAGAGAGACAGCGTGAGCAGGGGAGGGTCAGAGAGAGAGGGAGTCACAGACTGAAACAGGCTCCAGGTTCTGAGCTGGCAGTCAGCACAGAGCCCGACGCGGGGCTCGAACCCACGAACCGCGAGATCATGACCTAAGCGAAAGTTGGACGCTTAACTGACTAAGCCACCCAGGCGCCCTGAGAATCTTTATTTTTTTAAAAATATTTTTATTTATTTCTAGGAGAGAGAGAGAGAGAGAGAGACAGATTGAACAGAGGAGGGTCAGAGAGAGAGGGAGGCACAGACTCTGAAACAGGCTCGAGGCTCTGAGCTGGCAGTCAGCACAGAGCCCGACACGGGGCTCGAACCCACGAACCGCGAGATCATGACCCAAGCGAAAGTCGGACGCTTAACCGACTAAGCCACCCAGGCGCCCCATCCTGAACGTAGTTTAGCCTTCCTAACCGTTTCTATAAGTGCTCCTTATTCCTCCCTGTAAACATGACTCGCGATGACCTGAAAATGAACCCTCCTTGTCAATGGAATATTCTATACCAAGGAAGCAAATGAAGGGTTGAATGTGGCTCCAGTGTGAACATCTGACTTATGTATAACTTCTCATGGATGACACTATTGCAGAAGGAAGGCTCCCTGGCACTTTACTCCTTGCTTTACTCAGAAGAGATGCAACTAGAGGCACCTGGGTGGCTTAGTCAGTTGAGCGTCCGACTTTGGCTCAGGTCATGATCTCACGGTTCGTGGGTTCAAACCCTGTGTCGGGCTCTGTGCTGACAGTTCAGAGCCTGGAGCCTGCTTCAGATTCTGTGTCTCCTCCTCTCTCTGACCCTCCTCTGCTCACGCTGTCTCTCTCTCTCAGAAATAAATAAAAACATTAAAAAATTTTTTTAAAAAGAAGAGATGCAACTGATAAAGGAAAATGTGGAGGTGACTGATGGGAGTCCACTGTTGAACTCTGGGCTCTCAGCAGGTGGAAAGCAGAGCAGGATGGAACCGCTTGGTGGAAGGCAGTGTCCAGCTACCATGGGGTGGGCTGCTGCCTGCTGGATTCCCCTACCCCCGACCGCTGTGAGTGTTGGCTATTAAAGGGCTCATGGCTGTCCTCCCTACCCTCGAATATCGTCAGCCAGAAGCATATGTTCCCCACCGGCAGCCCACAGCCAAAGACAGACTGATGGCCCGGGGAGGACCAACTCCTTGTGCTTTTTCTGTTCCGGAACCCCCTGAAGGCTCAGGCTGCTGCCAGACTCCAGCTGGGACTGTCTGCTTGCTCAGCCTCTCCTGTGGATGCGCTTTCCCTCTTTTCTTCCTAGAGCCCTCCTCCAATACACCCCTTTCACAACCATCCCCATCTCCAGTTCTGCTTCTAGGAATCCCATCCTACGAAACCAGCTCGCACGGCTTTGCACCACCTCTCCCCTCCCTACATCCCACGAGAGACTCACTGAGAGCAGAAACTACATTCCCACTTCCCGAGAGAAAGCTGATAGCAATTGAAAGAGCAAGACTGAGCCCCAAGACGCTTGCAAATACAGGACTGTCAGGAGCCGGGAACGAATGCCCAGATTACAAGTTCTGCCCGAGAGAGCTTTCCCCAAAATGATATCCACTAGCCACATGTGGCCATTGAGTGCTTGACATGTGGCTAGTGTGACCGAGAAACTGCTTTCAATTTTGCTTCATTTCCGTTTATTATTTATTTATTTTAAAGTAATATGATTATGGAAAGTAATTATTACTTTAGCAATAATAATAGTAAAGTGTTATTTTTATTTTAAAGTAATCTTTACAACTCAGTGTGGGACTCAAACTCACAACCCTGAGATCAAGAGTCCCATGCTCCACTGACTGAGCCAGCCGGGTGCCCCACTGTTTCATTTTTTCCCCTTAATGTTCATTTATCTTTGAGAGAGAGAAAGAGACAGAGTGTGAGGAGGGGAGGGGCAGAGAGAGAGGAAGACACAGAATCTGAAGCAGGCTCCAGGCTCTGAGCTGTCAGCACAGAGCTCAACACGGACCTCGAACTCACAAACCACGAGATCATGACCTGAGCTGAAGTCGGAAGCTTAACTGACTGAGCCACCCCGGCGCCCCTCATTTTTAATTTAACCTGAGATAGTCACATATGATAGCCACCACTGTTGGTGGCTCATGGCTACCAACTATATTGGACCGTACAGATCATGAAAGAGGAAGTGATGTGAATGGATACATGAGCTGGGACAGAGTGTTCAAAACAGGCGTCCTGTGAATACCTTGGGAAAGGAAGCCGATTGGGAGCAAAGCGGAGAATAAAACTAGATATGTATTTCCAAGTTCAAAGCTGGCTTTACAGCCTGGGATGGAGAATTGTGGCGGGGAGGAATCCTCTGCTAATTTTGACTCCAAAGGGTTTGCCTTTGAGCTCATGAGCCTCAGAAGAAACAGATATCTTCCAGGGGCAGGGTCTGTGCTCTCCACCCTTTTCATTGTCTGCTGCTCCCTGCCCTCAAGGACAGAGGAAGATACAGAAGGCTGGACCATTCATTCCCTCATTCATTCAATACACCCATTCAAAAAGATGCATTAAACACCTTACATGTGTCAGGCAGTGCAGTCTAGGGGTAAATAAAGCCTTAAGGAAATTACAATCCAGCAGGAAAGAGAGAAACCTAACATATAATCAATAAGCTAGTGGTGGACACGCAGGATAACATGTCCAGTGTAACTGCAGCGTTCGCTCTGGAAGGGGTCCTAGAAGTCGCATTGACCTTGGGCATTTGGGGCCTTGAAAGACCAGAGAGGAAGGATGAGGTAGGAGTCAGAGGCAGGGGCTCTTTGTACAAAGGGAATAAACAGCCCTGCCAAGGGACAGGGGGCATGTAGCACACACTTTCCCGGCGGTGCAGGATGGAGGAGGAGAGCTGCGGGTCTGGGACCTGGGGGGTGTGGCACCAGACCCCACGGGACTGGACCCTGTGGGTGATGGGGAGTCAGCAGAGGGTGACTTACTGGCTGTATTTGGAAGGATTTTGCCTCCAGGGAAGTGGGCGCTGAAGGGCCTCGGCTAGAAAAGGAATGGTAAGGGAGGAGGTGGGTGTGCTAATCCAGGCACGGGTTGGGGTGGCCCGCAGTACTTCCTGATCTCAGCCTGGGGCAGCAGCCAAAGCCAAGTGTCCCCAGGGTCACAGCCACCTGCCAGGCCTGGACCTGGCCTCCCCACCGTGATCCTTACTTGGGGCAGAGGTGGCTGCAGCGCAGATGGGCTGGGGGACTATAAATAGCAGGGGCGCATACATTAGCATGCCAATGCACCCGCACCCCATCCTCTATGCTAATGGCCCACCATGCGCCTGAACACCTTCTGTTCCCCAGCATGCATTTGCATGCACAATTAGCATAATCTTGTATAATTAATGAACAGCGTCAATTTTAGCTCCTAAGTAATTTGATTAACATGTTGATAGGGCACTTACTAGGCTCTCCAAACCTCAGGGCTGGGCATGGGGCCTGAGCAGAGCGGGGGAGGTGGTGGAGAGACAGCGAAGGGGCCCCCCAGCTGCCCATGAAGAGCGGTGGTGACTCCATTTCCCCGAGGGGAGGGATGGAGGGGCTGCCCCGCATGGAGCAGCAGGGGTAGGCTGGAGCGTAGTTACAGGGGGTCACCTGAGCTTCTGAAGCCCATTTGTGCCCCCAGTGGACACAGACATACACACACATCTTCTGCATGTCCCCTTAGCCTTGAAGTCCTCCGTGAATGCAGGATGGTAGACTCCGAGGGAAGAACAGAAGAGAAGCAGGGATGGGGAAAAGGTAGGAGGGATGTCCGAGCGGATGAACAGGCAGATGAAATCCACAGAGGAGGAGGGAGATTTGCCTCTAAGTCATTCGGGGACATGAAGGAAAGAAGTTGTATGTTCTTCTGGCTTTGGGTGGGTGTGCCAGGCTCCCAGAAACTTTGGCACCTCCTATTTATGAATCACGTGAGAAGTAGAGGTTGGGGGTCACGAAGGCCTGGCGCTTTCCTTAATGTGCCGAGCGACCCCAGGGAAGAGAAGACAGGAGGCTGAGTGTTGTGCTCGTCGTTTACAGAGACAATTCCATTCCCAGCCCCAGACATCCCAGGACCCCTGGCTCACCCTCCTCTCCTGCTCATCTCTGACCGTGGCCGGAGTCAGGAAGCTTTTTCTTAGCTTGAATGGACTTTCTTGGTGCTGTGTAGGCTAGTTCTCTGAGATGGGTAATCTGGATGAGGGTGGGGTGGGGTAAGAAATGGGGATATTGTGGCAGGCACTGCATAAGCACATCTTACTTAACTCACAACGTCCCTTTTGGGTGGGTTAAGAGTCAGCTCCCTGTTACAAAAGAGGAAACTGAGGGAGGTGGGGCCTTGCTCCACATCATCTGGCCAGGCATTCCACGTTGGCTCCTGTCTCTCAACTCTGAATAGCCCTTCACTTTCTGGAGAGAATTTATCATTCAAAGTTTCTTTGCTAGCCATCTCCCACTCCACCTGTTATGGTCCCCCAGACCTCCTCATGTGTGGCTTCTCTCCTCTAATATCCTCGGGGGCCATTGTCCACAGCTCTACTCCTGCCTCAGCATGGGGGCCACTGTGAACCTGGGCTCAGCTTCAGCTGCCCAGAGGTTTTCTCTTAAGTTTTTGTTCTGAGTTGGGGGGGGGGGGGTTGGGGATCCTGGTTCTTGTGATTGGCATCCCAGCTGACATGACTCCCCGGACTCCCTGGGGAAATCTCAAAGGAACCCCTTCTGCTTCTCTTTCCTTACGATGCTCCCAGCTCTGAAAGGGGTGGCATGGGGGAAGGAAGTCCAGTTCATTCTGCAGGCAAAAGGGAACCCTCAGTCCTACCTCAGCATTGACTCAGCAGTGAGGTTCTAGGATCCTAAGGAGAATTCCCAGGATGGGACCCAGACAGAAGCCTGTGTTTGCAGCATCAGTGTGGGAGCAAAGAGACCCTTACCGGAAAGGGTAGAAGGAGATGGACACTACTGTGAGCTTGTTTTGTGGCTATGGAGAAAAACAGTGAATGCTGCATTGACCACTGGGTTAAGGAGGGAAAAGCTGATTCTTTTGCAGCTCCCACAACACCTTCTTATCAACTGCATTTGTCGGGTTGTGCCTGACCTAGAAGTTGAGGTCTAAGTTTGCCCACAACAGGGTAGATTAGAGCTTACTTCTGCTGGGTGACCCAGACACACCTTGTTTCAACAGTATTGCTACAATGTGCCCTGGGCACCAGGCACAACTACATGCCAGAATGTGTTCATAGCCCATAGCTCCAGTCCTCCTCTGGGAGCCAGAGGAGGAGAGTTGTAGGCTTCCCACGGGAGGGAATCTTCCCCACTCACTCCCACACCAGGCCAACCAAGGAAATATTTACTTTAAGAGCTGTGATGTCCAATAAGGTAGCCTCATGTGGTTATTTAAGTTTGAATAAACAAAAGTAAATAAAATTAAAAATTTAATTCCGCAGGCACAGTAGCTACATTTCAAGTGCCCAGTAGGTTCTTGTGGTTATTGGCTACCATATTGGTCAGTGCAGAACATTTCTATCCTTGCGGAAAGGTCTATTGATAATGTTTGTCCTAAAGCTTCACATTGATCTCCATTTTCTTTTATCATCATATAAAGGCTTAAACAATTACATCTTGCCTCCTAAACTGCTCTTAAGCTCTCAGAGGGCAGGAATCACTGTTTAAACGTTCCCCTTTCCCTAAGCATCCATTACAGTGCCTGCCTTGCAGTGCTGATTCATGACAGAATTCAAGAGTCAGAATTACAGGATGAATGTTGGACCAAAGCCCCCAAATCACTTTCAATAGGGAGCAGTATAAAATCTGTACTGAGATTAAAAATATCAATTGTAGGGGTGCCTGGGTGGCTCAGTCGGTTGAACATCCGACTCTTGATTTTGGTTCAGGTTTTGATCCTAGGGTCATGGGATTGAACCCTACATCAGGCTCCCCGCTGAGCATGGAGCCTGCTTGGGATTCTCTCTCTCTCCCCGTCTCTTCCCTTCTTCCCCGCTTGCACTCTCTCTCTAAATAATAATAATAATAACTCGATTGTAGAGATAAAACTTCAAGAACTGCAGATAAAGGAATTGCAAAAATCTGTTCCTTGATAAAGCGAGAGGAACACAGGTGAAAACTATTAGACTATTTTTTCAGAACTTTGGGAGTTAACAAAAGTTTTGCACAATCCAAGGAGTATTTATTCAAGAGAAATGGCTGGGTCTTAGTAACAACAGAGATCTTTGTAGTATTTTAATTTCCCCTATTCCCATCCCCATCTTTCCCACTTTGCAGATTTGAAAACCAGCAGCATTGCAATCCTGGTAGCTGGGAAAACTAGCAGCCTCATAGCCACTGGTAGGAAAAGACTGGGTTTGGAGCTTCACAACAATCTGCATTCCCATACAACTGTCACTATTTGATCTGTCTGGCAACTTTTTGATAACATTATTCACAGGATTTGTTGTCATTTGACTTGACCCAGAGCTTGTTCAGTGGGAAAATCCCTACAGTCAGGGTGTTTGTTGAAAACAACAATTGGCAGTTGTTTAACATTTCTATTCCTGGAGGCAATGACACTAGTTGGGGCAAACAATTGTCTGGCCAAAAATTGTAAAGGAAAAAGTGGGAATGAGATGTCCATAGGGGGCTCTGAGAGAAGCTTTCATATATTCCTGGAGATCTAGGAGGCCATGTATATGTGCAGGGAAGAGCATATGTCCAGGAAAGATTTTAGAAGGCCCTAGTCTCTCATCTCTGGTTGATCCTGAAATCTGCACAAGCATGAAGTAAAGGTTAAGTCAGAGTTGCTGGAACATTGAAGGCATGTCCCAACACACACACAGCAGATGACCTGGAAAATGACTGAAGACATACTGGTTTAAGGCATTTAGGAAATGCCTGTCCATCCACAAGCTGACCCCTAAGCTAAATGAACAAAAACTTTAGTGACCACACATGACAAAACTTCATAGACATAGTCTTCAAAATTCACTAAGTAAACAATCACTAACAGCAACAAGCACTGGGAAAGGGGAGCTGGTTTCCAGCTACCACATTATATTATTAAAACATCCAGTTTTCAACAAATAATATTAACAAGAAAGTATGGTCCATGCATGAGAAATAAAGGAGTCTATAGGAATTGTCCCTGAAGAAGCTCACATATTAGACTTACTAGACAAAGATTTCAAATAAACCATTATAAATATGTCTGAAGAATTAAGGGAAACCATGTTTAAAGAATTGAAGAAAAGTTTGAGAATACCTCACCAAATAGAGAACATCAACAAAGAGATAAAAAAATTTAAAAAAGAACTACATTTAAATTCAGGAGTTGAGGAGCACCCAGGTGGCTCAGTCGGTTAAGCATCAGACTCTTGATTTCTGCTCTGGTCATGATATTCGTTCATGATTTGAGCCCTGCATCAGGCTCACTGCTGACAATGTGGAGTCTGCTTGGGATTCTCTCTCTCTCCCTCTCTCCCTTCCCCTCCCCTACTCGTGCTCTCTGAGTCTCTCTCTCAAAATAAATAAATAAGCTTAAAAAAAAGTTCAGGAATTGGGAAGAACAACTGAAATGAAAAATTTATACCCTCAAATATCTGAGTTGATGGAAGAAAAAAAAGCAGTGCATTTGATGATAGGTCAGTTAAGGTTATCCAATTCTGGAGCAGAAAGGAAAAAGAACAAAAAAGAATGAGCAGAGCCTAATTAATATTATGATTTCTAATTTCTAATATGAGAAACCAACAAGCATACTAACATTCTTTTTTTTTTTTTTTTAAGTAGGCTTCACATCCACTGCAGAACACAACATGAGGCTTGAACTCAGAACCCTGAGATCAAGGCCTGAGCTGAGATCAAGAGTCAGATGCTCAACCAACTGACCCACCTGGGCACCCCCATACTAATATATTGATGGAAGTCTCAACATGAGAGAAGAAAGAGAAAGGGGCATAAAGAATGTTTGAAGAAATAATGGCCCAAAACTTCCCAAATTTGGTGAAAAACCTTATTCTGCACATCCAAGAAACTTAATGAACTCTAAAAGATTCATGTGTAGACACATTATACTCAAATTTGTCAAAAGCTGAAGACAAAGAAAGAATCTGGGAAGCAACAAGGAAGCAACTCATTACCTATAAGGAAGTTTCAAGAAAATAAATCAGCTGACTTCCCAGCAGAAACTATGGAGGTCAGCAGACAGTGGGATGACATATTGAAAGTGCTTAAAGAAAATAACTGTCAACTCAAAATTCTTTTTTTTAATTTTTAAATGTTCTTTATTTATTTTTGAGAGAGAGAGAGACAGCATGAGTTGGGGAGGAACACAGAGAGAGAGGAAGACACAGAATCTGAAGCAGGCTCCAGGCTCCGAGCTGTCAGCACAGAGCCTGGCATGGGGCTCGAACTCATGAACCATGAGATGATGACTTGAGCTGAAGTCAGATGCTTAACCAACCAAGCCACCCAGGCTCCTCTCAACCAAAAATTCTATATCCAACAAAACTATCCTTCAAACATGAAGCATAAATTTTTAAAAATTTATTTGTTTATTTTGAGAGAGAGAGAGAAGAGAAGAGAATCTCAAGCAGGCTCTACACTGTCAGCATGGAGCCCAATGCAGGGGTCAAGCCCATGACCCATGAGATCATGACCTGAGCCAAAATCAAGAGTCTAACACTTAATTGACTGAAACACCCAGCCATCCCCATGAAGGATACATTTTTTTAAATTAAATAAATATGAAAGATGAATTAAGACATTTTCAGATAAGCAAAAACTGAGAGAATCCGTCAGTTATTAGTGATATTTCTCAAAGTTAGTTAGATCTTTCTTACAAGAAACACTAATGGGAGTCCTTCAGTCTGAAATGAAAAGACACAAGACAGTAATTCAAATCCCCAAGAAGAAATAGAGTACTGGTAAAAGTAACTATGCAGGTAAATGTAAAAGACATTATAAATGTATTTTTGTAATTATTTTGTCTTCCTACCTAATTTAAAAGACAATTATACATGTCGGGGGGCAAGGAGTATATGAGAACTCTCTGTACTTTCCATTCACTTTTGCTGTAAGCCTGAAACTGTTCTTAAAAAATAAATCCATGAAAGAAAACTGCATAAATCAGTAATTATAATACTGTTGACAGGCTGATAATGTATAAAAATATAATATGATTGACAAAGATACAGCAAGGGAGAATTGAGGCAGTGGAGCTACATTGGAGCATGGTTTTTGTACCTATTGAAGTCAAGTTGTTATTCATCTAGATTCACCTGGATTGTTTAAGTAAAGATGTTAACCATAATTCCCAGGAAAACCACTAAGAAAATTACTTATAGATATAGTAACAAGGAAGATGGAGCTAAAACAGTACACTAGAAAATATCAATTCAACACAAAAAAGGCAGTAATAGAGGAACTGAGGAAATATGAAACATAGAGAAGACACTGCAAAATAGTAGGACATAAATCCTGCTGTATCAGTAAGTACATTAAATGTAAATGATTAAATACTCAAATAAGGTGGCTCAGTCAGTTAAGGACCCAACTCTTGGCTTCAGTTCAGGTCATGATCTCACAGTTCATGGGATCAAGCCCCACATCAGGCTCTGTGCTGACAGTGTAGAGCCTGCTTGGAATTTTCTCTCTCCCTCTGCCCCTTTTCTGCTCTCTTTTTCTCTCAAAATAAATAAACATTAAAAAGATACTCAAATTGGGGCACCTGGGTGGCTTAGTCGGTTAAGCGTCCGACTTTCACTTAGGTCATGATCTCGCGGTTCGTGGGTTCGAGCCCCGCATCGGGCTCTGTGCTGACTGCCGGCTCAGAGCCTGGAGCCTGTTTCAGAGTCTGTAACTCCCTCTCTCTCTGACCCTCCCCTGCTCACACTGTCTCTCTCTCTCTCTCTCCTAGAAATAAATAAAACATTAAAAAAAAAAGATACTCAAATTAAAAGGCAGATATAGTCAAAATAGATTTAAAAGTATAATCTAACTATATGATGTCTATGTAAGGTATAGTTTATGTTCCAAAGATAGAAAATAAATAGGGATGGAAAATATATATCAAGAAAAGTAACCAAAAGAGAGCTGGAGCAACTTTATTAATATCATAAATAGACTTTAGGATAAAATTGTTGCAGAGATAAAAAAAAAGACATTTTATGCTAAAATGTCAATCTATCAGAAGGAAATAACAGTTATAAGCATATACGCACCTGATAATAGAGCTCCAAAATACAATAAACAAAAAAATGACTGAACTGGAGGAAGAAATAGATAATTCAACAATAATACATGGAGACTTTTATGCTCTACTTTCAATAATGGTTAGACCTACTAGGCAGAAGATCAACAAAGAAATAGGAGATTTGAACAACCCTTCTTATTGTCTCTCATACAATAAATGAGCTATATTTTACAAGATCCTTTCAAGACTTAGTGTCTTACAGGTTTCATCTCCACCAATGCTAATCTGAATTAAACATGATCTCAATAAATACAACACACAATCAACAGAGTAGAGTGAAAGGCAATTTACAGAATAGGAGAAAATACTTGAATATCATATACCTGATAAGGAATTAATACCCAGAATATATAAAGAACTCCTTCAACTCAACAACACCAAAAACCAAACAACCCCAAAAGAAAAATGCACAAATGATTTTTAATAGAGGTTTCTTCAAAGGTGTATAGAATTGTCTATCATATGAAAAGATGCTTAACATCACTTACCATTAGAGAAATGCAAATCAAAACAATGAGATACCATCTCACACCCATTAGGATGGCTACTATAAAAAAACAACAAGAAGAAATAACAAGTGTTGGTGAGGAAGTTGAAACATTAGAACCCTTGTCCACCGTTCGTTAAAATTATAAATGGTGTAACCGCTATGGAAAACAGTATGGTGCACTTCAAAAAATTAAAGAAAGGACCATCATATGATCCAGTTATCCCATTTCTGGGTATAATGTCCAAAAGAAATGAAATTAGACATCTCAAAGAGATATCTTCACACTCATATTCATAGCAGCATTAGTCAATATAGCCAAAAGATGGAAGCTCCAAATGTCCGTTGATGAATGAATGTGGTGTGTATGTAAAACGGAATACTATTCAGCCTTAAAAAGGAAGGAAATCCTTTTATGTGCTACAACATGGATGAAACTTAAGGAGAATATGTTAAGTAAAATAAGCCAGATACAAAAAGACAAATACTTTATGATCCCACTTATATAAGCTACCTAAAGTAGCCAAATTCAGAGAAGCATAAAGTAAAAGGGTGGCTACCAGGAGTGGGGAAAGGGGAAAATGGGGAGTTGTTTAATAATGGGTACAGAGTTTCAATTTTGCAAGAAGAAAAAGTTCTGGAGATCTGTTGCCCAACAATGTGAATATATTTAATACTACGTAAGTGTATATTTTATAATGATAAAGATTAAAAAATTAATAAAATGATAAATGTCATGTTTTATATTTTTTACCACAATTTAAAATATGACATCAGTAAGTAATTTTTTGGCGACCTAGACAATCTAACTGTAAAATTAATACAAAAAATAATTAAGAATAGTTGGGAAAATTATAAAATGTAAGTAAGAGTAACGAGTACTAGATCTTTCTATTACTGAAAAAATGTTATACATCTTCAAAAATTAAAACAGCATCATATTTCACACAAATAGATAGATGGAATAATGAAATAGAATGGAAAACCCAGAAATACAAACAATTACATTTGCACGCAAATATAGCATGGGTAATGTTTACAATTGGTAGGGAAAGATGGGTTTTTCAATATGTCCCAATGGCTATTGGGACAACGGGAGCTATCAGAAAAAAATATAGGTGGGCCTGCAACTTCCTAACTTTAACCAGGGTAAATTCCAAATGGATTTCCTTTTCCAGTATTATGGTAAACTATACGTCTTAAAGTGCCTTCCCAATACAACTATACCCTGAGGTTTTATCTAAAAGGTAAGGAAAATCACCAAGGATTTAAAAACAAAAACAAAAACAAAAAGTTGAAATCTAGGTGGGAGCTGTGAACTATGAGCTAGCACAAATATTAGGGTCATATTTGTGGGGTGGAGAATAGGGACCACTTCAGCTGAGCACCCTGAATCCTCTGAGGAAGCCAGAGGGGTCCTAGTTTGGTAGCACTACTTAATCCTAGTAGAATTCACAAATCCTTCCAAGAAAAGCATACCCTGTTCTGGCCCTGATGTGGTTCAACCATAAATATGAGCTAAAGTCATCACTACCACAATAATCACAACGAAAACACCAAACAAAGAAACAAGCCATCATGAACGAGAGTCAGTAGAAGTAATGAACAACAGATACAGGACTCAAGGACTTCAGATATTGGAATTATCAAGTATTGAATGCAAAATAATCCCAAACATTTTAAAGAAATAAAAAGTCAATTAAAAAAAAATGAGTGGGGCACCTGGGGGGCTCAGTCAGTTGAGTGCCCAGGTCATGATCTCACGGTTCGTGAGTTTGAGACCCACATTGGGCTCTGTGCCAACAGCCTGGAGTATGGAGCCTGCTTTGGATTCTCTGTGTCTCATCCTCTCTCTCTCTCTCTCTCTCTCTCTCTCTCTCTGTCCTTCCCCACTTGTGCTGTCTCTCTTTCTCTCTCTCTCAAAAATAAACATTAAAAATTTTTTTAAATAATAAAAAGTAAGTAAACACCAAGAGACCACCCAAGTAACCAGACATATTTGAAAAAGAATTAAATAAAACTTTTAGAAATGGAAAAGAAAATCATTGAAATTAGTAGCTCATTGGATAAATTAAGCAATATTTTAGATATGACTATGATGGATTAGTGAATGGGGAGATGAATAAAAAACAATTACCCAGAATGCAGTACTAAGAGAAAAACAGATCAGAAATACAAAATTGTTTAGGATATATGCAGGACAGAATTAAAGGTCTAAGTTAGAATGTCATTTGAAGTGCGATAAGGAGAAAGGAGAGAATAGAACTGAGATGTAACATTAGGCAAAGGCTGAGCAACTTCCAGAAGTGAGGAAAGATATAAATCCATAGATACATGTAGATCAGCAAATTTTAAGCAGGATAAAGACAAATCCACAACCAGACACATTAGAGTAAACTGAAGAACTCCAAAGACAAAGAGAAGCCCTTATATACAGATAGAGAGGAAGGAGAGTTTACTCACAAAAGAATGATAGTTATGCACTCTTCAACAACAACCATGGAAGTATTTTCAAAGTGCCAAAAAAAAAAAAAAAACACACACAACTATCAGTCTAGAATTGTGTTCCCAGGAAAGCCATCTTTCAAGAAAGACAATGATATGGGGGCGCCTGGGTGGCTCAGTCAGTTAAGCGTCCGACTTCGGCTCAGGTCATGATCTCATGGTTCGTGGGTTCAAGCCCTGCATTGGGTTCTGTGCCGACAGCTTGGAGCCTGGAGACTGTTTCAGATTCTGTGTCTCCCTCTCTCTCTGACCCTCCCCTATTCATGCTCTCTCTCTCTCTCTTTCTCAGAAATAAATAAAAAAATTAAAAATAATTAAAAAAAAGAAAGACAATGATATGAAGACATTGATAGTAAAACAAAGTGAGTGTGCTATTTGCCATCATAGACCTTTACTAAAAGTAGGAACTTCTAAAAGATGTGCTTCAGAAGAAGAGAAAATGACCCTGGAGGAAGTTGTAAGATGCAAGAAAAAAAAAAAGATAAGCAAAACAAACAAACAAACAAACAAAAAAACCCTGGTAAATCTAAAGAAAAAATGTTTATACAAAGTAAAAAAATACTAAAAATGTGTGGAATTTAAAAGAATTAAAATCCTGGACTACATAGCTTATAAATAGGGCAGGGGTAATTGAGGGTCTGAAATCAGTGGCAAGCTGGTAAATGGTTAACAATAATTTCCAGACTGGGGAAACCCATGATTTACCCATGTTTGTTGACTTCCATGATTATTTATGTTCCACCTATGGCTGATTTCAAGCTACCAGTGTAACGTCATTGAGTATAGGGTTGGGAAGAGATACTAACAATTAACTCTTGCAAACTGGTATAAGCAAGCTCCAGCACACCACTATCCAAGATTCTAATATTAGTCAGGAAAGAAATTATGACTTTGTTAGGAATACACAGTAAATTTCAAGGCTAATAAACTAAAAGAATAGAAATTAAGTGAAAAACTACTAAACCAAGAAAGGGAAAAATGGAATAAGAAACACATACACTGGGGTCCCTGGGTGGCTTGGTTGGTTAAGCATCTGACCCTTGGTTTCGGCTCAGGTCATGACCTTGAGCCCCACATAGGGCTCCGCGCTGACAGTGTGGACCCTGCTTGAGATTCTCTCTTCCCCTCTGTCTGTCCCTCCCCTACTCGTAGGCATGCTCTCCCTCTCTCTCAAAATAAATAAACATTAAAAAAAGAAACACATACACTATATTAAACAAAATACTCAATTTTTTTATATAGCAAGAAAGGAAAAGAAACACAGAAGAAGTGGAACAAATAAAAGGTAGTGGTGCCAGTCAGTTAAGCATTTGACTCTTGATTTTGGCTCAGGTCATGATCCCAGGGTCATGCAATCGAGCCATTGTTGGGCTCCATGCTAAGCATGGGGCCTGCTTAAAATTTTTTCTCTCCTTCTACCCACCTCCTCATTCTCTCTCTCTAAAAATAAATTTAAAAAAAACACAAAGATTGTAGAAAATAGTTGAAATAAATTAATAATCTCAATAAAGCAAATGGACTAAATCTGCCAGTTAAAAAATAGACTGGATTTAAAACATAAATCCAGCAATATGCCATTAAAAGAGAAATACTTGAGGGGTGCCTTGGTGGCTCAGTTGCTTAAACATACAACTTTTGATTTTGGCTCAGGTCATGATCTCACAGTTCATGGGACTCACATTGTTGGGCTCTGCACTGTCAACATGGAGGCTGCTTGGGATTCTCTCCCTCCCTCTCTCTGCCCTTCCCCCCCACACGTACACTCTCTCTCAAAATAATAAATAAATAAACTTTATTTTAAATAAAGAGAGGGGCACCTGGGCGGCTCAGTCAGTTGGGTGTCCGACTTTGGCTTAGGTCATGATCTCACAGTTCATGAGTTCAAGCCCCACATCAGGCTCTGTGCTGACAGCTCAGAGCCTGGAGCCTGCTTCAGATTCTGTGTCTCCCTCTCTTTCTGACCCTCCCCAGCTCACATTCTGTCTCTGTCTCTGAAAAATAGATAAACATAAATAAATAAATACATACATACACACATAAATATAAAAAAGAAATACTTGAAACACAAGGACACATAATGGTTTAAAATAAAGGATGAAAAAAGGCATATGATGCAAATATCACCAAAACTAAGGTGAAAGAGCCTGTAAATTATATCAGATAATACAGACTTTAAAGCCAAAAAAAAAAAAAAAAGATAAAATACACACACACACACACACACACACACTACAAATTAAGGACCACTAAATGCCCATAAAAAGTTCAACCCAGAAGAGAGCTATAAGATCTTAAAACTTGTCCACAATCAATAAAATAGTCAATAACATATATTATTAATTACATACTATATGTATTAATCTCTCACATGAACTTTCAGCCTATCTTTGTGAGTTCCATCAAGTTTTGATGTCTACATTAATATATATAAATTTTGATATGTATATATAAAAATTATGAAATCCATAAAGATAAGCTGAAAGTTCATGTAAAGACTATAACCTTATCTCTCAATTTGTAATAGGTCAAGCAGACAAAGGTAAAGACAGATCTGAACAACACAGTTAACAATCTTGATTTAAAGAGCATGTATATAAAGTGGTAGACACAATTAGGTCAGAAATTAGCAACAAAAATAAATAGAAAAACACCACAAGTTTGGGGATTAAAAAATACACTTCTGCTTGTAATCAAGATGGAGTAGCACAGACTACATTTACCTGTGGCCTGAAAACAAAACCAGCCAGACAAAATGCACTAAACATTTTTCAAGGCAATAGACATCAGAGAACAAGAGACAGTGATCCCTACAAGATGGGAAATAAATGAGGTGAACCTGACAAATGTCTCCACATATTGCCTTGAGAGTTTACAGCACCTTCCACAGCACAGGAGGGGGAACTGAGGCAGAGCCCAGCAGACCCCAGAACTGAGGAGATACACAGAGAGTCCATAGAGACCAAGGTAGCTAGACTTCATAGGACAAACCTACAGAGGAATTAGGTGCAAAGAAAGAGAAACCAGAAACTATAATTTAGTATATAATATATAACATATAATATAACATATATATATTATTCAAGCATCCTCCTTGAGTATTTAGTAGAGTATTGGACAGTGTGTGCATATAATGAAATTATGCAAGCCCGATAAAACAACCACCCAAAAGGAATAAGGAGAATAGTCTGGGTGCTCAAATAGAGATGGGCATGGCACCCGTTGCTACTAACAAGACTTTAAAGCCTCATAATTCATGAGAGATTAGGTACAGTGCTCAAGAAGGTCTTACTTTAGTAGTAGGGGATAATTAGTCCTAGATTGAATGCTGCTGTGGAACCATTTAATAAATCATGAAATCAAGGCTCAGAAAGGATCAAACTGTTTCTAAGTAACTTAACTGCATCCCAGAACAAAAGCTCAAGAAGATTTATAGGAATACAAAAATATCCAACACCCACAAGGAAAAATTCATAATGTCTGGCATCTAATTACAGAATACCAGGCATGCCAAGATGCAAAAAAATAAGACCCATAATGAGAATAATCAATCAATTAAAATAGAATAGACACAGATGTTAGAAGGAGCAGGAAAAGACATTGAAAGAGTAATTATAACAGTGTTTGGTATATTCAAAAATTTAAGTAGAGACATGGAAGATATAAAAAAGATACAAATCAAACAGTAGAGATGAAAACTGCAACGTCTGAGATAAAAAATATGTTGGAAAGGATTAACAACAGATGAAACATTGCCAAAGAAAGAATTAGTGAACTTGAGGCATAGCAGTAGAAACTATCTACAATGAAAAACAAAACAAAACAAAATCCCCCCAAATTAAATGTCAGTGAGCTGCAGGGAAACCTGAAGCAGTTTAGTATTTAAGTAATTGGGATCCCCAAAGGGGTGGGGTGCAAAAAAATACTTGAGGAAGTAAGGGTAAAAAACTTTCCAAATGTAATGAAAACGGTAACCTCCTAGATCCAAAAAGATCAATGAACTCCAAGCACATGAAACATGAAGAAGAACTACACCAAGGCACATCCAAATCAAGTTGTTAAAAATGAATAAGGAAGAGAAAAATCTTAAAAGCAGCCAGAGATAAAAGACATGTATGTACAGAGGAACAAAGGTAACGATGGTATCAGATGTCTCATCAGAAATGCAAGAGAAGGGCACTGGGTGGCTCAGTCAGTTGAGCATCCTGACTCTTGATTTCAGCTTAGGTCATGATCCCAGGGTTGTGGGATCAAGCCCCCCATTGGGCTCTGCACTGAGTGGAGCCTGCTTAAGATTCTCTCTCTCTCTCTCTCTC
>NW_024080650.1:28667-154211 GCF_003009895.1 Hyaena hyaena | reverse complement strand
CCCCCCCCCCCCCCCGCCCTTCTCCCCAACTCACATTCTCTCTCTCTTTAAAAAAAGAAAGAAAGACATGCAGGAGAGAAGAAAGTGAACATCTTAACAACAGTCAACCCCAAATTCCCTACCCAGTACTCTACAAACAAATATTAAAGATCCCCTTCAGGCATAAGAAAAATGGAAACCTGGGTCTACAGAAAGGAATGGTAACTACACGGGTAAATGTAGAAGATATTTTTTATATTTTTAAAATCTCTTTAAAAGTAATTGACTGGGGGCACCCAGGTGGCTCAGTCGGTTAAGCATATGGCTCTCGGTTTTGGCTCAGGTCATGATCTTGCGGCTTTGTGAATTCAAGCCCTGCGTCGGGCTTTGTGCTGGCAGCGTGGAGCTGCTTGGGATTCTCTCTCTCCCTCTTTCTCTGCCTCTCCCCCACTTGTGTTGTCCCTGTCTCTTTCTCAAAAAAAAAAAAAAAAAAGTAATTTGACTGTTGAGGTGCCTGGGTGGTTCACTTGGTTAAGTGTCTCACTCTGGATTTTGGCTGGTCATGACTGGTCATGACCTCATGGTTCATAAGTTCAAGCCCCACATTAGCGCAGTGCCTCTCCCTCTGCCCCTCACCTGCTTGTGTGCTCTGGAAATAAATAAACTGAAAAAAAGTAATTGTTTAAACAAAAATATCAAAGTATGGTGGATTTATAACATTTAAAAATAGAGTTCACGACAACAATAGCATACTATACAAGAAGTGATATAATTGAAGGTAGACTGCAATAACTTAAAGATGTGTACGTTAAGTCCTAAGGCAATCACTAAAAAAGAGTTTTGCTAAAAAAGCCAACAAAGGAAATAAAATGAAATAATAATAAAAAACCTGAGTAATCTAAAAGAATGGGAAAAAGAAAAGAGCAAAGAAAAGAAGAGCAAACAGAAAGAAAATACCAAGATAATAGACTCCAATCTAACCATATCAATAATCACATTAAATATAAATGCTCTAAATTGTTGAATTTGTTGGCATAAAATTGTTCATACTATTCCTGATCTACTTAATGTCTCTAGAATATATAGTGATGTCACCAATTTCATTTCTTTTTTTATTTTTTTTAATGTTTTTTATTTATTTCTGAGAGAGAGAGAGTGTGTGTGAGCAGAGGAGGGTCAGAGAGAGAGGGAGACACAGAATCCGAAACAAGCTCCAGGCTCTGAGCTGGCTGTCAGCACAGAGCCCAATGTGGGGCTCGAACACACAACCATGAGATCATGACCTGAGCCGAAGCCAGACATTTAACTGACTGAGCCACCCAGGCGCCCCACCAATCTCATTTCTGATATTGGCAAATTAGGTCTTCTCTTTTTTTCCTGATCAGTCTGTCTATGGGTTTATCCATTTTATTGATTTTCTTTCTTTTTTTCTTTTTTTTAATTTTTTTATTTATTTCTAGGAGAGAGAGTGTGAGCAGGGGAGGGTCAGAGAGAGAGGGAGTCACAGACTCTGAAACAGGCTCCAGGCTCTGAGCTGGCAGTCAGCACAGAGCCCGACGCGGGGCTCAAACCCACGAACCGCGAGATCATGACCTAAGCGAAAGTCGGATGCTCAACCGACTAAGCCACCCAGGCGCCCCCATTTTATTGATTTTCTAAGAGCTTTTGGTTTCATTGATTACCTCTACTGTTTATCTGTTTCCTATTTGGATATTGATAAGTTCCTTTCTTCTGCTTACTTTGTATTTAATTTCATCTCCTTTTTCTAGTTAACTAGAATGAAAGCTGAAGTCATTGATTTAAGATTTTTTAGCTATCAAATCAACCTGAGCTATCAAAAGTATAATACGTAAAAGAAAAAAATTAATAAATTGGACTTCATGAAAACTTAAAAACTTGTACTCTTTAAACCATACTGTTAAGAATGAAAAGACAAGTCACTGGCTGGAAAAACAAAATTTTTTTTTGTAGAATAGACATCTGACTTTTATCCACAGAAGATAGAGAATTCCTACAACTCAGAAATAAAACAACCCAATAAAAAGGAGGAATGATGGTGGAAGATTTCAACAGATACCTTCTTCAAAGAAAATATATGAATGTCAAATAAGCACATGAAAAGATGTTCAACATCATTAGTCATTAGGGTTGCACAAATTAAAACCACAATGAGATACCACCACACACCTGTTAGAATGGCTAAAATTAAAAAGATAAACTATTCTGATGCTGATGAGAATGTAGAGGAGCTACAATTCTCATACACTGCTGGTGGGAATGTAAAACGGTACAAGTACTTTGGAAATCAAGTGATTACTTATAAGGTTAAACATACTCTTTTTTAAAAATGTTTAGGGGGAAGGGAGGAGATGCGCATGGAGGAGGGCACTTGTGGGGATGAGCACTGGGTGTTATATGGAAACCAATGTGACAATAAACTATTTGTAAAAAAAATAATAAATAAAGGGTATGACTAAAAAAATAATAAAATAAAAATGTTTATTCGTTTTGGGGAGGGGGAGGGGCAAAGAGAGACAGGGACAGAAGATCCAAAGCAGCCTCTGTGCTGTCAGCAGTGAGCCTGCTGCAGGGCTTGAACCCACGGACCATGAAATCATGACCTGAGCTGATGGTGGATGCTCAACCAACTGAGCCACCCAGGTGCCCCAAAGTTAAGCATACTCTTACCATATGATCCAAGCATCACTCTTAGGATTCTCTTCTAGAGAAATGAAAGCACTTGTCCATAGAAGGACTTGTCCATAAATGTTTATAAAGCTTTATTTGTAATAGCTAAAAACTGGAAACAGCCCAAATGTCTATCAAGAGATGCTGGTGCACATTTTGCTATATTCATACAATGGAATACTACTCAGCAGTAAAAAGAAACGAACTATTGATACATGCAACAACATGGATGAAACACACAAAGAAGATAATGCTGAGTGAAAAAACCTAGACACACACTGTAGGCACACGCTGTATAATTTCATTTATATAAAATTCTACAAACTGCAAATAAATCTATAATGACAGAAAGCAGATCAGTGGTTGTCTGAGGATGGAGGTAAGGGGAGAGAGGATAAGATTCCAAGGGGGCATGAAGGGACTTTTGGGATTGAAAGATATGTTCACTATTTCAATTGTGGTGATGGTTTCATCAGTATATACATAGGTCAAAACTTCTTCAAATTGTATACTTTGTGTGCACTGTATTGCATATCGATTATACCTCATAAAGTTAATTTAAAAATAAAGAATAAGGAAACACACCTCTAACTATCCCATGCATTGAAAAAGAAGCCGTAATAGAAATTTAACAATTCTTGAAACTGAGTGATAATAAAAATATGAGATATGAAAATGTGAGATACAGGAAAAGGAGTATTTTAAAGAAATGTGACAGACTTCAATGATTGTATGAGTAAGGAAGAAGGTCAGTGATTAATGAACCAAGTATCCAACTCAAGAAATTAGGAAAGAACAAAACAAATCCAATGAAGAGAGAAGGGACAAAATCAAGATAAATGCAGAATTAATGTAATGCAAAGCAAATACACAAAAATTAGAAAAAGATAAAGCTAAAAGCTTTAGAAAAGTGACAAACTGCTGACAAAACTTATCAAAGAGAAAGATATGATACAAACAACCAATATCAGGAATAGAAAATGTTCCTAAGTAAAAATACAGCACAGAGCAGAAAGATAAGAGACCATTAGGAACAACTTTATGGAAAATTTTTTGAAAACTTAGGAACAATGTATAAATTCCTTAAAAAATATAACTCACCAAAACAAAGTAAAAAAGAAGTAGAAGGCCTAAATAGTCTATGACTAGTTTTAAAAAAGAGTCAATGGTTTAAAAATTCTCTCTTCCTCATCCCCACAATCTCAAGGCAAATTATAATACATTTTCAAGGAAGAAATCATTCCGAACTCATACAAACTCATCCAGCAAATAGTAAAAGAAAGGACATGCCCCTTTTAATTATTTGAGGCTAGTATATCACTAACTGCCAAAATCATACCTGGACATTTTAAGACAATTACAAGCCAATCACTGTTGAGCATAAATGCAAAAACTCTAAAAATATTATTAACAATGCAAATTCCTGCAGCATATAGAGAAGATCGTAAACCATTATCAAGTTAGATTTATACCAGTAGTAATTCAGGGTTAGGAAAACCATTAATGAAATTCAGTGCATTAATAATTTGAAGAAGAGCTATCTAATCGACTCAAACATGCAGAGAAAAGCAACATGTCAAGTTCAACATCCATTCATGATTTTAAAAGCCCCCCAAAACAAAAATCTCTTACCAAACTTTTTAACCTGATGGAATATACTACCAAATAGCTATAGTTAACCTTGTTTTTAATAGTGAAATGTTGGAAACATTTTCTTTAAAGTAAAAACAAGACAAAAATTCCATTGCCACTGCTTGTACTCAATGCTGTACTTGAGGTTTAGCCAGTGCAATAAAGTAAGAAAAAAAAATACATAAGAATTGGATAGGAAAAAAAAAAAGTCAAGGTTGCATAAAATGGCTGTCTATATAGAAAAAGCAAAACAAATCTAAAGACAATGACCCACATGCAAATATCAATTGCTTTTCTCTATTCTATCAACAAAGAGTTAGAAAATATAACAAAAGATAGAATTTGTAATAGCAACAAAATATAAATTGTACTAGAAATAAGCTATACATACATCTGAATGGCTCATTCTCTCATCTCTTTAAATCTTTCCTCAGGGGCGCCTGGGTGGCTCAGTTGGTTAGACGTCCGACTTCGGCTCAGGTCACGATCTCATGGTTTGTGAGTTTGAGCCCTGTGTCGGGCCTGGAGCCTGCTTCGGATTGTGTCTCCCTCTCTCTCTGCCCCTCCCCTGCTCATATTCTGTCTCTCTCTCTCTCTCTCAAAAATAAATAAATGTTAAAAAAATTAAAAAAAAAAATCTTTCCTCAAACTTTTCCTTCTCAATTTGGCCTACTATGACCACTGAATTTAAAAGTCACATTTCCCCAACCCCAAATTCCTGATCAGTTTTATTTTTCTCCACTTTTTTCCACATATCACATTCTAGCATACTTAGAATTATTGCTTTTGCCTATCTTCCCTGGGTCTTCTCCCTCCATGAGTACAGATACATTTGTCTGGTTTGTTTACTCGGGTATTCTTCGAGTCTAGAACAGCGTCTGGTACATAGTAGGTGCTCAATAAATATTTATTGAATGGGTAAACTAATGAGAAAATAAGTATATGTGGACTTTATTGGGAAAATTATATAACTTTATTTAAAGGCATTAGAGAAAATATACATAAATGGAGAGAGAAACCATATTCATGGATAGGAAGATTCAGTAGCATAAAGATGTGAATTGTCTTCCAAATTAATGTACAAGTTAATTATAATACTAATCAAGGCACCCAAAGATGTGTGTGTGTGTGTGTGTGTGTGTGTGTGTGTGTGTGTGTATGATTTTATAAGTGGATTCTAAAATTTAGATGGAAATGCAAAAGGCCAAAATATACAATATTCTCCTTAAGAACAAGAGAGGGTAGGAGGCTTGCCCTATACACTTGTTTATATCATTATTACAAAGCTATAGTGATTAAAAAAGGTGATGTTAGCACAGGAATTATCAAATAGATCAAAGGAATAAAATAAAGAATCTAGAGACAGATCCACGAATAGAAGGAAACCTGACTTCGCTTAACAGACTGGGCCTCTCAGGCGCCCAAGGAAACCTGACTTCGAATATAGATGGTACTTCAACTAAGTAGGAAAGGATGAAATATTTAATAAATTATACTCGAGTAATTAGTGATTCATAAGTAAAAGGAATTACAATGATTCCTTAATTCACACAATGCTCCCAAATTAGTTCTACATGGTTATAAACCTAAATGTAAAATGAAAAACTATAAAACCTTTACAAGAAAATATAGAAGAATATCTTTATGACTCAGCATAGGGAAAGAGTTCTTAAATAAAACACAGAGTAAAAACCATGACGAAAATATTTATAAATTCAATTACATTGTGATACTGGAAATATACTTTCCTGACAAAGAATCACTATCTAGGATTTATAAAGAACCATTAAAATCAGTATAAAAAGCCCAAAATAATTCAAAAAGAAAAATGGGCAAGTCTTTAGCATATACTTAATAGAAGTAATGCAAATACCAACACATGAATAAAAGTATGCTCAACTTCATTAGTAATCCAGAAAAATGCAAATTAAAGCTCCCACAAAATTCCCTGTGCACCCACTAGACTGGCAAACATGAAGAGGTTTGACATTAGTAAGTGCTGGTGAGAACATGGAGCAATTGGAACTCCATCACTGTGGCTGGGAGCATTACTCAAAACAACCATCTTTTTTTTTTTTCTGTTAATTGTCAGCATTTTCATTCTTTTTTTTTTTTTTTTTACAAATAATTTATTGTCAAGTTGGTTTCCATATAACACCCAGTGCTCATCCCCACAAGTGCCCTCCTCCATGCCCATCCCCCCCCTCCTACCCCCACGCCCATCAGTCCTCAGTTTGTTCTCATCATTCAAGANCTCCTCACTTTGTTCTCATCATTCAAGAGTCTCTCATGGTTTGCCTCTCTCCCTCTCCCCCACCATTTCCCCCCTTCTTCCCCCCCTTGTTCCTCCATGAAGTTCCTCCTAATCCTCCTATACGTGCAAACATATGATATTTGACTCAAGACAACCATCTTGAAAAATGGCTTGACCTTGACTCCTAAAGTTAATTATGTGCACACCCTGTGACCTGGCACTTCCAGTCTTAGGTTTACATCCTAAACACACTCCTGCACCTGTTCAAATTAGGAGAGACAAGCAAGAATGTTCAGGGCGGCTTTGCTTCTAATAGCAAAAACAAAGCATAGCTAAGTATGGCTAAATACGGCAACAATGAAAAAAAAACATTTTAGAAGACTACTACAATACGATATCATTTTTATAAAGTTAAAAATAAGTACAGCTAAACATACTGTTTATAATCTGCGGTAAATTATTTTTTAGAGAGTTGCATTGCTTCATGATGAACCCACAAATCATTTACTTATCACCTTTAGGAGAGGGGTAGGCAGTGATATTAGATGGTGAAGGAATATATCGGTAGCTTCAATGACATTTTTAATGTTGAGTGGCTCAGTCAGTTAAGTGTCTGACTATTGGTTTCAGCTCAGGTCATGATCTCACAGTTTGTGGATTTGAGCCCCGCACTGGGCTCTGTGCTGACAGGTCAGAGCCTGGAGCCTGCTTCAGATTCTGTGTCTCCCTCTCTTTCTGTCCCTCCCCTGCTCGTGCTCTGTCTCTCTCCCTCAGAAATAAATAATAAACATTAAAAAAATGAAAAAGAAAAGAAAAATAAACAAAGGATAGAGACAGTCCACAGAAAAGGAAATACAAATAGACTTTAGATACCTTAATTTGGGCTCAACCTCAGAGTAACAGAGATGAAATTCACCAGGATATCACAGTACACTTTGCTGATGGAAAAAGATTAAAAAAAAAAAAAAAGTACATCGACCACTTCTTGTTGCATTTCTCAACCCCAAGATCACTTGCCTTCGCTCCTTGAGGATTTTACCACTGGATCACTACATATACTCTTGAACAATGATCCTGTCATAACTCTTGGTGATTTCAGTATCAATATAGATAGACAATTCTTCCAAGACATTCTCCTCTGTATTCCATGAGCATCACTCCTCCAGGGACCTTGTCTCTACCTTCGCTTGGCCACATCTTCCTGATAAATGTAATCCCTGAATAATTCTACCTACAGACAACCCACGGTCTAACCACCTTCTAACCTCCAACCCTCTTCTGGGACCTCAGCTCCAAAAATTGTTTCCCCCCCATCAGAACCTACGTCCCACGCCTCCTGCTTTCTCTTCACGCGCCCATATTCCTCTCCCTATCTAGCTTACGTTCTTGGTTCCATTTTCCTCAACACCCTTTGCATACACTTTTCACTCTCTTGCCCTCTCCTGTTTCAATGCACTCACCTGGCAAACCCCTAACTCTGCTTCTACACAGCCACTCACCTGTTGCACACCTGCCTTCTCAGGCAGTTCAGCGTGGCTGGAGAAATTTCTCCCTTATGACCATAAACCTGAGGCAGGCCCTTTGGAGCTGCTTGGTATGCTTATCCTCCTGACAACTATTTCATGCCCTAACGTCTCCTTATCCATCCTTATCCTCCACTGTTGACCTCCTCCCCCTTACACTGAGAAAACAAAGCAATCAGGAAAGAAGACGTCCTGATTTGCCCACTTCTGGGCCCCGGCTCTCTGACTTCCTTGCTCTGTCCCTGGGTAACTGTCTGTGCTCCCAGCTAAACCAGTCCTCTACCCGTGCATGGGATCTGGTGGCCGTTGATGACTAAAGGACATGGTGGCTTCAGCAATTTCCACTCTGTCTCCTGCATCATCGTTTCGCCCTTTCCTACTGGGTTTTCTCTTCAGCATATGAAGAAGCTGTATTTTTTCCTTGACCTTACACTGTCTTCCTGCCACCGCTTCATTTCTCTGATTTCTTTATTTTGTTTATTTTGGGGTGCGTGGGTGGCTCAGTTAATGGAGCATCCGACTTTGGCTCAGGTCTTGATCTCACAGCTGAGTTTGAGCCCTGTGTCAGGCTCTGTGCTGACAGCTCAGAGCCTGGAGCCTGCTTCGGATTGTGTGTCTTCCTCTCTCTTTCCCTCCCCTACTCTCTCTCTCTCTCTCTCCCTCTCAAAAATAAACATTAAAAAAAAAAAGTGCATGTGTGAGAGCAGGGAGGGGCAGAGAGAGAGGGAGAGAAAGAATCCCAAGCAGTGAGATTCTGACAGTGCAGAAGCCTGCCGCAGGCTTGATCCCACCAACTGCCAGATCATGACCTGAGCTGAAATCAATAGTCGGTCACTTAGCTGACTGGGCCGCCCAGGCACCTGTCTGATCCCTTTAGAACAAAACCAGAGTTCCTCTGTTCATTGCCTCTAGTCTCTCTTCTGTTCTCAGACACCCTCCTACTAGACTTTTGCCCCTCCACTCTACTGAAATAGCTCTTGTTCAAGTCACCAATGTCCCCCTCATTGTTAAACATGAGGATCAGTTCTCAGTCTTTTTATCATATCCCTGAGCATCATCTGATGCAGTTGACTATTGCCTCCTTTTTGGAATTGTTTTGGAGGGGGGAGTGCAGAGGGAGAATGTTAAGCAGGCTCCATGCTGGGAGCTCAATCTCTTAGCTCCATCTCACAAACCAGGAGATCATGACCTAAGTGGAAATCAAGAGCTGGATGCTTAACTGACTTGAGCCACCCAGCTGTCCCCAGAACATTTTCTTGTCTAGACTTCTAGGACACTCCAATCCTCTGATTTTCTTTGTAGTGCCTTAGCTGTTCCTTTCCATTCTCCTTGCTGGTTCCACATCTCCATGACCTCTAAACCCTGGCTAGCCCAGATTCAGTTCTTGGACCTCTTCCATTTTTGTTCAGCATTCATTCTCTCTCTTTTTTTTTTTTTTTAAATGTATCTTTTTTTTTAAATGTTTTATTTATTTCTACGAGAGAGAGAGAGAGACAGCATGAGCAGGGGAGGGTCAGAGAGAGAGGGAGTCACAGACTGAAACAGGCTCCAGGCTCCGAGCTGGCAGTCAGCACAGAGCCCGACGCGGGGCTCGAACCCACGAACCGCGAGATCATGAGCTGAGCGAAAGTCGGACGCTTAACCGACTAAGCCACCCAGGCGCCCCTCAGCATTCATTCTCTTAACGATTTCATTCATTCAGATTTCGATCTGCAGCCTGGACCTTTCCCTTGCGATCCATCCTCATGTTTTCAGCTGCTTATCAACCCCCCTGGACATTTAATGAACACCTTAACACCAAACTCCTGACCTCCCTCCTCCCAAATCTGCTCGTCCTGAAATCTCTCCTCAGTAAATAGAAACTCTGTCCTTCTAGGTTGATCAGCTCAGCAATCTTGGATATGTCTTTAACTTCCCTCTCTCTGTGTCACTTTGTCTCTCCTTCCATTACAGATCCTGTCAGGTCTGCCTACGAAATACATCCAACCACTTCTTGCCACCTCCTAACATCCCCTCTAGAACGGCCTCCACTTACTCTCACCTGGATAACTATACTGGCTTCCTAACTCATCTCCGTTTCCTCCCCTTGCCCCCTACAGGTCATCTGCAACACACAAGTCAAAGTGATCTTGCTAAAATATAAATCAGGTCATCTCATTCCTCCCCAAACCTCTCCTGCCTGCCCCTCCTATCCCCGCCCCCCGCCCCCTGCCCATGGCTTCCAGAATAAAGGCCAAAGTCCTTATAAGGATCTATATGCAACCTACAAGGCCCTGTCTGCAGGGTCTTGCCCTCCTCCCACCCCTACTGGCTGGTTCTCTGACACCATCTCCTCCCATAGTCCCTCTCGCTCCAGTTACCTGCGCTGTCTCGCTCCTCCTTAAACACATCTGGTGCATTCCTGCCAAGAGTATTCTTCCCCTGGATTCAAACATGGCTCACTCCCTTACTTCCCTCAGGTCTTGGCTCACATGTCATCTTTTTAGCGAGGCTTTCCTTAAACACTCTAAACCTGCAATACTCGCTTCCTGGGCACTCTCTGATCTTTCCTGACGCTTGCTTTTTTCCCCTTAGCTGTTATCACCATCTAACATAATATACATTTCACTCATTCCGTTCATGTCCACCTCTCGTACTAGACCATAAGCCCGTAAACACAAGCCTTTTCGCCTGTTTCCGTCACTGCTTAATCCACAGAATATAGAAAAGACCCTGACCCAGAATGAATATTAAAACAAAAATGTTTGTTGAATGAATAAGCAACGTATTGAATTGGCCAGAGCGTGAGCAACAGATGTTCTCAAAACTGCTGGTAAGAGTACCGACTGTGTAATTTCCAGAGGGCAAAATGACAATAACTGTTAAAATTACAAATGCACATCTCCTCTGACCCAGCAATGCTCCTTTTATTTTATTTTTAAATTTTTAACTGTTTTATTTATTTTTGAGAGAGAGATAGAGGCAGCATGAGCAGGTGAGGGTCAGAGAGAGAGGGAGACACAGAATCTGAAGCAGGCTTCAGGCTTTGAGCTAGCTGTCAGCAAATAGCCCAACGCGGGGCTCGAACCCATGAACCGTGAGATCATGACCTGAGTTGAAGTCGGACACTTAACCGATTGAGCCACCCAGGCGCCCTCAGCAATGCTCCTTTTAAAATACCCATCATACAAACGCACGTATGTGCAAAGTGACACACGGAGAAAGTAAGTCACTGCAGAATATTTTATCCGTGAAAAGGAACGAAAACAGCCAAAATGTCCAGCAATGGCAGATGATAAGAAATGATAGCTTATCCATACCATGGAATATTTTGCAGTAGCAAAAAAGAAGAAAGAGACTTCTTGTGTCCTGATATAACCTCCTGGATATACACGTTTTTTAGAGAAGAGGAAAGGAG
Source organism: Hyaena hyaena (assembly GCF_003009895.1). Classification (NCBI taxonomy): domain Eukaryota; kingdom Metazoa; phylum Chordata; class Mammalia; order Carnivora; family Hyaenidae; genus Hyaena; species Hyaena hyaena. The sequence continues at coordinate 142,738 of NW_024080650.1, read as the reverse complement.
CCGAAAAGTACAGTTTAGTATGCCACTGTTTTTATAAACATAAAAGGAAATATACAAAAAGAATACATGTCTGTATTTTCTTATCTATGCACAGACGATCTCAAGAAAGAAGCCCAAGAAACCGCTAACCATGGCTGCTTGTTTGGAGGGCAATGGATGGGTGAGGAGGAGAGGTGGGAGCCATTCTTTTTTGTCATAAACTCTTTAAAACCTGAATTTTTGCTCCTGTGAATGTTTTATCCATTGAAAGGAGAATAAGGCGGGGTTTATGTTCCAATATGGAATGATCTCTACGATATATTGTTATGAATTTTTTAAAAGTTTGGGGCGCCTGGATGGCTCAGTCGGTTAAGTGTCTGATTTCAGCTCAGGTCAGATCTCATGGTTAGTGGGTTCAAACCCTGCATCAGGCTCTGTGCTGACAGCTCAGAGCCTGGAGCCTGTTTCGGATTCTGTGTCTCCCTCTCTCTGTCCCTCTCTCACTCATGCTCTGTCTCTGTCTCAAAAATAAATAAACTATAAAAAAAATTAAAAAGGTGTGGCACAAAAGAGTGCATACAGTATGCTGAACATAGGGGTGGAGTATCTTTTGTGCCTTAAAAAAAAGTTTGTTTAATGTTTATTTTTGAGACAGAGAGAGTCAGAGTGTGAGTGGGGAAGGGGCAGAGAGCGAGGGAGACACAGAATCTGAAACAGGCTCCTGGCTCTGAGCTGTCAGCACAGAGCCCGACACGGGGCTTGAACTTACGAGCCACAAGATCATGACCCGAGCTGAAGGCAGCCGCTTAACTGACTGAGCCACCCAGACGCCCCTCTTTTATACCTTTTGAACTTCGTACCTTATGCATGCATTTGCTCTTCAAAAGGAAACAAAAGAATTTTTAAAACATCATGGTGGGAGACCGCAGTTTTTACATGCATCACCTTGACAATCCCGTGACCGAAACCCACCAAGTATATCCATCCCCATTTGTCAAACGAAGGAAATGGAAGTTGGGAGACATCAAGCCGAGCAGTGCACAGGTAGAATGGGACTGGCGACTAGAGCCCTGCCTTTCCCTTGTCAACCCCTCAGTCCTCCCAGCCCACCCTCCCGGCTCCGGTTCCCTTCCTCGGGCCCCACCCCCACCCCGGCTCCCGGCAGCGTGTCCTTCCACAGGACCCCACTTAGCCCAGCCCCAGAAAGTCTCCCACCAGGGGCTTCACTCGGAGGCCAGGGGCAGCAGCTCCCTGGACCCTGGCAGTCTCTCTCTGCTTAGAGCCACCAGCAGGAGGCTGGGTGTGCCACCATGCCCCGTGGCTGAACCCAGCCCGCCCTGCCGTCCCAGGGCCTCCAGCGTGTACCTGTCAATAATGACCGGGTCAGAGGGTGTCTCGTTCCGGTTGCCACAGCTCTTCCGGTCACAGCACCGGCTGGCGGAAGATGAGGAGAGAGGGAAGGAGGAAGAGGGTAAAGGAGAAGGTGTGTATGTGTGCCTGTGTGCGCGCGCGTGTGCGCGCGCGCGCATGAGTGTGCACGAGTTCACACACATGCTTCAGGATGAGGATGCTGACGTCCTACGTCGGAGTATGGGATCCCTGGTGTCCAGGGGACTCATTCCCAGGAGCCTGGGGGAGAAGGAGGGTCTTCGAAGGGACTTGTGAGCCCAGTCCTGAGGGTAAGGCTGGCCTGGGAACCTGTGTCCCAAAGGCAAGCTGCTCCTGGTGGATTCAGGAAAGGCAGGCTGCCGGCCACCTACAGGGTCTCTCTCTCTCTCTCTCTCTGGACACTTTTTACACATATAGAAAAGAGCTCAAATTGTAAGCATGCAGCTCATAAATTATCAAAAAGTGAACCCACCCATGCAGCTGGCACCCAGACCAAATATGACCATGTGATCAGAGCCCCAGAAACGCCTTCATTCTCTTCCTTGTCACTACTCTTCCCAAAGGTAGCCGGTGTCCCAACCAGATTTTTGCATATTACTCTTTTTTCCATGCATGAGGAGCTGCCTCTTAGGACCCTGTAGGACTGGTATCTCCTGAGGGGACCTTGCCTAGAAATGCCAAGCTCCAGGGATAACGAGGGAAGGGGAGCCAAGAGCTGTTCCCCCCCCCCCCGCACCTCCCCCTCTCTCATCCTGCAGAGGGAGAACCCTGAGGCTCACCTAGGAGGCGGCAAAGTTTCCTCTCTCTAGCTCCTGAGCTAATCCCGGAGGCCCGGCCCCACCCCCCTCCCCAGTAAACCTCCCCTGAGCTTTATTAGTTAAGCTTTCCAGTGGTGGCAGGAGGCCTCTCTGACAAAAACACTTGGAGAAGCCACATAAACAGGCCAGGCTAATGGGGCCTCAAGGACCCTCTCTTCAGCCAGCACTGTGCTCAAGGGCCTCCCTCCTCCCTCACAGCCTCCCCCCACCAGGCTTCCCTAGGGAGCTGCGAGGAGGAGGAGGCGGCAGGGCGGCAGTGGTCAGGGGCGGGCCTGGTGGGGACCGAGGGGCGTGGTGCAAGGGACCCAAACCTTCTCACCTGCACATGATCTCATGAGTGAGCAGCACTCGGCACATTTCGGGGTTCTTGTCCTGCCCCTCATAGATGATGGCCTGGGGGAGAGGGGGGAGGGCACAGACTCGAGGGGAAGGAGGCTCCTCTCAAGTCCAAATGTAGAGGCGAGATGAGCCCTGCCCCCAGGGAAGATCATGCCCTCCAACTCAATCTGGGGCTCTGGGGCACTCAAGGAGGCAAAGCAAGAGCCGCGATCTGGGCCAAACCAGAACCACCAAGGGGGCGGGGGAGGGATGGGCAAGAGCGGTTGGTCTGCATGAGGTTGGTCTGCAGATTCTGTTTGCCCACAGGCAGCACCTTCCAGAGCCAGCTCTGTCTGAGGCTGAGGATGTCCCCAGACCACAAGGACCAAGTTCAGGCTGTCAGTGGGGTAGACACACCCCTTTCTCCACCGTTCTCATGCCGCTAGTGGACCTCTGCCTCCTGTTTAGAAACACTGTCCCTCTGGGCTCTCCCCACTGGTCTTTCTCCCCATCCCTATCTCGTCCCCAGCCCAGGCCATCATGTCCCCTTTGCGCTGGGGGATCAGCCTCCCCACGGGTTCCCCAGCAACCGCTCTGCCCCGAAGCAGGGAATATGAGCTTCGAAAACCGCAGCTCTGGCTGCCCACATTATAACCCTCTGCGCTCCCCAGCCGGCCCTCCCTTGTGGGGTCCCTGTCTCTCCAGACCTTTGATCCCTTCCACATTTGTCCCCTGCACAGTCCCACTTGCCGCTGCCTGGTCTGCCCCCCACACTGCGGTGACCACAGGCTTTCTAGAAATAAACCACTTTTTCCTCTGCCCTGGGATTAGGTGGAGGCTACCTGAAGGCTGTGGGAAAGCCCGGCTCCACCTTGCATTCCAGGCCACTGATGGGCCCATTTGTGACACAGCCCTGCTCCTTACGGGTACCCACAACTTCTCTGAAAAGCTCTGAGTCTTGGGGCCCTGTTTCACTTTCCCCAAGCTCCTTATGCTGGCCTCTGAGCCTCCTGTGACCTTCCACAGCAGCAAGGCACTAAGGATCTGCAGTAGAAGCTCTGGGGGGCTCCCCCCAGTCCCCTTTACTGGACCAGCACTCCCATCCCCCAGCTGTGGTTAGGATAGGCGGCTAAGGCCTTTCTCTTGACAATTGCTCTCTGCACATAGGAGCCCCCTAGCCTGGAAATGTCTGAAAGGTTACCCTCTCTCCTCGGGAGTGGTCCCCAGCCAACGACTGACTGACACAGGGTCCAGAATCTTGGCCTCCTTGCCTCAAGGGGGCACGACTCCAGGGCCGTTCCTTCTCTAGAGCTCCCTGCGGATCAGGCTGAGGCTAGACTCCAGCTGGGGCCACAACCTTGCTGAGCCCCGCTCAGCCTTCCCTGCCCTGCTTCCTTCCCTCCCCTTCTCTTGTGAGCTTCTCCACTGCTCCCCAATAAAGCCCACGCACCTGACAGCCCATCTAGGCTGGGCTTCCAGGGGATGCAACCTAAGAGCCTTTGTACTAATAGTATCTTTTTCCAGGTTGGAGGGCAAGGCCATGCACACCCTCCTGCCCCGGGAGCCGGACCAGTGGGGGCGGTGGAGGCAAGAATGAAGATGCACACTCCAGCGGGGTCCCAGGGGAAGGCAGGATGGGCCTGAGCATCCCCTGGGCTGGCTCACCTGCTTGGACATGGAGTCAATGAGGCGCACATAGAGGTCCTGCTCGGTCCGAAGTCCTAAGGGCGGGGAGGCAGAGAGGGCTTGCTGAGGCCGCCAATGACTCCCCACCCTCCCCACCTGGGGTCAGGCCCCCATCAGCCCCGAGGAAGGGGGCTGTCTCGGTCACACAAGGTTTGAGAACCCAGACCTCCTCTGGGCTTCACTCACCATTGTTATACACCAATCGGAGGCGGTAATGGATCCCGTTGTTTGTCTTTTCAGCCCCAGGTTCCTGCAGGGACAATTTGGAGAAGATGCTTGGTGTTCACACGGATCTTCCAGCCTCCCCTCAGTCCCCCTACCTAATCCCACCCTCTTTCCCGTCCACTCCACCCCCCTCTCCACCTGCCCCTTCATAGGCTACCCATTCATCTGCCCAGTGGGAGGGGTTCCGCCCCCCGAAGCCCTCCCTCCCCACTCCATGCTCTGGCCCACTGAGCCCACAAGCCTCTCACACGGTCCTTTTCCACGAAATCGATGAAGGCTGTGCGCTCCACCTCCACGGGCTGCCCCTGCCGGTCATACATGGCCAGCACGAAGTGGAAGAAGTTGGATTTCCTGAGGTTGGAGGGGGGCTGCTTCTCAAAATGTGCGCGTGCCAGGCCCACGCCACTGCGAGGAGGAAAGGAGCTGGGAAACCACTGGAGGTGCCCTCCGGAGACAAAGACCCGGTCGCCTCTGACCAGGTCGGTGAGCTGGTCAGGACGTGGGTCTGACACGGCAAGAGTCTGGGCAAAGAAGTTACATTGGATGGGCCCATTCCACCCTTGCCTTCACCAGAGATCTCAGTTCCAGACAGGGCGCCCCAGACGGAGGCCACCCTAGTCGGCTCAGTGTCACAGCAGGCAAAAATGGAGGCAAGCCTTTCCCCGGGCCCCACATTTTTGAAAGGCTGATCTCTAAAACCACACATGTGAGCGGCCAGCCTAACTGACCAGAGGCTCCTGTGACTGCCCTTTAGAACATCAAGGAGGCAGCTAGAAGGTTCTGGAACAAACAACCCACAGTACCCCAGCCCACGACATTAAACAGGCTCAGGAGCACTAGTGTGCCCAGCCTGCAACCTGGGCTCTGTCTGAAGGCACGGGGTGCTCTCCCCAGGTATACAGGGACCTGCCTTCACACGTTGGGAAAGACACACACTGGTTCCCCTGGGCGGGAGGACCTTATGGTCTAGTCTTGCCAAGAGCTTTCTCCTAGCTCATCAGAAATGATTCCTAGAGGGGCGCCTGGGTGGCTTAGTCGGTTAAGCGTCCGACTTTCGCTTAGGTCATGATCTCGCGGTTCGTGGGTTCGAGTCCCCGCGTCGGGCTCTGTGCTGACTGCCAGCTCAGAGCCTGGAGCCTATTTCAGAGTCTGTATCTCCCTCTCTCTCTGACCCTCCCCTGCTCACGCTGTCTCTCTCTCTCTCTCTCTCTGTCTCCTAGAAATAAATAAAAATATTAAAAAAAAAAAATGATTCCTAGACACAAGGCCTGGGCGAGAGCAGAAGAAAAACAAAGGCCCTATTCATCAAGTATTTCCTCAGCCTCAATGATGTACCAAGCACTGGACACATGGCACTGAGTGGGGCCAGAATTAAATGCCTGGAAGGAAGGGGAGACAGATACAGAGCTACAACACAAGGCATCGTGGTGGGTGCTCCCCAAAAGATGTTACTATACCAAAAAAATGTATAGAGGCAAAGGAAGAAAAAAATGACTTCTTTCTGTGAGAGATGAGGGAAAGCCTTCACGGAGAGGGTGGCTGTTTCCCTGGTTCTTGAGGAGTGAATAGGAGCTCAATAGTTGCAGCAGGCCAAGGGAGCAGAAGAAGGGGCATGAGAAGTGGTTGTAGGTGTGAGGGTTGGTGGCACTGGACCACAGATTTTAGAAAGTGAAGGGAAGAAAAGCTGCATTGGCAGTGCCAGACTGCGGAGACACAGAAACCTGGCCACGGAGTAGACTTTCTCCTCTGGGCCAAGGTCTTAAAAAGAGTGTTCCTTAGGTCTCTCATAGCTTCAGATCTTCCTTCTCCAAAAGGCTGCTATGGTCACAGTTACTGGGAAATGAGGCTAGCATGCCCAAGTGTATGTGGGGGGCCCTGGGACACCCTCCAGGAATGGACCCTACTCGACTTGGCTCAGGCTGGTGCTCCCCACGTGTGGTAGCCAAGATGGTGCCCTATGATCCCTTCCTCCTGGCATTCATGCCCTTGTGTAGTCCCCTCCCAGGTTGTATCAGGGTTGGTCTGTGTGGCCAATAGAATACAGCACAGATGAGAACATATGAAATCTAAGGTTAGGTCATAAAAGACATGGTGGCTTCGGCCTTGTTCTGTTGGATCACCCATCAGGAGCAAAGCTGGCCGCCATATTGTGAGGACACTCAAGCAGCCATGTGGAAGGTCTACATGGAGAAGACCCAAGGTCTCCTGCCAACAGCCAGCACTCAGCTTGCCAGCCCTGTGAATGAGCCACATTGGAAGATCTACCCTCCCCAGTGAAGACTTCAGATGAAGTCTGAATAAGCAGCAGAAACCCTGAGCTGCTCCCTGATTTCTGAACCTGAGAAACTGTGTGAGATAATGCCTCTTTGTTGCTTTACACTGCTGAGTTCTGGGTAACTTTTTAAATGTATCAATAGATACTTTTGTTGAGGGATGTGGTTTGATAAATACAATGAAAGGCCACCAGAAGGTTCTGAAGTCAGGCAGGGTTTAGAAGATGATGCCTGTGGGGAGGGTGCAGTGGGGTGGGAAAGAGAAGCTGCCACGGGAATGCAGAGGATAGGATGAGGGTGATGGTGCTGCCCTGAGGACCATTCAGACCAGAGTCTCATCATGGACAGGTCGCCATGACAATATCTGCCATATATGTCACTACTTAATATTGTTCTTCATGTGAATTTAAATGGAGTTGCTCTTACTCTGCTTCATGCAAAACCATAACATCTGGGATATCCTGGCTTGAGAGGCTTGTCGTGTTTTTACTCATACATATTCAGGGTTGTTGTTGTTGTTTTATCATACATATTCAGGGTTGTTGTTGTTGTTTTAATGTTTCTTTATTTTGAGAGGGAGCGAGGGCACTGCGCATACAAGCATATGCAAGGAGGGGAGGGGCAGAGACGGAGGGAAAGAAAGAATCCCAAGCAGGCTCTGTGCTGTCAGCACGGAGCCCAGGAACCGTGAGATCATGACCTGAACCAAAATCAAGAGCTGGACGCTTAACTGACTGAGGCAGCCAGGCGCCCCTACTCATACGTATTATAGTAAATACAAATGCAATAAAAGGACAATTGTCCCACCTTCTTAAGCCTATTGGGAGCTTCACTGGTCCATGTGAAATGGTGACTTCAGGGGCATAAGTACTGGGTCTTGTTTGTCTCCATCAAGGAGTTGGAGGAGAGCCACCCACACCTTCTCTTCCTCACCAAGGGTTCTTCTTTGTCCCTTTCTGCCCGGGATGTTCTCCCTCCAGCTTCCCACCTCCTCAGCCTGCTCCTCCCCTCCCTTTCAGGCAACAGTCCTTTCAAGTCCTGGCCTTGACCCTCCAGCTTCCCATTTGCCAAGAGGCAGGGAAGCCCAAAGAGCTTTGATCACAGCAGGTCCTTGATTACTGTTGATGCATATGCTAATGAGGCGGCAACCCTGACTCCTCCCTCCGGCCTCAGGACCAGCTTGGGGGGGGGGGGGTGGCGCGGAGAGGAGGTGCTCCCAGGGTCAGGTTCCAGGACCACCTAAGGGGAGAAAAGGCGGAAGGGGGTGGGCTTGTGGAGCCCTCCCAAGGCACTGTGCCCTGTATTCTGTCTGCTAGCCTGGGGAAGGTGCCTACAGGCTCTCAGGCAGCAGCCACGGAGGGTCCAAGAAGAGGGGCCTTAGCAGACAAGGGGTGGATGCCGACCAATAGCACAGTCCCCTAGACCACTCAATGTACCCTTTCTTCACGGACACCCCTGCACTCCCAGGCCAAGAGTAAATCAATGACGCTGGCAGGAGTCTCCTCTCTCATCCATCGCTCTTGGCAAATATCAGTCAGTCCTGGGTCCAAGCTGCCAGCCAGCTCCTGCCAGTCTTCTCAGGACCCGACCTGGGAAGTCTGGCCCAAGTCCCAAGCCAAATTCCCTTCACAGGGCTGCCCTCCATCCAAGAGGGGATTCCTGGGGAAAGAGGTCAGGAAACCCAGGGAGAGAAAAGGGAGTAGGTAACTCTGGCCCCTGCCTGGGGCCTGTGTACCAGTATCCAGTGCTGCCGGCTGGGCCACACAGAGGGGCTGTACAGGCCTCGCACGCCTGTGCCCTACCCCAAAGAGGGGGTTGGCTCAGTTCCATTCTGGAGGCAGCCCAGCATTGTCGTCCCTTCCCCACCTCGCTCAGCGGGTCTGAGGCACCCGCATCCTCCCAGGCTCACAGACATCCAGGCAAAACAATGGGACAGGTGACTATCAAGACCAAGTTTACAGTTTACAGCTCTGGACAGGATTACTATCAAGACCAAGGACAAAAAGATAGGAGGAACAGCTCCAGCCAGCTGCAGAGTGAGCCAGACCCCTACTGGGCGCACCCAGGGCTCGCTTCTGGTCTGTGGTTTACCCTGTTCATGCTCTGGCTGGACATGTGAGAGGGTCAAGGTGAAATAGAAAAAGTTGTACTTGAAAGGCATTCTGGTATTTCCTCTGAACAAGAGGCAGACAATGACACAAGGGTCAGCACATCAGCAAGATCGCGAGGTAGGTCTGCACTATCCTTCCTTCTCCCGGTTCCCATGCACCTCCACCCCCAACTTGCAGGAGGTGACCAATCAACACCCCGAAGTGGCGAAGTGGGAGTGTAAGCCCCCAAGGGAGAGGGTTGGGAGGGGTAAGGAGAGACTCTTGTTCTTTTCCCCCTTGGGAAGAGCTGATGCTCTTGTAATGAGGAAACAAGCCAAGATTAAAGAACACAAAGAAAGAAAAGAGAGATTTGCTCAAACAACTCAGAAAATAGACGGGGGGGGGGGGGGGGGGGGGGGGGGGGGGGAAGGTGCAGAGAGGTCCAGAGCCCCTGCTGGGTGCAGATGCGTGGGGGCTACTGTCTGCTCTCTTACTGGCTTAGAGACTGAAAGCTGTGGATGAAGGCCAAAGTCTCTGATCCTGTGGTCTCCAAAGTGGGGTTGCCCAAGACCGCCACCAGGATGTGGGGAGAAACCTGCAGGTGTGTCTGCTGCTATGAATCCTTTATCTAGAAGAAAGAAGGGAAGCAGGAGTAGCGTCCCTGAAGGCTGGAGAGGCAAGGCTTCAAATGCAAACAGTGATTCCGGGAAATGCTTGGCCAGGCTGGGGAATGAGGCAGAGAGAGCAAAGCACTCTGTAAAAGGTGCAGCATCAACAAGTTACTGCTGTGGCCAACAGCAGCTCAGGCTCTGGAAACAGTATAGAACAGGTGCTTCAGAGTTCTCTGCCAGAGGGCTGGAGGAGGGAGCCGGGGTAGTTATCCACCAACTTCGGCCATTGGCTGAGGGGTCCCGGGGCAGCATTTCTATGGTACTTCGGGTCTGGTGTGCAAGCTATGGCTCTGGGCAACTGCGGAGGTCTCAGGAAGCAGATGACGGTCAGGGTGCGGAGGGGATAAGGGTGGTGTGCCAACTACCAGCTATGCAGAGGCCTGCGGCATGCTGGAAGCCAATAAAATTACAGCCCATGGGACTGAGTGCATCTTGGCAGATATGCCTAAGAACTGCCTCACCTGCTACATGTGCTGCTGGAGCCTATAACTCAGGGGCATGTGGTTCACTTAGCATCATTAGTGCACAAAACATGCCACAGAAACATCTTTTTCAGATAAATGCAGCTGAGTGACGAAAACAGCTGCATTAATCACTTTCGTGAGGCTCCAGAAAGAATTACACACCTCTTAGCTTTCTTAAAAAGATTATTTTCAACAAAATGTTCCAAAACGGTTTCCTATCAACTCTGGAGTGGGCTGAGGTGGTGGGGCATTTGCTCTTGTGCCAAAGACCTGAGATGGAGGAGGAGAAAGGGCTCATTCTCCTGTTTCCACAACAGCCCACTTCACCCCCTTCCCATCTTCTGTTCTGAAACAGCCCAGAAGTTAAAGGTAGCTGGGACAGGAGAGCTTTGGTTCACGTGACTCCTTTAGGGTCTGAGGACACCTGCTTTGTGGCAGGCAGGGAGGTGCATGGGCTTCCTAAGCGCTGTGCATGGACTCTAGGTTAAAGCTGACCCCAAGGACAATCTGACCTTCACAGCCAGGGCCATTCAGGTGGCCCGTGCTTTAAAGCATATGAGGGATGCGTGCGGGGACACGCGGGGGGCTGCAGAGTTGTCTGGCTGCTATTGCTGGGGCCACGGCGGTCCCTGGAGATGCTCCTTGGCCAGGCTGAGCAGGATACACCCTTCTGGAGGCAGCGGCTGGACCCTGCGACAGCTCTCCAGTACAGAGAGCATCTCACAGTCTCAGCTGTCTCCTCAGGAGGTCACCTGGGGCTCCTTATGTCCTTGACTACATGTTTATAATAAATGAGGGCAATTTAAAACAAGCCTCCCAAACCCCTCAGAGGACAAGGGGCCGAGGCTGGAGTTTGGGGTCCCCTCAGAGGCACCTCCTCACCTGCCTTCCCCAGCCCCCACTCGTGCCCACCTGGATGGCCTTAAGTCCTGAGCTTTGTTTTGCCTTGGGCCTGATCCACCTTGGAATCTGGGATGCGGGGGATTTGGGGACAAGCCCCGAGGTCATCTGCAATGGGGGGGGGGGGGAGGCTCCTTTTAACCTGCCTTCCCCCAGGAGGTGGAAGGAACAAAATGCTTGTCTCCTGCATCTCATCCTGTTTTCTCGCTTCCCCTAAAGTCTCTGCTAATTGCAGCTCTTCTTTTCCCCATCCTGGCACCACCACGTAGGTCTCTCCTTTCTCTGCGCCCTCCTCTCTTCCTCCAGGTGTCCCACTGGCCCTGCTCCCTGCAGGCCCCCCGCCTCCCTGGGGCCCATGAGACTGCTGATAACCATCACGAGGGGCCTGGCGTTGCTGGCCCCGGCACAAGATCTGTTGGCTGAGCCCTGCTCGGCCCAACACGCCCAGAGCCCAGCTGTGCCACACACCAGGAAGATAAAAGCAGCAGCTCATTGGGGCGCACACACCTGGACAATGTGGGCAGAGGGAGGCCCCCGAGGCTCCGAACAGCGTCCAGAGGGGTCTGCTGGAGGGGAGGCTGTGGGGCTGCTTCATATTCCCTGCCCCCACCGCCCCATTCCACTGCTTCCTATCCCCACTCCCACTGTGGATGGGCTGGGCTCACCCGCCACAGGAAGTTGTCTCAGCCACAGAGGTCCCCCAGTGAGGTGGGGGAGGGAAGGGGGTCTCACCTGGCCGGCTCGCCCGCCCTTCCATCTATAGGGCTGCCCACCCTGCTTCTCTCTGTTCACTCCCTCGCACCCACCCACAGGCCTGTCTGCCAGGTCCCAGGCTGAGGAGCGGCTATTAATTATTAAAGCAAACAAAAGCATTTCCTAGCAGGGAGGCTGGCCTGCAGCTGCTTACAGGAAAGGCAGCCCCAGCTGGCTTCCCTCTAGGGCCGGCCTGTGCGCTGGGACCACGGGGGAGGGCGGGTTTGGGTCTCACAGGGGTCTCCCCAGGGTGCTGCCGGACCGAGAACCTCGGCAAGAGAACAGGGTCTGGAGGGTCATCCGGGGCACACGGGCTGGGGCTCGGATCTGCAGCTTGGAGATGAAGTCGAGGAGCTGCCAGGGAGCCTTGCGCGGAGCTCCCCACTGAGAAGTTCCTGCCAGCCCTCTGCGCTGGACTCCCCTTCCCTCCCCTGTTGCCTCCAGGGCAAGGGCACGGAGCCCCTCTTTTCTCCCCACCCCTCTTCTGCTCAGGACCTTCCTTTCTCTTGGCAGAGAGCCTCTCTCACCGATCTTGGCAGGCTCTGGGCCTTCTCCTCCATCCCTCCCTTCTGTAAAACTGGGCTGCGCTGTACCTGGTTCCTGGTCAGGTAGATGGTGGAGACCATCAACATGGAGAGGGGAGCCTGGCAGAAAGGGATTTGGGAACTTTCTAACATCCACCCCTGCGTCCTTCAGCAGATCTTGCTGTGCCCCCTCCCCCCCCCCCCGTTTCTAACATCCACCCCTGCGTCCTTCAGCAGATCTTGCTGTGCCCCCCCCCCCCCCCCCCCCCCCGACTGCTCTAGCCTGTCCTGGTGCTTGAGGACGTCAGGATGAATAAGGCACTATCCACTATCCTTGCCCTAAGGGAAGGCACAGACTGGCGGGGCTGACCCTGGTCTGCAGCCAGCATCCTTAGGCAGCACTAACAACCGTTCCTGAGGTCCGGGTGGGAGGGCGCAGATGGAGAAGGTGCTGGGGTGAGGTGTGGTCCCCGAGACTGTAAGACTTAATGCAGTGGGTACTGCAGATCCCAGGGCCAGGGGAACTGTTTCCGGAGGCGTTGTTGGATGCCAAGTTTCAGGCCAAGGGCTCGGAAGGGAGTTTGAGGTCAGAGGGGGACACGCTGAATACCTGGGAGGAAGCAGGGGTGACTGAAGTTTTTAATTCAGGAGAGGAACATGAGCCAAGTTCTTTGGAAATGTCGCTCTGCCCACCCCCCAGGGTGTGGCAGATGGTTTTGGGGGGAGGGGGGAGAGACTGGGACTGGGGCAGTGGGCTAGGAGGCTGAGGTGGTACATGGTGGGGGGTGGGGAGGGGCAGAGTTAGGTTAACCTTCAAGCCTGGGAGGAAAGAGGTGGAGGGCAAGGGACTGCTATTGTTAAAAGTTGACCTCTGACAGGAGGAAACATCTAGAAGGCTTGACCATCAAGGGGTGTGGGGCAAAGGCAAGACAACCGTCAGATCCCAAGCAGCCTCGGGGAAAAGTGCTCCTGGACGTTTCCCAGAGGTGAGAGGGGGAGAAAGTGGGTGGGCAGAGGTTGAAGAGGAGGAGGTAGGGACAGAGAAAAGTTTCAGGCGGGAAAGACCAGAGCAGAGGACTGACTGGGGATCAAGACACAAACTGGAGATGGCGGGGCGCTGTTGGAAGAATGCGGAGAAAGGTTTAGCTTGCTCCCCGATGCAAGGAGGTGATCCAGAGTCAATCAAATGGGGCTGGGGGCAACCAAACTCTGTCCTGAGGCCCAGAAGTCTCTGGACTGCCAGATAAGGAGCCCAGGCCTGAAGAAATGCCCCTCGCCAAACTGGGGAAGCCTTCGGAGTCCCAGCAATGTGGCCCTGGGGGCTCAGACTGGACACCTCGATGCCACTCGAGACCCCATCATGTGCAGACGACACTGCTGCTGGTCAGATCCCCTGGCAAAGGGCCTCATCCCGCACGTCTTTATCTACACAGTCTACAGGCACACTACCTCCTTTGCATACGCTTCCCCCTCACCAGATCTGCTGGCTCAAGACAGGGACAGAGGGGCAGGTGGGAGAGAAATAGGAACCTTACACCCCAGAGGCCCCCCTGAAACTCTTCACCCACTCTCACAAGGGGCTCTCACCCCAGCTGATGGTGGAGAAAAAAGAAGGAGCCCCCATTAAGAGACTGACCACCTCAAATTAAATGAAAAACCAGAACCAATAGAAAAACAGGCAGGACACAGAACTGTATGCACAGCCCAGGCGGGAAAAACATGTGAACATGTGAATGGGAAAAAAAGATGGGAAGGAAATACCCTAAAATGCTAAGAGTCGTTGTATTAGAAAGGTGGAATTTGGTTTTCTACTTACCCATTTTCCTGAAATAGAGTTATCTCCTGAGTAAAGCTATGTAAGTTAATTCATGGGCAAGACCCTCTCCTCTTGAAGAGAGGAGCTCCAGAGAGGCCCCCCCAGCGCTCCCTCCGACAGTCAGGAAACGACAAGGGTACAGAAACACAGGATACGGTTTGCACATGAAACAAGGTGTGTGAGGCTGGCGTTAGGGTCCCCTGAACAGGCTTGGGGATGTGAATGGTGGGGCAGTGCCCTGGCAGCCCCTATCAGAATCCCTTCAGGCTGCTTCTCAGACCTCTGGGAAGCCCAGCTCCCAAGTGCCCGGGGCATGTGCAGAGGGGGCACCTCCTTAGTCCCGACCGCTGAGAACTCCTGGTAGCAGAGCTAGCATCTCCCCTCCCTCCCCCAACACACACACATACCGCTCGCAAGCAGAGGCACAGAAAGTCCGTGGTCCAAGTGTTGTGAGGAACAGGCCGACAAACCTTTTAAACTTCCTTCCCAAATCCGGGAGTCCATTCCCCACCCAGGCCCCCCGCCCAGACTCCTGCAAAGGCGTCAGAGGAGACCGGCACGGGTCTCGCTGCCTCCCCGGGACCGCCCGGAAACCACTGTGAGGAGAGGCGGGGTCCGAGCGCCCTGCCCCAGCCCCAGCGCCAATCACTCAAGCCAATCGGGCTGTCCACCTCGCTTCTTCCCTACTCTTCAGCCCCCAGCCGCTCTCCTGGCTCTTGCACACACCCCTCCTTCAACTCTGAGGGGCGTGGGAAAGCAGAAAGGGGGCTGGGTTTTGTGCCTTTCCTGGCAGAGAGCCGCGGAATTGGACAAGGGGAGGTAGTGGGACTGCCCACGAGGGAGGGGTTGGCTGTTCCCCGACGGCCCGTGGCTGGGGGGCATGGCCCAGGGACTGCAGGCAGCAGGACACCTTCTACACTAGAGCCGTGGACCGCCCGGCCCCTGAGCGACAGTCAGAAATCAGAACAGAGCCGGGACCGCGGCAGAGGTGGCAGAAGCCCCGCCCCGGCCCGCCCCACGTTCTCAGGAGGAGGCAGAGGAGCTCCGGGCAGGGTGGGCAGGAGAGCTTGCTGGGACTGTCCAGAGTTGGGGCTCCCCCCACCCCTCGCCCCAGCAGCACCGCAGGCTGAGCGAAGGCGGCGCGGAGCACTCCAACCCGAGCGCGCTGGGTCGTGTCCGAGCGCTTACCTCTGCGCCGCGGTGCTGGCGTCCAGGATGCCCGCGCCCTGCATCCAGGAGCGCACCGAGCCCAGGCCGGCGGGCAGCAGCGGCTCCTCCTTCAGGTTCAGCCCGCCGCGGGGCAGAGTGTCCTGCGCGGGGAACATAAGGGCGCGCAGTCGGTGGGCGCCCCCACCGCCGGGAATGCGGTCCCGCCGCGGCTGCGGGCGTCTCGGCTCAGCCCGACCCGACGGCACCGGGCGCCTCCAGGAGTGCAGCGCCCAGTCCCCGCGTCTCAGCGCGCGCTCGCCTCTCGGGCGCTCCCTCGGAGAAAGCGGGTCCGCGAGCGCCGGCGCTGTCCCCTCCCCTCCCGGGGCGCGGGGCGGGGAGATGGAGGGATTCCCCCGCGGCCTGAGCGCCCGCGGGCGGACTGCGAGCGGGGCGGGGAGGGCGGGAGCGGAGCCGGCACCCGGTCCGCGCGGAGGCGCCCCAGAGGCGCGCTCTGGCGGCTGCCCAGGGCCGCGGTCGTCGGAGGGGGGGGGGGAGCCGAGCGCCCCGGGAGCTGCCTCCGGCGAGGCGGGGGCGCGGGGCCGCCCGCCCTTTCCCCCTCACCGCCCCCACCTCCCGCCCGCCCGCGGCGCCGGCGCGGGGCGCTGATTACCATCCGGGAGGCGGAGGCTGCTGGCGCGGAGCTCGGCGGCGGCGGCGGCGACAGCGGCGGCAGCGGCGGCAGGAGCAGCAGCAGCCGCGCGTCCCGGGGAAAGGCAGGGGCAGCGCCGGGCCAGCAGACGCCGCCGCCGCCGCCGGCGCCCCGCGTGCCCCGGCGCCCCGGCCCTGCCGCAGCCCCGGGCGGCAGCACCTGGAGCAGCAGCAGCAGCAGCCCGGCCGACTCCCCACGGGGCCCGGTTCCCGCGCCGCCCCGCCGCGGCCGCCGCCGGCCGCCGCTCCCCGGGGCCTGGCCGCGGGCCCGGGCCATCCCGCCGCCGCCGCCGCCGCCGCCGCCGCCGCCGCTCCCGGGGGAGAGGGAGTCGAAGGGAGGGAGCGCGGGCGGGAGGAGGGATGGCGGGAGCGGGCGGGCCCAGGGGACTGGGGGCCGGGGGAGGCGGGGGCGGGGCGGCGCGGCCGGCCGAGGGGCGGCCGGGGACGTGACATCATCGGGGGAGGAGCGGCTGGGCCCGGGCCGCCGCGGCGGGGCGGATCCTGGCGAGTCGGTCGCCGGGGCTGGGGGCTGCGGCCTGGCCGAGGCCGCGGGGAGGAACAGCGGGGGGGACTAGCGGGCCGCGGGAGGCCCGGGCAGGGGGCAGACGGGGCTGCGCCTCGAGGGAGCCGGGCCAAAGCCAGAGGAGCGCGCCACGCCGCCCTCGGAAACCTCTGCCGCCTCGGGGTCGCCGCGGGACAGAGCTCGGGCTTCTGGCCTCGCCTCCCTCTCCGAGTACCACGCTGACGTCCCGTTCCTGCACTTGCTGCTCATTCTGACGCCTCCAAGCTTTTACTCTCGTTCTCTGCTCGCCCCTGCTGCCCTCCTTGTATTTCCCCCTGGTGAACCTGACCTCGGTGTAACCTCAGCCCGGGACTCAAAGCTCCCTCTCTCTCTTAGGCTGGGCCGCAGACAGCCCTGCACACCCTGTCCCTAGGCCCCTTCCTTGGGTTGCCTAGACTGAAGGCATTTTCGTTTGCAGACTGTGCCTTGCTGAAACCTCTTGATTTCTGATTCCAAGTTAGACGCTTGGGACTCAGAGTTAGGACTCAGAGCCCAGCGCACCTCGCCTTTCTCCCCAGTCTTCCTTCGCGTATTTCCATTCTTTTTTGTTTCTGGCACAGAAGTCAACTCCCCCTTGTTCCCAGGAGCAGAGCCATTTCTGCCCCTCTCCTCACACTCTGGCCTGCTGTGTCCTGGCCAAGCTTTGAACAAGCCCAGATTGGGTCCAGTACTTCCCTGCAGAACATGGGGGTGTCCTATTCTGCCTGCTGCTTGCCCTCTCAGCTTCCCCTAGGAATACCACTTTCCCGCCCCAGCTTCCTCCCATCCTCTTCGGGGACCTCCAAGTGTGCAGTTAAGTGAGCCATCCACACTGACCTAGATGAGGGGTCTCAGGGGGCACTGCTGGGCCTCCTATCACCCTGGGGGGCTCCCCTACCTTCTCTCTTGCCTTCTTGTCTCTTTACCATCCCTCCTGCTCCATGTCCCCCTTCCCATCACCTGCAGGGCCTGTGGCTCCCACCCAGACTTCTCCAGGTGTCAGCTTTTAGCCTAGGTGAGATGATCAAAGGTAGATGTCTCCCTAAGATGAATTCTTCTACAGTCTCTTTCTCCATCTCCTTATCTGACTCTAAATCCCTGCTCCTCCCAGCGTGGTCCCTGGAGCAGCAGCAGCAGCACTACCTGCGAGCTTGTTAGAAATACAGAATCTTAGGTTCTGCCCAGGTCTGCTGAATCAGAACCCACTTTTTTTTTTTTTTACAAGATCCCAGGTGATGTATGCACACATTACATTTGAGAAGCAGTGCTTCAGAGAAACCCCCGAAGCTTTCTGTACTTGCTTCACCCCTCTCTCCGACCCTCAGACCTACCTCTGGCTCTCTAAATTCCCAGCGGACAGCCTACCTACTTCATGGAGGGGGATCCGTGGAACGGCGGCAGGACCCTGCCCGTCTCTCTCAGCTGTTCATGGTTTTCATCCATCCTCCGGCTTATCATCCATTCTGTTCTCTCCTTGCGCCCCTGATAAACATGTGGACTCAGGGACCTCTTTACTAAGTCCCATCTTCTGCACCTCTTGATGTGGCTTCATCTGGTCCTCCATCTTTCCTCTGCTCAGACCTCCCCATTCTTAAAAGAACCCTCTCCTTGTCCCTGCCTCCCCCTCAAACATGTGCCTCTCCTGTTTCTAAGAGTCCCGGGGGCACGCCCCCAAGGATGCTTTGCCAGCCCCCAGCAAGCCACTCCTAAACCCTAGTGGTCTGGCGCCCTTCCAGCTCTGCTGCTGTTTGCTCTTCTCTCCTCTGACTCCCTGAGGCACTGGGCTCCCCCCCACCCCCAAGCCATCCTGATGGCCAGAGCACTCTGCCTCTCTTGCTCCCATGAGTGCTCCAGGCTGCTGTGCCTTGCTGACTTCTCCCTCCGCCCTTCAGAGAGCTGATGCTCTACCACAGCCTCAGATGCTGTCTTGGGGACATGATCTCCTAGTGTGACCTCCATCCTGCTTCTGCCTGTCCTGAATATCAGCTGGTGAGGACAGGGCCAGCCTCAACTCCCTGGGGACGAGGGGAGCACCTACTTCCATGGAGAGCCCCTAACGCAGTAGCTCTGCCTCTGGGCCGAGGATGGGGCTGCTTGGTCTCCACAAACCAGCTCTTCCTCCTGCCCCCCACCCCTCGTGTCTGTCCACGGCACCTCCCCCTCCTGATGCCCATCAGGCTGGGGACCCAGGCGTTCATCTCGGATACTTTCCTTGCTCTGAGCACAGCCATCTCTTTGTCAGATTGTAAGGATCCCCCTCTGGGTCCTCTTCCCTGCCCCAGTGCCCACAGTGAGTGCCTTTAGCAATGAAAATTACTTGTCCCCTACTGGACTCCACTCTGGCTCAGAGGATAACTCCGCCTTTGTCTGATGCTGGCCTTCATAGCTCTCTCCCTGCCCCTGGCTGTCCACCCCAATCACCCTCCATTCTCCTGCCACCATTTGCTTAGAAACTTCCAAATGTTCGTGGCTCCCCGTGTAGACATTTTAGGGACTCGGTTTAGGGACACTCTAAGCCCTTTGATGCCTGATCTGAATGATCCTTGCCAACCTTCCCTCCATTCCCTTTCTGTGCTAGTCCCTTGCTTACCTGACACCCAAGATCTTACGCTTTCCCAAACACAGGTTCCCACTGTCCACAGCAGGCCTTCCTTCCGGCTGGCCCCCTCACTGTTGGCCCCCCTTTCCTCTCTGGAAGCAACAGGGTCCACATTCCTCTTCATGATGGTTGAAAGGCTTGGCTGTCGCAGATCTTCATGGTTCTAGAAGACTCTTCCCAAAGTAGAGTTGGGGTATAGGTGCCCAGGGTTAACCTGGGGCAGAAAGGGGGAGTTAATGGCACTGCGCTAAGGCCAGTTTGGATGGGCTCCTCGCTTGTGTGGGTTTCTACTCTGAACCACATGGACTAGAAAAAAAACCAACCAGGATGGTGTCTGAGGCTTCCCAGGGCCTGCAGCCCCAGAGAAAGTCTTCTGGGTTAGAGCCGCTGAACCAAGGGGCAAGGCCTCTGAGTGATGACGATATCAGTTGGGCCAGCAAGTGGGAGGCCAGGGAGGAAATTCTGAGTCAGTCCTTGTGGTTGGAGATAAGTCTCTCTGCTTTCAATCCAGCAGGTCTGTTTCTTGGATGCCGGGTGTGTATTTACGTCTTGTGTTTTATGGGCATCACAGTGTGGCAGGGAGAGCCTTGTGAACACTCGGTGTCACTCGAGAATGAGTGACCTGGGCTGTAAAGATGCTGTAGTGGGGCCAGTGCGGTAGCAGGGCCGGAGCCTGAGACCAGGACGGCATCTGTAAAGGCCGGTAGAGCTGAACGCGCGGATTCGCGGTACTTGCTTCGAGGTGAAAGCTTTTAGCACCTGGAGCATCATAGGTGATGCAGAGGAGCAAAGCATTTTCCCTGTAGGCCTGGGCCTTCAAACAGTATTTTAAAAATCAAAACTAACTCTCTCTCTCTCTCTCTCTCCCTCTCTCCAAAAGGGGGTGCAACACCACAGAAAAGAGATTCAAGGTGGTGCGTTAGGCAGAAGGCTCCTGGCCAGGCTGAGTGTTGGGCCACAGCGCCCCCTGGAGGTCCCGGAGTATCAGGCACTTGGATCCACTTCAAGGTCAAGTTTACGGATAGGAATTAACACAGAGACAGAATAAAAATATGAAAGCATCCACTAAATACGGTCGTTCACATATTCCACGAAGAAAAAAGAAAGTGCCTGGGGCCATCCCGGGAGGTTTCTTGGTGGCTGTGCCCCAGCGCTCAGTCTTCCTACTGGCTGAGGTCCCCTGTTGCTGGGGGAAAGACCCACACTGCAGGTGTTCCTCTTGCCTCGGGAGCCCTCCCAGTCCCAAATCTCAGTTGAGTTAGTCAGTATTGGATAAGACACAATGTCTCACCCTCATTGAGGAAGAGGAATGGAACTGTTTTCTTAAAAAATTTTTAACATTTATTTATCTTTTTTTAAAAAAAATTTTTAATAGTTTATTTTTGAGACAGAGAGAGAGACAGAGTATGAGTAGGGGAGGGGCAGAGAGAGAAAAGAGACACAGAATCTGAAACAGGCTCCAGGCTCTGAGCTGTCAGCACAGAGCCTGATGTGGGGCTCGAACCCACAAACCGTGAGATCGTGGCCTGAGCCAAAGTCGGATACTTAACTGACTAAGCCACCCAGCACTTCGGGAACTGTTTTACCTGGTGCAGTGCCATCTGCTTTGTTCATCCAGCAGCTTTCAGAGCAGGCCCTGGGACCTGCAGATTTCCAAACTGATGCTATACTACCTATCCACAGGCGGTGGTGGAAAATTGGAAATAAAAGCATGTGAGTGTGGTATATATATTTACTTGTGGGGCAAGATCCAATTCCTTTCCTGATGGCTGTGGGTTCAATAAGAAAAGAAGCCATCATCTCTGAGCTAAAGCAGGGTAGAGGGCGGGGGGAGGGAAGGGGAGGTGCGAGGAAGCTGTTTTTCACCTTGTTCTGGGTTAAGATGGCATGGCAAAGGTCAATTCTCCAGGAGGCTGAAGCTTCAGGGACCCTTATCCACACAGGCCCCTTCCAAGGCCCTTTGAAAGCTCCCTACAGTGCGTTCCCATGGTTATATATAATTGTGTATTCATAGGTTTGTATTTTGTTTTAAAATTTTTTTTTTAATTTTTTTAATGTTTTTTTTTATTTATTTCTAGGAGAGAGAGAGAGACAGCATGAGCAGGGGAGGGTCAGAGAGAGAGGGAGTCACAGACTGAAGCAGGCTCCAGGCTCTGAGCTGGCAGTCAGCAGAGTCCGACACGGGGCCCGAACCCACGAACCGCGAGATCATGACCTAAGCGAAAGTCGGACGCTTAACCACTAAGCCACCCAGGCGCCCCTATTGTATCTTTTCATTTAAAGAAGACATATTTCATGGGTTCCTGGGTGGTTCAGTTGATTAAGCGCCCGACTTCAGCTCAGGTCATGATGATCTCACGGTTCCTGGTTTCGAGCCCTGTGTTGGGCTCTGTGCTGACANCAGAGCCCGACGCGGGGCTCGAACCCACGAACCGCGAGATCATGACCTAAGCGAAAGTCGGACGCTTAACTGACTAAGCCACCCAGGCGCCCCA
This sequence comes from Hyaena hyaena, assembly GCF_003009895.1. Taxonomy (NCBI): domain Eukaryota; kingdom Metazoa; phylum Chordata; class Mammalia; order Carnivora; family Hyaenidae; genus Hyaena; species Hyaena hyaena. The sequence goes on along the minus strand of NW_024080650.1, from coordinate 121,340 downwards.
AGCTTTAAAATTTTTTTTTGATGTTTATTTATTTTTGAGAGAGAGAGACAGAGCACAAGTTGGGGAGGGGCAGAGACAGAGAGAGACACAGAATCTGAAGCAGGCTCCAGGCTCTGAGCTGTCAGCACAGAGCCCAACATGGGGCTTGGACTCACAAACCGTGAGATCATGACCTGAGCTTTGAAGTCAGATGCTTAACCAGCTGAGCCACCCAGGAGCTGAAGTCAGATGCTTAACCAGCTGAGCCACCCAGGGGCCCCAGTTTGTATTTTTCTTCTGAAAGAGCCATACCCCCTTTGGTTTTATGAGCTTCAGGCCCCCCCCCGCAAACCTACATCTTCCCAAAGGACCCAGAGTTGGGTAGGAACCATGGACATGAATGATAATAAAAGCCTAAACTAAGGCAGGTCAAGGGGGAATGAGAGGAACCGAAGAGAGACGTCTTAATGAAAAAGCACTGTCACTTACTGACCTGTAACTCTTGCTGATGGGGGACTTTTGCCTCTTTTCTGGTGTCCATAGTGGTCAGAACAGTGCTTAGCACACGGATACTTGTGTAATGAATACTTGTCTGGGAGGTAGAGGGCAGGAATCCGCGACTAATTAGGTATGTGGGGGTCCCACAGGGTGCCCCAAGTAGATGGGCTTAGCACACCTTCCACCTGTCACGCAGCCCCATTCCAGAGGTAGAAAACATCAAGGTCTCTCCCTTTTAACCTTCAATGGCCACTTGGCCAATTGGAGCCAGGTCCTTGGAATGTACCGCACAGTGAAAAGGACTCGGGGTCTGGGGACTCTAGTAGGCAATACTATTGCCTAATTATCATTATAGTTAATATAATTAAATATCATCTAATTATCGTCAGCTTCAGTTATTTCCTGGGTAAGCCCAGGGTGCTGAGGGTCCGTTGGTGTGATGGTTAAGTGTTTAACAACTGCCTCTCAAAGAAACAATCTGAGTTGTGGCATTTGCTAATTTTCTTTTCTTCTTCTTAAAAAAATTTTTGACGTCTATTTCTTTTTTTAAACTTTTTTTAATTAAAAAAGTTTTTAAACATTTATTTATTTTTGAGAGACAGAGCATGAGCAGGGAAGGGGCAGAGAGAGAGAGAGGGAGACACAGGATCTGAAGCGGGCTCCAGGCTCTGAGCTGTCAGCACAGAGCCCGATGTGGGGCTTGAACCCACAGACTGCGAGATCATGACCTGAGCTGAAGTTGGACGCTCAACCGACTGAGGCACCCAGATGCCCCTTGTTTATTTATTTTTGAGAGAGACAGAGAGACAGAGCCCAGGTTGGGGAGGGGCAGAGAGAGAGAGAGAGAGAGAGGGAGACACAGAAACCGAAGCAGGTTCCAAGCTCTGAGCTGTCAGCACCAACGCGGGGCTCGAACTCACAGACCGTGAGATCATGACCTGAGCCGAAGTTGGACGCTCAACCGACTGAGCCACCCAGGCGCCCCACATTTGCCGACTTTCATGAGGTATGTTTCCACTACAGCTAATTTCAGACTAATGTGGCTGAACGTGTTGGGAAGAGACACACACAGTAAGTTCTCCAGAGCCCGTGCAAACGGAACCTAGCACACCCCAGTGTGGGCCCCAGTGATACAAGCTTCCCCTTGCACAAGAGTGAGGGACAAGGGGGCTCTATGTTCTGGGTTAGGCAGTTTTTAATGGTGACATCACTTCAGGTTAGGTGAAAGGTATGTAGATGATCAATTCGGCTCAATGGCCAACTTTGTTTTTCAAAAAATATTGATTTTTTAAAAATTGCAGTGTAACACAGTAATTTTACACGTATACCTCGATAATTTTTTTGCATGTATATATACATCCATATAACCCCGGTTCAGATTAAGATACAAGCCCTTTCCCACATCCCAGCAGCTTTTCTGGCACCTCCTTCCCCATTAATGCATGCCCCTCTCCTGACTTCAAGCACCGTAAGCGAATTTTCTCCATTCTTGGAGCTCATCTAAATGGCATCATGCTCTGTGTCGTTTTTCTATCTGGTTCTTCCTTGTTATTGGATCTGTGGGATTTTATCCATATGTCATGGGTAAGACTTTTTCCATTTCTGGGTAGTATTCCTAGTGCTGACTTTTAATAACTTTACCTCAATAAAAGGTTGTTTTGTTTTGTTTTGTTTTAATGTTTCTCATGCCTGTCTTTGTCACTCACCTATGAATCTGGATTCCACAGGTTGGCCCTCCTGGCCAAATACTCGGTCCCCCAATGCTCTGTTTCTCCTTGACACTGACTCATCCTCCACCACTTCCTAACCTCCCAAAACATTGTCCATACCCCTCAGAGTCCTTTCTCCATAATTAGCCAATTCCCTCATATTCTCAATATTTCTTGAAAGGTTCCTCTCATCTCTCGTCTTTTAAAAAATTTTAATGTTTATTTATTTTTGAGAGACAGTGTGAGCAGGGGAGGGGCAGAGAGAGAAGGAGACACAGAATCTGAAGCAGGCTCTGGGCTCTGAGCTATCAGCACAGAGCCCGACACGGAGCTCGAACTCACAAACTGTGAGATCATGACCTGAATCGAAGTCAGCCGCTTAACCGACTGAGCCACCCAGGCACCCCTCTCATCTCTAGTCTTAACTGAAATCTGAATGACACTGGTTATGAACTGAATATTTAGGTCTGAAATTCATATGTTGAAGCCCTAACCCCCAATGTGACTGTATTTCGAGATGGGGCCTGTGAGGAGGTGATAAAGGTTAAATGACCTAAGGATGAGGCCCTAATCCGATAGGGTTGGTGGTCTTGAGAGAAGAGGAAGGGAGAGCTCGCTCTGCCTACCATGTGATGGCACAGTGAGAAGCTGGCCATCTGCGCACTAGGAAGAGTCCTCACCAGGAAATGAATTGGCTGGCACCTTCATCTTGGACTTCCCAGCCACCAGCACATAAGAAAATAAATGTCTGCTAGTTAAGCCCCTAGTCCATGATATTTTGTCATGGCAGCCTGAACACACTGCGATAACGCCCAAGGACAACCTTTCTCCTAAGGCCCCTTCTAAGCAGTTACCATTTATTCTCTTTCACCTCACTACCCTCACTACATGGAACTATTTGGAATCTGATGTTGTTCTACTTTCAAGCTGGTAAGTTAACCTGTTACTGGATGTTCATGTTAACCTGTTAACGGATGCTACCAAAAGACATATGATTCCTGGAGCAGAGACAAAGAACTTTATTGCTCACAGCCCAGCAAGTACAAATCATGTTTGTATCAGTTTCTTGCCTTCCAAGTCCTACAGGGCCACCTGGAGGGGGCCTCTGTGTGCTGCTGCATCTGAGGAACAAGAGAAAGGGAAGCTGTCCCTTTGGCAGAAGGCAATAAGCAAGCTCTTTGTCTTAGAGATAGTGCTTCATTCCTCAAGGTTGCTTGATGCACACACATCCCTAAGAAATACCCCAGGTAGCGTGGTCAGGACCTTATATGTCCAGTAAAATGCCCAGTAAAAATGTACAGTGATGCCCAGGGCCGATGTGGTTTGCCTCTCCCAACACCGGCCCTGTGCGTGATTGGCTGACTTGAATATTCACATGAATATGCCACTCCAGCCGCCACTCTGATTAGTTTGATCAACAGAGACTGGGACCCAATCTGCTCAATCTGTCTCATACAGAATTTAATTAAGGCTACTATCTATAGAACTTCGAGCATCAAGATGAGGCCAACCTAAAAGTATTAGCTTCAAATTTGTCACCTAGGGTCCCAGATTCAGGCACCAGTGAATTAGTCCCAAGGGGATCAGTAGGTCTCATTTCAGACAGTTAGGATATAGTCTAAACCCAGGTTATGATCCATTAAAATTCTCACATGTGAGTTTTGGACTAATCTGCTGATTTGTGATATCACTGCCAATAATTCTAGGAGGCAGTAGATGGGCCAAAAAGTAGTCCCATCTCTAACGGAGAGACATTCCATGGCCCACATACAAACATATGCCTCGAAGAGTCACATGCCACTCCAAGATATGTGGTGAATTCTGATTTGTATCATTACACTGGTTTGCTTGAGCCACATGGGAAGTGTCCCCGTGTAAGTACAGCCTCGTCTGCCGTATATGAACCAAGACCACTCAGGTGACAGGAAAATTATGTGCACTTTTTCCAGTCAAAGTGCAACAGGGTTGTGCTGGATGGTGTTTGTTCAAGTACAGGGGAGGGGAGGTTCCATATTCAGGAGCTGCCATTGGAGGCCAAGGGCACAACCCCACAGTCTGGGACCATCCCTGCCTACGCGTTTCCTGTTTCTATGGCATGTGGACAGGATGACAAACCTGGGGTGGGGTCAATTTTCCAGCTGAAGCTTAACTCCTATCAGCGAGGTGATGGTTTTGCTAGGCTGCCGTGCTGGACTTGGGGGACAAAGAGGACTAATCATCCCTCCCTCTCTGCTCCCACTAGCATCTAGGGTGTTGCCAGGCCTCCATGGCTATGGGAGCAGTGTGCCCCATGCCAGTAGCTACAACTTCACTTCTTCTCCAGTCTTTTCCTATTCACACCCTGATTTTTATCTGGGGGCGGGGGGGGGCAGGGGTGAGTGCGACAAAATGGACAGAGACCCATTGTATCTCCCACCTTGGCTTCTGTGGGCCAGCATAGGGGGACTGGGCAAGCAATGTGCTCAACTGAGCGATCATCACCTTTATGACCTAGGATTGTGTGCATCCATCAGAAGAATCCAGGTGGCTAAATCAGAATGAAGTTTGAGTCCCCTAGGCCCCCTTTACCAGGCTGACAACTGGAGGCTGCACTGGCTAGACTGGCCTGGGGTTATTGTTGGAGTGGGCGGGGAGAAGGAAGCACTATCTATACCCAGGAATAGTCAGAATCTCAAACTTCAGAAAAGGTCTATACACCCACCCCCTTGTTTTCTGATCATTACCTAAGAAACGACTGAAAGACGATTCTTATCTGGGCACAACTGTGCTCAGTGACCACGCTGTCTCACCGAAGTGTGTGGACCAAATGGAGATGAGGGAGGCAGTCAGAAGCAGAATTTATTTGTGAGGAGGCCATTCCAGTGCCCCAAAATACGGAATGCCTGCGGATGGTAGGGAGGATGGTATGGCCATCAAACACCTTGACTATTGGCCCAGTGCTGGGCGGCTTTTGCAACAAAGAAGCATCATTGTCAGAATGTAGATGGTGTGAAAAGCCAAAAACTTGGCATGGCTTAGTTACAAGGGCCAGGTTTGTAACTAAGTTTGTAACTTGTTAAGTTTGTAACTGTGGCCAGTCTCCTGATCAGACGAGGACAGAAGCACTGTAACCCGAAAGTTTACCCAGGGCAGTGAGGCACCAATGATCGTCCACAGAGGGGGTCAAAGGTCTGAAGTGTCAATCATCCAAGAGTAGGCAGGAGCAATGCCCCATGCAATGTGGCCTCTCTACTGTAAGACAAACACTCCAACTTTTGGGAGGCATCACAAAGCTGGTAAGTAGTGGTGGCTTCTTCATCGGAAACATACAGTTCTTCACTTGGTGCTCTGTCCACGATGGTGGATGTGTTACCACGTTTGGTGGGATGATGGGTCTAGGCAGTGGTGGCAGTTGTATGGCTAGCACAGGCTGGATCAGCAGCCTGATTCTGGTTGGTCATACTAGAGAAGGGTCCTTACCGTGGGCATCTCTATGAATGACCCAGGCTGTCTGATTGGTAGGTAAATTTATTTCCACAGTTTGCAGTCCCCAAGAAAAATGTCTTCAATCTGCCAGTCTTGCAGACAGGACAGCGAGGCCATTGACAACGACACAAAAGGCAGTAAAAATGTACCCAGCTGCATCATGGGAAGTGTGAGCCAGGGCTGTCAGCCCTGCCTTGAGTTCTGCACATTGAACAGGATGACCATGCATACTTTTGATACCTTTTTTAAAAAATGCTTATTTGTTTTTGAAATAGAGGGACATAGCACGAGTAGGGGAAAGGCAGAGAGAGAGGGAGACACAGACTCTGAAGCAGGCTCCAGGCTCTGAGCTGTCAGCACAGAGCCTGATGTGGGGCTTGAACTGGTGAACCACGAGGTCATGACTTGAGCTGAAGTCGGACGCTTAACCAACTGAGCCACCCAGATGCCCCCATACTTTTGATTCTGCATTGCTAGGGTCGAGGTTGAATGTGGACATCATCGGGTATCAGCTTAGCTAAACCACCAGCGAACCAGGCAAGCACTTGGGGGACACTCTGTGAATCAGGGGCCCCATTGAGGCAGCCGTTTCGCTTCATGTGACGAGGTGAGGAATGAAGTTCTTCCCAGAGGGGTTGCCACTACCCTTCCGTGTACAATTCAGATAATGTCAGGGCCAGGCCAGCTGTGCTCTTGAATAAACAATTTCCATTTGACTGCTAAGGCTTTTTATCCCCTTCTCTTGATGGCCACCAAATTCAGGTTGACCTGTCCCAAAATGGGGATGTCAGGTTGGAGAATGACAGGACCTGCGTAGGTCAGAAACAAGTTCCAAGATGCCTTAAAAAAAAAAAAAAAGCGATGTACTTTGTGACTGTGTCCGGCTGGTGGCGCTGTTGTGCTGGAAGATGGCCTCTGGCGTAATTGCAGCCATTGAGGCCATTCATTCCTCCCGTTAACTTTTCTCCTCTTGGAAGCCTATACAGTTTCTTCTGGACCATTCCGAGTGTTCAGGAATCACCTGTGGACAAGCAGTCGCCTCCGAATGGGCAAATGTGCTGGCATGAGGGACACTCACAGCCCAAGCCTGTACAAGCACCAATACCAATTCTACTTTCAGCCGTGACAGCGCCCCTCCCCCCTTCCTGCGCAGTACATTGAATTGACACAAAGGGCTCAACTACACGGCCCCTTTCATTTCCCTTCCCTACTGCGAACGTTGCTCAGAGCCCAGCAATTGAAAAAAAAAAATTTTTTTTTTTTTTTTTTTTTTTTTTTTACCTTATGGGAAAACAGGCCAAGGAGGTTCTTGTGTACCAGTCAGGAGCTGTCCTAACAGCTACAGAAGACCTTGCTATTCCGGAAGGTGAGGGTGAGGGGTCAAGGCGTGCTGGGGGAAGGGTCGGGGGTTGGGATGGGGGAGAGCAGAGAGGGCTGTGGGGGAGCAGCGGGGGCGCCTGCCAGGGTTTTATTTTCTCTTGGTTTCTGGCTTTAGAGTTGAGTTGGCATTCCACTCCCCCCCCCCCCCCCCCCCCCCCCCCCCCCCCCCCCCCCCGCCGCCAGTCCTGGGAGCACGGGAGCCCAGGGTCATCTTGCCCCCGTTCTGCACTGCATTCCTTGGTGCCTTCAGCCACTCCTGCTGCATCTATCCACAGGACATGGTAAGCTGGTGCTTTGGATGCTTGAATTCTAGAGAGCTACAGACGTCGGAGGCCCCCGCCTCCATGAAGTTGCAGCATACTTTTTCATCAAAGCCGCTGAGGGGAGAGAGGGATTGGGGTGCACAAAGGGACAGAGGAGATCTGTGCCAGTAAGCAAAGGTGTTAGTTCACATTGGGTTTGATTGGTCACCTGCAGGGCTCACCCAAATAAACTCCTCATGCTTTTGGTTCACCTAATGTTCTATTTCAAACACCCTGGCTGATGCTGTTTATTTCAGCCGTTGGGGTCTTTGATTTAGCAGCCTCGTGGATGTTGTTGCCCCATTATCAAAATGTCCCTTCCAGCTCCCGGGGCGCCTGGGTGGCTCAGTCGGTTAAGCTTCCGACTTCAACTCAAGTCATGATCTCACAGTTCGGTCTGTGAATCTGAGTCCTCCATCGGGCTTGCCGCTGCCAGTGTGGAGCCTGCTTCGGATCCTCTGTCCCCCTTGCTCTCTGCCCCTTCCCTGCTCACACTCCCAGTCTCTCTCTCTCTTGCTCAAAAATAAATAAGCATTAAAAAAAATCCCTTCCACCTCCTGTATGGAGGAGAATAAACAGGAACCAAAGCACCATTCTGGTGGCTCAGTTAACAATCCTACCTCTCACCGCTTCATCTCAATAGGTAGGCCAGTGTGAGACCCTCCCTTGAGCCTCCCTTGCCCTGCTGCCCACCATGTGGGGGAGAGGGTTCACTAACATATGCCAGGGAGTCGTTTCATAACCCCTGACCTCGCCCGCAGTGTCCTGCATCTTCCAGAAAGCCATGCCTCTGTCAGCATCCCATCCTCACTGCCAAACCATCAGGGTCTGGCATTTGAATTTGTCCTGCTGGTAAGTGATTAATTGGCCTCTTACTGTTTCATGGACGCTGGCCAAGAGGAGGCTCCTGGGTCAGAGACCGAGAACTTGATTATTCATGGCACAGTAAGTAGCATAAACATAACGTTTACATTGGCTTCCTTTCCCCCACAAATCCCACAGGGGGAATGTGAAGGAGCTCAGTGGACGCTGTGCGTGCAACAGGTTTGTGTTGCAGCCAAGGAACACCGAGCCTGGGGAACCTACCTCTTTTATAGCAGGAAATAGGCAAGCCTGCTCTTTGTCCTGGACGGAGATAGTACTACATTCCTCGAAGTTGCTCTGCAGACACAAGCCTGAGCAATCGCACAAAGAGCAGTCAGGACCTTGCATTCTTGGCGTACCTAGAAAGAACGTGCAGAGACGTTCCAAGCTCTCCCAATAGCTCCTGCCCAGAGACTGCTTCCAGGCTGTGCCTATCTCGTTTTTAAAAGCCCTGCTTCTCAGTCCTGATGCCCAGACTGGATGATGAGAGAAGAAACAAGGAAAAGAGAAATCCAAGCCTTTTTAGGATCACAGATACAAAAGATGTTTGGAGAGGGGAGCAGAGCAAATGGAGCCGTATGCTTAAAGAACAATATATCATAACCAAGTTGGCTTTTCTAACATATAAGGATGGCCCAGCGTTAAAAAGCTCGTCAATGTATATTAACAGATTCAAGGATAAATTTTGTTATTTCGATTAGCAGATGAGCCAGGAGTTGACAGAAATAACAAAATTCCAGCCTTCACCAAACTTACATTTAAGTGAGAGACAGACAAATAAGCCAATATATAATATGACACCTAGTAGTGACTGGGATAATTGAGAAAATAAAGCTGAGGGAGATGATAGATATTAACAATTTCACATGGTTTACTCTAATACATATGTGCCAATTTAGCATTTGATGAAGGTAGAATTTCTTATTTGGAAGAAAAGATAATAAATGATTCTGGGGTAATGAACTAAATAAGGCTAGGTATTTATCCTTCACATTTTACAAAACTACATTTCAGATACATTAATGATCTAAACCATATAAATACACAAAACCACAATAGCATTAGCAAAACTTTGGAGACTAGGTCACCTTGGGATATCCGGAAGCACTGTGGACATGGCTCTTTTTGTGTGCACTGGCCCAGAGGCCCTTCAGCAACAAAATGGTTCAGAAATTCCAGAAAACATGAATTTTCCTGCTGAAGAAGAGAAAATCTTGCAGTTCTGTTCTGAAATTGACTATTTTCCAGGCATGCTTAAAGCAACCAAAACATAGACCAAAATTTACATTTTATGATGGGTCTCCTTTTGCAACTGGACCGCCTCACTATGGACATATACTTGCAGGGACAATTAAAGATATAGTCACCAGATATGCTCACCAGAGTGGGCTTCATGTTGACAGAAGATTTGGGTGGAATTCTCATGGCTTACCTGTGGAATATGATATTGATAAAATATTGGGAATCAGAGGACCAGAGGATGTAGCCAAAATGAGGATTGTCAGCATAACAATCAGTACCAAGCAATTGTGATGAGATATTCTACTAAGTGGAAGTCCAGAGTTATCAGACTTGGCCAATGGATTGACTTTGACAATGACTACAAAACACTGTATCTATAATTCATGGAATCTGTCTGGTGGGTCTTTAAACAACTCTATGAGAAAGGCCTTGTGGATAGAGGTGTGAAAGTCATGCCCTTCTCTAACTGCGTGCAACACCCTACTTTCCAACATTGAATCTCACCGAACTACAAGGATGTTCGAGATCCTTTGACATTTGTAACTTTCCTTTGGGAGGAAGACGAAAATGTACCTTTGGTTGCTTGGATGACCACTCTCAGAACATTACCTAGTAACCTCGCCCTGTGTGTTAATCCAGATATGCAGTGTGTCAAGATTAAAGATGTTTTCAGGGGGAAATTACTCATTTTCATGGCAGCCAGCTTATGAGCCCTTGGTAAGTTGGAGAGTGACCAGGAGATCCTTGAAAGATTTCCCGGTACCTATCTCAAAGGCAGGAAGTACAAGCCCCTGTTTGGCTATTTTGTGCAGAGTAAGGGTGCTTTCACTGTGTTTGCTGATAACTACATGCAGGGGGTGGAGGGCACTGGAGTGGCACAGCAGGCTCCTTACTTTGGTGCTGATGACTATCGGGTCTGCATGGATGTCAACATCATTCATAAAGACTCCTCCTGGGGCGCCTGGGTGGCTCAGTCAGTTAAAGCATTTAAACTCTTGGTTTTGGCTCAGTTCATGATCTTACGGTTAGTGAGGTTTTTTTTTTAAAATTTTTTAAATGTTTTATTTATTTCTAGGAGAGAGAGAGAGAGAGAGAGAGACAGTGTGAGCAGGGGAGGGTCAGAGAGAGAGGGAGTCACAGACTCTGAAACAGGCTCCAGGCTCTGAGCTGGCAGTCAGCACAGAGCCCGACGCGGGGCTCGAACCCACGAACCACGAGATCATGACCTAAGTGAAAGTCGGACGCTTAACCGACTAAGCCACCCCGGCGCCCCCAGTTAGTGAGTTTAAGTCCCTCATCTGGCTCTGTGCTCACAATGCAGAGCCTGCTTGGGATTCTCTGTCTCCCTCTCTCTCTCTGCCTCTCCCCCACTCACGGTCCCTTTCTTTCTCTCTCTGAAAATAAATAAACTTAAAAAAAATTCTCTTCCTGTTTGCCCTGTGGATGCTTCAGGGAACTGTTTTACAGCGGAAGTGACAGGTTTCACGGGACAGTATGTGAAGGAGGTTGACAAAAACATCACCAGGACCCTGGAGGAAGAAGGCTGACTTCTTGTTGCCAGCAACCTCACTCACCACTACCCTTTCTGCTGGAGGTCAGACACTCCCCTCATTTCCCAAGTTGTGCCTCGCTGGTCCCTGTGCAGGGAGCACAGGGTAGACTCGTTGCTGAGGAACAATGACCTGTGTTACTGGGTCCCAGAGTTTGTATAAGAAAAGCAATTTGGAAATTGGTGAAAGGATTCATGTGACTGGACAATTTCTAGAAATAGATACTGGGGCACCCCTATCCCACTGTGGGTCAGTGATGACTTCAAGGAGGCAGGATGCATTGGATCAATGGCAGAACTTGAAGAGCTATCAGGAGCAAAGATCTCTGATCTCCATAGAGAGAGCACTGACCATCTGACCATCCCTTCCTGCTGTGAAAAGTGTTGCATAGCATCCCTGAAGAGTTTGTTTGTTTAAGAGTGGCAGCATGCCCTATGCTCAAGTTCATTATCAATTTGAAAACAAAAGGGAGTCTGAGGATACATTTTCTGCAGACTTCATTACTGAAAACACTGACCATACCAGAGGATGGTATTACCCTCTGGTGGTGCCGGCCACTGCTGTCTTTGGACAGCCACCTTTTAGGAACGTGATTGTGAATGGGCTTGTCCTGGCAAGTGAAGGCAAAAAGTGAGCAAATGAAATAAGAATTATCTGGATCCCCTTTTGATCATCCATTAATATGGTGCCTACACCCTCAGATTATATCTGATTAACTCCCCTGGGGTGAGAACAGAAAACCTTGCTTTAAGGAGGAGGGTGTGCATGATGTCTTGAAGGACATGCTCCTCCCTTGGTACAATACCTATTGCTTCTTCATCCAGAACGTCCTGAAGCTGCAGAAGGAGGAAGAAATGGACTTCCTCTACAGTGAGAACACGGTTAAAGAAAGTGCCAACATCACACGCTCGCGGGTCCTGTCTCTCATGCAGTTGCTTTTTGGGCTCTTTGAGACCAAAATGGCAGCTTACAGGCTCTATATTGCAGTGCTTTGTCTGGTCAAGTTTATGAATGTCCTGACCAGTTGGTATGTCAGGATGAACCACAAAAGGCTAAAGGGTAAAACTGGGGAGGAGGACTGTGCTATGCCCCTGGAGATGTTTAGTATCCTGATTTCTCTGTACACACTGATGGCCCCTATACTGCTTTTCTTACTAAAGTGATGTCCCAGATCTAAAGATGTTGGCTGACCTTGTTTCTGTCCAGGACACAGACACACTCAGCATCACTACCTCATGCTGCCCCATGTTCGAGAGGAGTTGATTGACAAGAAAATGGAGGGCACAGTATCTGGGATATGGTCTGGGATTGAACGTCAGTGAGTGATTGGAGACCCCAAAACCATTCCGATAAAGTATCTTTTGGGAAAAAAACTGTGATTATCTGTCAGGATCCAAAAGCTCTTTTTATTTATTTATTTGTTTGTTCATTTGTTTGTTTATTTATTTATGAGATAGATCACAAGCTGGGAAGAGACAAGGAAGAGAGAGAGGAAGTGGGGGAGAGGGGAAGAAGAGGGGGGGAGAGAAAGAGAGAGAGAGAGAGAGAGAGAGATCCTATGCAAGCTCCATGCACAGCACGGAGCCCAACTTGGGGCTCCATCCCACCACCTGACTGTGAGATCATGACCTGAGCTGAAACCAAGAGTCAGATGCTCAACAGACTGAACCACCCAGGCACCCCAGGATCCAGAAGCTCTTAATGAGATAGAGTTTTTGGAGGAGCATATCACTGAGGAACTGAATGACTGAAAAGTTATACTGTCTACAGACAAAATACATGTATGCGTTCTGCCTAAGGGAAGATCTTGATCCCATGGTCCTGGGAAGCCTCTGAAGGGAGCCGTCAAGGCTGTGATGTGTCCATCAAGCAGCTGAGGGGGGGAGGAGCTGGAGCACTTATAGAAGGGGGGGGGCGTTGTTGGAGAAGGCATGAACCAAATGAAGGGGACATTTGTCTCCTGTACACCTTTGATCAGACATCAGGCAGGACGATGCAGTTTGAAGTACAGTTGGATGCTCAGGCTTTGGTTCTTTTAGGCATCACCCCCAACCAGTTAATGGTGGATGAAGGAGTGACTCATATCCAGAAACTTCACAAAAAGTGCAATCTGGTTGCAACTGATGAAAACAGTAGTTTAGTATAAAGCAAAGTCTGAAGGCAAGTATCCGAATAATGTTATCAAAAGCCACATGGAGTTCAAGCTCGCCACCATCGAGGCTCCCTTGAAACCATATCCAGGTCCAACGTCAGATAAAGTCCTTATTCCAGAGAAAATATAGTTAAGTGGGTCTGACCTGGAGGTCATACTCACCAGAGGACTATCCCCGCCTGCCCCTGCTTGTGCATGCCAATCTTAACATGTGTACAAATGGCAGCAAGCAAGGTGGAGTATTGCTTCTAGAAAATTCAAAGACGATAGTAGGTCAGATATTTTAAAGCTGAGGTATGATTACTAGAATTGTTGGTGCAAAAAAATACAGAGCTGGCTGTCTTCCACGGTGAAACAGAAATATGAAACCAAACTGATTTACTGAGTCTCACTGGACTGACACTTCAGGTGGAACCAAGTCTGTGCCCACTGTGGTGGGCAGCTCAAGCCCTGTTCTCTGCCAGCCCTCCCCCTCCCTCCCCCTCCCTCCCCGCTGCAGCTCCTGAATGCAGGCCCTCAGTAGTGTTTAATGGGAATAGCAGCGCTCTCCTGCTCAAAACCCCACTTGGGCAGAGGGGACTCGCCCATCAAAGGTCTTTGTATGAAGTAGCCAAGGTGTTTGGCCTTTGGAATCGAAAGCTACATTTCTTTTAGAAAATTATTTTTTTATGTTTTATTTATTTTTGAGAGCAAGAGAGACAGGCCATGAGCAGAGGGGAGCAGAGAGAGAAGGGGAGGCACAGAATTTGAAACAGGCTCCAGGCTCTGAGTTGTCAGCAGAGAGCCCGATGCGGGGCTCAAACTCACAGACCACGAGATCATGACCTGAGCCAAAGTTGGATGCTTAACCGACTGAGCCACCCAGATGCCCCAGGAAGCTAAATTTCTGAATGAGATTTAAACAGATGAAATCACGAAGGAATCTCCATGAAGACTTTGAACTTACACACTGTATGTTTCTGTATTACCACCACCAACAGACTTCTAACATTCATTACCAGTATGGTTCAGGCAGCCTTACTCTGGCACATACCTGGGATTCTCTCTCTCCCTCTCTTTCTGCTCCCCCCCAAAAAAGAAAATAAAATTAATATTTTGGGAGGATGAAAATTAGATCATTACCAGAGATTGGATCAAGATGGCATATCCTTCTTCTTTTCTGCCCTAAGTTTCCTCAAGTAACAGAGGATATAGAGTTTTAAGAAGAGTAAAACTCTCATTTCATCAGAAAGAGTGATATTTGGAGAAGAAAAGTGGGGGTGGATGGCAATAGCAGTGTGCAAGAGGGGACTAAGGAGTCTATGGGAACAATGTGGTGGTGCTCTCTAGTTTTATTTGTTTCATGGATTATATGGAGATGGAGGAGGTTATATTATACATTTACAGGTATACATTAATAAACTATATTAACTATAAATGTATAACAGCCTTATATTTACAAAGCACTTTTAATTTATTCAAGACTCTTACCTAATCTTTAAATCTATAAATCTTTTCATCCCATTACTGTAGAGATTGCTCTGTCTAAAGGAGTGTAGAGAAGGAAGCACAAAGCCTATACTTGGTCCGTAAGAGAAGGACTACATTCCTAGGGTGCCTGCGTGGCTCAGTAGGTTAAGTGTCTTACTTCGGCTCAGGTCGTGATCTTGGGGATTGTGGGTTTGAGCCCCACTTCAGACTCTGTGCTGACAGCTCAGAGCCTGGAGCCTGCTTCATTCAGATTCTGTTTCTCCCTTTCTCTCTGCCTCACTCAGGCACACTCGCTCTCTCTCTCTCTCAAAAATAAACATTAAAAAATTTTAGAATGACTACATTCCCTCCCTTCAGCTGCCAGAATGCCCTGCACCTTTTTTTTTTTTTTTTTTTAATGGATGAAGTATATAAATTACAGAGAACCTAGCTAGTATTTAACTTTCAGTGTGTATCATCTGGGGGTGCCTGTTAAAAATTATTTTCTGGGGCCCCAAACTTGAGATTCAAATTTTGCAAGTCTGGGGTAGAACTCATAAGTCTGCATCTTTTAACAAGTGCCCCTAGTCCACCTGGATGGGTAATCCAAAACCACACTTCTAGAATACCAGTTTAGGCAAATCCTCCCGTGTCGTTTTGCTCTTAGGCAGGTCACCTGAAAACAGCACGTGAATGGGATTTTAAAAATCAGGCTCGCGGCATCTGTATGGCTCAGTTGGTTAAGCGTCCGACTTCAGCTCAGATCATGATCTTACAGTTTGTGGGTTTGAGCACCGCGTCGGGCTCTGTGTTGATAGCTCAGAGCCTGGAGCCTGCTTGGGATTCTGTGTCTCCTCTCTTTATCCCTCCCCTGTTCACACACTCTCTCTCAAAAATAAACATTAAAAAATTACAAAAATTTAGTCTGGGAGCACCTGCCTGATCGGTAGAACATTTGATTCTTGATCTCGGGGGTTGTGAGTTTGAGCCTTCCGTTGAGTGTAGAGATTACTTAAAAATAAAATCTCAAGAAAATCAGTTCAAAATTCCCCCTTGGTCACACTTACACGCTTGAGATAACTTTTGTCTCCAACTAATGGTTCTGCCCAGGGTAGCTGAGGCCTGGGACACACTATTGGGGAAACAACTGTCAGAGCAAAGAGCAAGACCACCCAGGAAAAACCGAGGAAATCTGATTAATACAGACTCACTGGGCAGGCTAGGAGACCGCAGGAGAAACCAGACACACCTTCCCCCATGGACTGTGTTGTGTTCTTTAATGCTTTTAGTGCCTGACGTACGAATGTTCAGTGAGTATTGGCTAAAAGAGTTACAAGGGCGTAGATACAAAAACGTTAAGAAAAAACAGATTCCTCATTATTATTTCTCAACCCGTTAAACTCAGGTACTCATTCCATAAGCATGAAATCTCATATTCTCCTTCAATGTTAGTTTCAACATAAATTAAATGTGGAGATCAAAACTAAAGCAACAAAGTGGCTGGCTGTCCCTTCACGCTCCACGGCAAACGATAAAGCAGAAGAATAAAGAGCAGGAGAAAGAGGAAAGTGCAAGCGGAGTCAGTCCGGGCAAGGGAGAATCGCCCACCGCCCTACAACAGGCCGGAAGTCGGGGTAGGGCCCGCGCGGGCTTCTGACGTCACTCCCCACGCGACTTCCTTCAGAGAACATGGCGGCTCTCAGCCGTGTCCGCTGGCTGACCCGGGTGAGGCCTGGGGTCGGGTCAGGTCGGGCCGGGGGCGGGTGGGGGTGCGGCGGGTGCGTACCAGGCTCCCTGCAGTATTCGGGGTGTGGGACCCACGTACCTGACCTCAGGCGTGTGCGTCTCTGTCGCAGGCGCTGGTCGCCGCCCCGAATTCCGGGTCATGGAGGAACCTGTGTACCTCTGCCGTGGCGCACGCCGCCTCTCGAAGCCAGGTAAGGGCAAGTGCGGCTCCGGTCTGTCCACACTCCTGTCCCCTCGACCCCCTTTTCCGGGACCTGTGCCCCCACCCCAGCTCGAGCTCTGATGGGCCCGCTTGCAGGCTGAGGACATGAGGGTGGAGGGCGCCTTTCCCGTGACCATGCTGCCAGGAGACGGCGTGGGGCCTGAGCTGATGCACGCTGTCAAGGAGGTGTTCAAGGTGAGTGACGTAGGGGAATCAGCCAGCACAGACTATGGGGGTGGGCTGGAAAGGACCTACTCGATCGTGACCCAGAGATCTGGGGGACCTGTCCCTGAAGGCTGCCTCTGTCCCAGTGGAGTTCCAGGAGCATCACCTGAGCGAGGTGCAGAATATGGCATCCGAGGAGAAGCTGGAGCAGGTGTTGAGTTCCATGAAGGAGAACAAGGTGGCCATCATTGGTATGTGTGCCCCTGTGCTATTCCGCCCATGTACCGTTTAAAATCATGCGAGCAACATAAACTATTTGTAAAAAATAAAAAAAGAAAGTAAAGTTAGGAATATAAAAAAAAAAATAAAATAAAATCATGCGAGCAAATGTTCTTTAAGCTGCTTTCGGCGCATACGAACACAAGTGAGTCCCCCAGCCTCCCACCACTATTTTGTGGTGACCGTGTGCTTCTTCTGTTTGGGACCCAGGAGTTGAGAGATTATGTGAGCTGTCAATGCAGGAAGGTTTCAGGGGTTTGAAGTCTGTCAGGGGGCTGTATTATGGGTCATCAGGTCTTGTTAATTGTGCTTCTTGACTTCTAGCTGCCTCTTCTTCTGTCTTCCCCCCTGCTCCCTGCTGTAATCTCCTCGTTAGAGGTTTTTTTTTTTTTTTTTGGCTTCCAGTTCTGCCCCTACAATCCATGTTCTGCATCTGTTCTTTCTGGAAGACCAACATAGCTTTGCCAGGTCCTACCTTAGCATAGGAGAGTGAGCTCTTCATAAGGTGACTTCCCCTCTTCGGCCTTCATTTCCATCATATTTGCTCTGTGCTTTGGTCACACGGGACTGTTAGTTTCCAAATATGCGTACTGTCCCGATTTATGTTGTTACGTCTGCCCAGAATGTTCTTCCTTTGATGGTACTTGTTAGAATAGTCCTCACTTCCCCTGCTATAGTTTCCTAGGGCTACTGTAGAAATTACTTCAGAGTTAATGGCTTAAACTAACAAATACGTTCTCTTGCGGTCCTGGAGGCCAGAATCCCAAAATTAAGGTGTTAGCCAGGCTTCCTGTGAAGGCTTAGGAGAGAATCATCCCTGGCCTCTTCAGCTCTTGGTGGCTCTTGGTGTTTCCTTGGTGTTTCTTAGCTTGTAGTTGCATCACTGCAATTTCTGCCTCATTCTGCAAGTGGCGTTTCTCCCTCCGTGTATCTGTTTCTCCTTCTTTTCCTGTATAAGGACTTGACGCTGGATTTAGGGCCCACCCTAATTCGAGATGATTTCATCTCTAGATCCTTAATTATGTTTACAAACACCATTTTCCCAAATAAGGTCACATTTACAGGTTCTGGGGGTTAGGGCCTGGACGTATTTTGGGGTCCCTATTCAACCTACGACTCTACCCACTTAACCTAAGGTTTGGCTGGAGTGCCAGCTGTTTTAATACATGTCTTGGTATTACTGTTCTGTGCTTCTGGGCACGACATTGATACCTCTCCCGTGGTATTTATCATGTCTTTCATATGATTTGTCTTCCCCAATGTATTGTTTTCCCTTTGAGGACAGGAACTGTGTACTGTATAGTATCTGATCCGTGGTCAGTATTCAGCAAGTATTGGTGGAAACAGTGTCAAATAGACCTGCAAGCATCAATTTTTTCTTTGTCTCCAGAGGCATTTAGGAGTCACTGATTTGGGAGTCTGGGTTGTATCATGTCACTGAGAGGATTGGACATGGATCTGGGTTCCCCTGGGCTTCGCCCGTGCCCGACCCCCCCCCTCCTTTGTCTACACAGGAAAGATCCATACCCCGATGGAGTATAAGGGAGAACTAGCCTCCTACG
Source organism: Hyaena hyaena (assembly GCF_003009895.1). Taxonomy (NCBI): domain Eukaryota; kingdom Metazoa; phylum Chordata; class Mammalia; order Carnivora; family Hyaenidae; genus Hyaena; species Hyaena hyaena. The sequence continues at coordinate 102,796 of NW_024080650.1, read as the reverse complement.
ATATGCGTCTGAGGTAGGTGGTGAGGGCCATGGGTCAGAGGGGTCCCGGGCCACCAGGCACAGTGCTGATGGCTCTGCCCCACCCTCAGGCGTAAGTTGGACTTGTTTGCCAACGTAGTCCATGTGAAATCACTTCCTGGGTACAAGACTCGACACAACAATCTAGATCTCGTGATAATTCGAGAGCAGACGGAAGGGGAGTACAGCTCACTGGAACACGAGGTGAGGCCCTAGAAACTGGGGAGGGCAGGGGTGAAAGTGGGAGAGTGGTGTGGCTCCTTCCCTTCTTTTCAGGGTCACCTGGCTGTTCATCTTTTCTTATCCAGAGTGCGAGGGGTGTGATTGAGTGCTTGAAGATTGTCACCCGAACCAAATCTCAGAGGATCGCAAAGTTTGCCTTCGACTATGCCACGAAGAAGGGGCGGGGCAAGGTCACGGCTGTTCACAAGGCCAACATCATGTGAGGGACATGTCTTTGCTTGGGGCAGCAGCCCTGGGAAAGGTAGCCCCTTGCACTCTCTTGACTGAATCTGTTCCCTCTGGCCCACGGACAGGAAACTTGGAGATGGGTTGTTCCTGCAGTGCTGTGAGGAAGTTGCTGAACTGTACCCCAAAATCAAGTTTGAGACAATGATCATAGACAACTGCTGCATGCAGGTAATGTCCTCCCCATGCCTCTGCTCTCAGTGCCAGGGATGGGCGCAGAGCAGAACTTCTGCATGCCTGTATTTTGCCTCCTAGCTGGTGCAGAATCCTTACCAGTTCGATGTGCTGGTGATGCCCAATCTCTACGGGAACATTATTGACAATCTGGCTGCTGGCTTGGTTGGGGGAGCTGGTGTGGTCCCTGGCGAGAGCTATAGTGCAGAGTATGCAGTCTTTGAGACGGTAAGTGAGGTCACCTCTTCGGCTACTCTCTTCTGCATGCCTGGCTTCTGACTTCAGGTCCCCTGACAGCTACCCTCCAGTGCACCCCCTCCTCGGTGACCCTGGTGTGTTCCCCCCAACTCCCCAACTCTCATATGCTGCTTCTCTGGGTCTCTGGCCTAAGCTCTCTTCCTTAATGCCCTTCCCTGACCTCAGCCTCTACATAACATCTGCTCGTAGTGACTCTGGTGTGCCCTCTGTCCCCAGGGCGCCCGGCACCCATTTGCCCAGGCAGTGGGCAGGAATATAGCCAACCCCACAGCCATGCTGCTGTCAGCGTCCAACATGCTGCGGCACCTCAAGTAGGTCTTGGTGGGTGGGGCAGGAGGCTGGGTATATTAAGGGGTGAAGCACAGGTGGGGAAATCGGGGATGATGTGGGGAGAATCTCAGTTTCTTCCCATCTACATTGACAGTCTTGAGCATCACTCCAACATGATAGCAGACGCGGTGAAGAAGGTGATCAAAGTTGGCAAGGTGAGTTAGAAAGGCTGTGGGTGTCGGGGCCTCAGCGGTCCTCTGGGGAATCTGAACCGGGGCCTCCTTTCCCTCCAGGTCCCCAGAACGTCTTCTGCTCTCTGATCTTCCCCTGGGGCTCTCAGGGCTATTCTTCACCTCCCTTCTCCTGGCTGTTTCATCCTCTGGGTCTCCTTTGCCTCTTAGTTACTGTCTGCTACTCCCTCCTTCCTGCTTCATCCATGGGCCCTTATGGCCGCCTTAAAGCAGCACCTGCCGCTGTCTGGGGGAGGGCGTGGGGGACAGAGGAGCAGAGGGAGACGGCGGCGGGCAGGCAGGATGAGGCGCAGGTGTCTGCCTGGCCACACCTGCAAGCCCTTCCTCATCTGCATTCCCCTGCCTCTCTTCCTCCCAGTTGGTCTGGTGTCCTCCAGGATTTGCATTTCCCATCTTTTCATGCTCAGCCTCCCTGCCATCCTGCTCAGGCTGCAGCATAGCTCTGAGAGTGGCTCTGGCCCAGACCGGAGCCCGTGAGCCCATGCTCTTCCAAGCCTGGCCACCTCCTTGTGATTCTGCTGCACTGCACCTTCTTTCTGGCCTTGTCATTCCTTCTCGGATCCCATTTCCATCACGTTGCCCTATCCCCCCCTTCATGGGCTCTCTTCTCTTCTTCCCCACGGCTTTTGCCGGTGGTGGCTGTAGGTGCGGACTCGAGACATGGGCGGCTACAGCACCACAACCGACTTCATCAAGTCTGTCATCGGCCACCTGCACCCCCATGGGGGCTAAACCCCTTTATTCCCTCCAACCTCACAAGGACCATACTACCTACACCTCCCTTCAGTACAGTGGACCAGAGAAGAGCTCTTAAACCTTTAGACCATAATCATCTGGGCAGAGCCTAGGTTGTCCCGGGGCTGGCTTCCTTAGGGAACTGTGTATTAGGTGGGGGGGATGGGAGAGCCTAGGGATGGGGCCTCGGCCACAGGGATGATGACCCTTCTCCCCTACAGGTTCGAACTTCTGACATGGGTGGCTATGCCACCTGCCAAGACTTCACTGAGGCGGTCATTGGTGCTCTGCCTCTCCAATAGGTCCCATCCATACCCATACCCGTGTAAGGTGGTCAATAAAACAAATATGTGGACTCCTGTGAATTTGTTTTTATTGGGATACAAGGGCTGGGTTGGGAAACGTCTCCTGTGGGTTACACCCTGCCAGGGAAACGTCCATTCTAATCTTCCTGGGAGAGCTTCTGGAGCTTTTTCTTTTTCTTGGAGCTGCTGCTCTTGCTGCCAGTGGCCTCCTCCGGTCCACTGCTGAGTGGCTCCTCCTTGGAAGAGAGTTTCCTCTTTTTCTTAGGGATGCCCTTATTTCCTGCCTCTTCGGCATCACTAACTGGTTCCTCTTTGGGGAAAGATTTCTTCCTCTTGGGAAGACTTCCACTGCCAGCTGTCTCTTCAAGATCACTACTAACCAGCTCCTCCTTGGAAAAAGATTTCTTTTTCTTGGGTTTGGAGACTGAGACCGATGGGTCTTCCATTCCATTCTCCTGAGGAATCTCCTGGGGCTTTTGCTTTTTCTTCTTCTTGGGTCTCTCACTTATCTCCTAAAGAGAAAAATGGGCATGAAACTACCACCCATTGTATGAACACACACGCCGCTATGAAAATTCCAGCAACTAGTCAGGGCAGGGAAACTGGTGGAAATGATGTGAAAATTGCCCAGTGTTTCTCAGGACTTTTAACTGCAGGCAGATTGACCCCAAAGGGGGCTCCCACTTAGGCTGTGTTGCTATCTAAGCCCACGAAACAGCCTACAGAAAACCCCACGGTAGAACCACCATGCCACGTTCCACACGGGACCCTGAGAGACTACTTGACAAACTGGGCACTCCGTGAAAGCCCCGGGGAGGACCCTGACCTAGCATGTCGTGGAGACCTCCCTGCCCCAACCCCCACTATGAAATGCTACCACCTCCGGACACACGGCTGAGAACACGCAGAGCAGGAATTCACACTACCCCCGGTTGAGGACTCCTGGGAGGCAGCCGAGGACAGAACACTTGCCCAGGGACCGGGTGTGTTACAACCAGCTCTCTGGGCTCCTGAGCCAGTTCTCTCAGCACCTATCTCCTTCCTATAGAATCAAGAGGTAGTTTGAGATGTTTCAGGTCCTTCTTTTAGTCCAAAAGCCTGGACTCAAGACCATGGTTTGAGGCAGCACCTCCTGTTCTGCTGTCGAGGAGACCACACCCCGGGTTCTTCACCCCGGGCTGAGGGCCAGCCTGCCCACTGACCTCACACTCCTCTGGGGTGCTGCTGCTGTTTTCCGAGCACGCGAGGGCAAGGGCCGCCAGCCGTTTCTTCTCCTTCTTCAAGCGTTTCTTCTCCTGCTTCTCCAGCTTCCTAGCCATCTCGGCAGCCGCTTCCTCTGCCTGGCCAAAGAAAGGTGCTGAAAGGGCCCTGAAGACTGCAGGTGCTCTAGGCCTCCCTTCCGGCTTCACTGGATCAGGCTCATTAAATCAGTTTCTTTGCCTCCACTCCACAGTCAGGCCAAGCCAGTTCATCACCTCCAACAGCCGGCTCTGGTTCCTCCCCCCACCCCCAGCAAAGCCCAAACTGACCTGAACCATCGCCTCCTTCATGACATCCAGATTCTTTCGTGGAATCTCTCCTGTCTCATAGAAGGACAGCCGCTCCTCAACTTGCTCTCGAAGCTTCTCCCCAAATACACTTGTGGGCACCTCTGGATGTGTGTGTGTGTATGTGTGTGGGTAAACAAAGCCTGTCAGCTCCTACAGGGCCAGCTACTCCCCCACCATTTTCCCCTCTACCCTCAGCTTCACTCAGACCCAAAGTATCAACACTCACTAGGTGAACTGCTGTTGACGAAAAATATTACCATCATCGTAGAAGCTGCTAGGTAGTCAGCCTCCCCTCCTCCCAGCCCTTTTTCCTCCAACCCCCCCACCCATACCAGAGAAGCAATCAATTCGTGAGGCAATACTGCATTTGTTTGCCAGGTATCGGGAGATGCGGCCTTTGTTCTTGGCAGCTGCTCGGCCAATGAAGGTAGAGTGGAAAATGAGTCCATATTTTGGGGTGTTACCCCTTGTCTTCAGAGCTCTGGGAGAAGAATATTTGGTGGGGAGTTTAAGATCAGAAATCTCCACCCTACCAGCCAAGGTGGCTCCTCCCCTCCTGTTCCCCCAGTCTCCAGAGCAAGCCTCTCAGGCGGGACTGGGCCTCTACACCCCACCCCACGCCAACGCACAGCTCCCGGAGACAAAGGGAGGGCATCCAATGTCGCTGACCTGGAAATCTGGTCCCTTTGCTGGGCCCTGGGAATCACTCAGACACCAGGACTGGCCATCACCCCCATAGCAGAGGTCTGTATAGGTCAGGGAGCCCTGGTCAGCCATCACTGTGATCCCCAAACAAGCAGTGGGCACCGCAAGTGGCACCTGAGTGTGGGCAGGTGCCCTCACTGGTACCTGAACAGGGCCTTTTCTGCCCCAAGGATCTGCACTGTGGACGCTGGATACTTGGCCAGGTTGGTGAGGCTGCCAGCATGAGCAATGAGACGTGCACCTACCTGGAAAAGGATTCAAGGGATTAGAGAAGCTGGAATTGCCAATCTACCAATTGCATAATTCTGCTTCACCCCGTCAAGCGCAACTGGGGAAGAGAACGGTGTGTCAGGAAATGCAGCAGTATGGACTCATGCTGTAATAGCCCTTAACCCCCTTTCGTGTCCCCCATGACGCACCGCTTCCCCAATTAGGGCCGATAGGCTGGGGGCTACTTGGCTCATCTTGGATCGCAGGTAAGTATGTAGGCTCTGGCGGTACTCTGACAAAGACACCACACGACTGGAGAAGCTCTCGATGTTTATCAAGTCGATGGCTGAGATGTCCATGCCTAAGGGACACCAAGAATGAACGTTAAGACCAGATATTCACAGCCCCAAACTTATTTTGGCCACCAGGCTATACTGACCCATGGAGGACCGCGAGGCATCCAGAATAGCCTTAGCCTTGGCTCCATCCATCGTCAGCTCTTCCAGCTTCTCCAGCTTCTCTTCACTCAGCTCCCTTCGGTTCCCAATGAACTGAGCAAGGCGGCAGTATGTGGCATTGTCATTGATGATCTTCACCAGCTCAGGAAAGTGATACCCATACCACTCCCTGCAAAGAGCCAGCCACAATCACTCCCTGCCCAGCTGCTAGGTCTCAAAGCTACGCGCTCAGCCCTCTCCATTACTAGTCTCTGCCTGAAGAACAGGGAATGAGCCAGATTCAAAACCTCAACCCCATGTCCCCCCATTCACAATACAGACCAGGCAAAGTACCTGGGCTGGGGTGTATATGGGTGGATTTACTCTGCCTCCTCTTTCTGTACAGTCAGTGTAAGAACACAGCCTGTGGTAAGCACCAGGAGGCTCGGCCCCACCCCATGTGGCTCTACCCGCAGGAGCCAGTCCTGGCGCCACCATTCAAAATTAGTTAAGCTACAGGCCCAAGACCCCATCCTCCGGGGCTGCTCGGGCTCTTTACCTGACGCGCATGGAGAAGGTGTTGATGTCCTTATCTAACTGATCCAGGAGACTAATGGACTGGATAATCATATTGTCCACCCGGTTCACATTAAACTTCACTTTGGCACGGGAGTAGCTGTGTCCCAGCCCCAGCTGGGCTTTACAAGCAGACAGGTCTGTCAGACCCTTCACCAGGTTGTGGAAGTGCAGACGAACCCCTAGTGGAGGGCGAGACTGTGAGCAAGGGAAGGCACTAACCAGCTCCTGGCCCTGCGCGCGCCAGCCAAGCAGGAGGGCTTCCCAGAAGCAACCCTGAGCAGCCTGTGAAGCTTCCAGAGCCCCCCTCCGAGGCTACGGTAACAGCAGGCCCACCTCGCAGGATCTCCGCTATCACGCCTCCAGTCTGGCAGTTGTACCCCAACTCCTCTTGTATAGCAGCACCGATCTTGGGGTCCCCAACCCCCAAGAGCACTTTCTTCTTTTTGGATGGCAGGTGTGTCTCCAAGAGCAGGCGGAGGTCCTCGTGAACAACACCTCAGGGCAAAGAATGGAGAGCTTCCACTAACAGGCTGCAGAATGCTTAAATCAGAGTGGAACCTGTGCCCCTAAATGCGGATTAAGTGACAGACTAATCCTGTATCGGCCCCACAGGGCAGGCTGGGATGGCATGCCTAGATCCCTCCTCGCTTCAGGCTTTGCTCAGAGACATGGAGACATCAGTGGCTGCACTCAGGGGATTGACAGATTCAAGTCATCACTGCAAAGCCTGCATCAACCATGGAAGAATAGGACTCAGGTCCAATCGTAAGGCTGTGAAATAGATCACTGAAACCTTGAACATACCCTAAGACCCTATGGAACGGAGTCAGTGCCTGAATTGCCTTCTGGAATAACATTCTTTTTCTTGGCTCTTCTGCATCAAAACGGCCTTTTCCACTCACTTCCAATTACCAGAGAACCCCTTTGACCATTACACCATGCCTCCCTCCCAGATTTCACTTAGGAATCATTTATCCCTATAAGGCCCGCAAAGAAGTAACACCGAGGCATCTATCTTCCTAATACTTGGTGGTGGCCGACTCACCTTCAGACACAGCGTTGGCATTTTCCAAGGCAACCTGGGACGAGGCGAAGGGACAAAAGGCCACGAGACGAACTATATTGTGGAACTTGCCCAGGTTGAGCACGCACTCTTCCACCTTGGGGAAGATAAACACGACGAACGGTTTCCTTCCCTTGCTCTTGCCTAGTCTAGGGCGCAGTAAAGCAGCGGTTCTCAGCCCTGGACGCATGTTAAGAACCAAGCGAACGCTTTGAAAACGAGCCGAGGACAGACCCTAAATCCTGGTCGTCTTCACCGCACAGGGTGGAATCCGGGGTGGGGGGCTTATTTGGAAGTGCTGCCAACGCGACGCTAATTACGAACGCAGGTAAGGACCCCCCCTCCCCCCGCCAGCTCGGAAGCCTTCAGGCCCAGCGCACGCCCCCCCCCCCACTATGCGCGGCCGGCCACGTGGGAGCGCGCGGTGCATGCCGGGGCCCGGCGGCCCGAGGGGCTGCGGCGCGGCGGGCGACCCCACCGCTTCCACCCACCTGCGGCAGCAGCAAGCTGATCTCCTCCACCTCCTTCAGCGCCAGCAGCGCGTAGCCGACCGCGTGCTCGAAGAGCACGTGCAGCAGCACCTGGAACGGGAGGCGGGGCGCGAGCCTCAGCACGGTTCCCGGGTTCGCCCGGCCCCCGCTCCCGGGGCAGACCCCCGCCCCGGCCCGGACTCCCGCCCGAACTTAGGCCCAAGCCTCGGCCTTCGCCTCCTCACCCGCACCCGCTACCACTCCTCACCATGGCGCCTGCTCCTGGCCCGGCTCGCAATGCGGCGAGCGGCCTCCGGCGCGCGGACCCAGACTCCGGAGGCCACGCCTCCGCGCCGCCGGCCAATCAGAGGCCGGGGACGATACCTTTGCGGGCCCTCGGAGGGGTGCACCGCGGTGGTATCGCCCGGAGGGCGGGAGGGGGAGCGCGGGCGCGCCGGCTGCCTTCCGGCCTCTGCGGCGGCGCGGGCCGGCGCGGTTGCTGGGGACGCGCGGGATGCGGCCGGGCCTGCAGGCCGCAGAGCGCTCGCGAAGGCGCTTTCCCAGATGATATTCCGACCACGGGTCTTCATCATAGGAATTGTGGATGGCAGAGCTCGGCCACGGCCGGGCGGGGGATCCCGTGCGGGCCACGGCGGCTATCCCCACGCGGAAACTGCTGGCAGAGCCCGCTTTCCGCAGCGCGGGTGATCCCCGGGCCCCTCCCTGCTCCCCACGCCTCCCGGGACCCCTTCGTCCCCGCTTCCCACTCGCGGACCGCCCTGCGCCCGCGGATGGCAGCGGGGCCTGGGGCGCGATGGCGCAGACCCCGGGGAAACAGCTTCTCGTGGTCCGCTTCAAGCTTTTCGGTTGTGTTTTGTTTGTTACATTAAAAAAATGAGGCTGGCGGGCGATACAGGAGAAAAGAACGACGATCTCACCTGCACGTTGGTTGGTTCCTGGTTCCCCTACAGAAGCAGAACCAGTTCCTTGTGGTCAGGCCACGTGTTGCTCGCCTGCTTGAAAGTCCAGTTCCAAGTGAATGGGAGCTGCTTCCATTCCCTTTACGAAGGGGTTTTGGGCAATCCGGACACTTTTGAAATTGCCTTTGCTTTAATAATTAATATTAGAGGTTTTTTTTTTAATTTATTTATTTCTAGGAGACAGAGAGACAGCGTGAGCAGGGGAGGGTCAGAGAGAGAGGGAGTCACGGACTGAAGCAGGCTCCAGGCTCCGAGCTGGCAGTCAGCACAGAGCCCGACGCAGGGCTCGAACCCACGAACCGCGAGATCATGACCTAAGCGAAAGTCGGACGCTTAACCGACTAAGCCACCCAGGCGCCCCATAGAGTTTTAAACCCCAAACCTGGTTATCCTAAAGTGGTATATATGCTGGCAAGTTAAAATAATTTTAATGGGATTTTTATTCCATATATTCCCATAGCTAAAGCACATTTATAAATTTAACATATTTTCTTCTGAGGCAGTTCAGTTACCTGGAAAACAAATCCAAGTACTGAGCTCACTCTTAAAACTTAAAAATATGGGGAATCTTAAAATCTCATAATCTCCGTATTGCTTAAAATGTGATTGAATCCTGTCCCATATATTCCTATACAGTCATGAATCTAAGTCTGTTACTCTTTCACATTAAAAAAAATTATTTTAGAGAGAGAGCGTGAGTAGAGGAGAGGGGCAGAGGGAGAGAGAGAGAATCTTAGGCAAGCTCCACACTCAGCTGAGAGCCTGAGGCAGGGCTTGATCTCACAACCCTGGATTGACCCTGGATGGTGACCTGAGCTAGAATCCAGAGTCAGATGCTCAACCCCACTCTTTCACATTTTAAAGTGGAATTGCCAAATTAATCTGTTGCATACATCAGTATGTTAAATTCTCTTAAATTATAAATACCAAGTTAAGTAGATGATTCCAAAATGTAATAGAAAATGTTAATGCTGTGACTGACTGTTTTCATTACTTCTGAACTTAATCCTAAATATTCTTGGGGTTACAGGTGCTTATCTCCTAGAGTAGGGTTTGCCAAAGGTGAAGTTAGAATGCATTAACGGACAGAGCGCCTGAGTGGCTCAGACGGTTGAGCATCCGACTTTGGCTCAGGCCATGATCTTATGGTTTGTGGGTTTGAGCCCCGTGTCAGGCTCTGTGCTGACAGCTCAGAACCTGGAGCCTGCTTCAGATTCTGTGTCTCCCTCTCTCTCTAACCCTCCCCTGCTCACGCTGCCTCTCTCTCATAAATAAATAAAACATTAAAAAAAAAAGAATGCATTAATGGATTGCAGAATTAATTTAGACATTATTGGCTGGCATTAAAAAAATAGGATGTGGGGTGCCTGGATGGCTGTTGGTTAAGCATCTGACTCTTGATTTTGGCTCAGGTCAGGATCTCATGGTTCATAGGATCGAGCCCCACATTGGGCCCTGTGCTGATAGCACAGAGCCTGCTTAGAATTCTCTCTCTCTCTCTCTCTCTCTCTCTGCCCCTCCCTTCCTTGTGCACACACTCTCTCTCTTCTCAAAGTAAATAAATAAACAATTAAAAAAGGATGAAAGAGAATAGGACATAATAGAGTATTGATTTGTAAAACATTTGCTTCAGCTAAACATACATGTAAAGATGTATGTATGTAAAATACACATGTACGTATGCAAATTTACATATCATACAGATTTATACATTGTGTGCATATATACATTAATGTACATTTCTGTGGATTAAATTCAAGAAGGCTGAGAGTCACAGAGCTGACAGTTAACCACAGATTTGAGCTGTCTGGTTATAAAGGGACTGTGTGAGAGCACTTTGCTAACTTCCAGAAATGGCGTAAGAGAACAGTACTTCCACTGGGGAGATACTCATGATTAGATGGGATGTGGTGTAAATGCTAAAAGTATTCTTTTGGCTTCCTCACTTCCACCCCTTTGCTTTTTAAGTTAAAAAAAATTTTTTTTAACTTTTATTTAATTTTGAGACAGAGAGAGAGTGTGAGCTAGGAAGGCGCAGACAGAGAGGGAGACACAGAATCTGAGCCGGCTCCAAACTCTCTGGACAAAGCCCGATGCAGGGCTTGAACTCACAAACTGCAAGATCGTGACCTGAGCTGAAGTCAGACACTTGACCGACTGAGCCACCCAGGTGTCCCTGCTTTTTAATTTTTTTAATGTTTTATTTATTTTTGAGAGAGAGAGTGCGAGCAGGGGAGGGGCAGAGAGAGAGGGGGACAGAGGATCCAAAGCGGGCTCAGCCCTGACAACAGCGAGCCCTGTGCAGGGCTCGAACTCACAAACCATGAGATCATACTTGAGCTGAAGCTGAGACACTCAACTAACTGAGCCGGCCGGGTGCCCCTCACCTCCACCTCTTTAAGCTATCTCATTGATCCACCATGATCCTGACTTCAGTGGGCATCTCTGCATTGTGTGCTATTAAAGACCATGTCTTCCTTCCCTTTGGGCTCGGTACATTCCTACCTAGGTTCAGTTCTTTGCCACCAAAGTAGCAAAGCTTTTGGCTTCCCGTTCGCTAAGCCACCTTCCTCTCCACTGCCAGGATGATCTTCCTAAGGCTGAGTATCCAATCATGTTCTGTTTGCTGGTGCTCATTATAGTGTGAAGTAAAAGGAAGATTAAGGGCTTGGCAGCTCAGGATCACCTTGTAGTCGCTAGTCTCCAAAGATGACCGCCAGTGATCCATGCCTCCTGGCATTAGGTCCTCGTGTCGTCCCCCCGCAAGGAACCAGGCTGGGTCTGTGATTCATTCATTTTAGCCAATAGTATGTGGTAGCACTGATTCTGTGCCAGTCCGAAGCCTCAGCCTTTTGCGCTCTTGGGAGGCTTGAGCTGCCTAATGAGAAATTCAGCTACTCTGCTGGAGAGACCTTGCAGAGAAGGAAAGGCCCTGAGACTTCATGGACACGTTCAGCTTTCTCAGCAGCTCAAATGAGCCCAGCCTTCTAGCTGCCCCTGTGCGTTCAGGCCCGAGCCACCATCTGACTGCGGCCACACTAGCAACCCCAAACAAGGCCAGCAGCAGAATCATGTGTTGAGTCCCGTCTACCCACGGAACTGTGAGAAATAACATATCATGGTTTTAAGCCACTAAATTTTGGGACGATTCGCTAAGCAGCCATAACCACAAATCAGCCCGCAAGCGTGAGTTCAGACCTCCGTTCCACTTCTTACAGTGTGACCCTGAGTTAATCACCTCACCTTCCTGAGATTTCATTTCTTTGCACAATGAAGCTGGAGGATCCATTTATCCCCTCAACAAACATGGTCTTGAACATCTCCCGTAAGGCAGGTGTGATACAGGTGTGGTACCTGGTATGCAGTAAGAGCTCAACGAATAGTAGTGGTCTTTCATCTTCTTCTTCTGTCCCTTTGCCATACACAGCACAATGACATTTCTTTGCACATATTCTCAGCTGAGTCCCACTTGTCCCATCGCTTCCCATAGAATCTATTGAAACTTCATTGTTTAATGCCCCCCGCCCCCCCCCCGCTGCCATAATTGAATTCTATCACTTGAGCCATTAACTTACACGTGTAGACAGATCATCTCTAATGCAGTTGAGTTTCACATAATAAACCGGTTACACATTCCATTTGTCAACTGCCAGTTGTAGTAGATAGATGCACAGTGCCGTCACCCTCATTAGGTGGTGTTGGGACCTGGGAAATATGTAAGCTTTCCAATTATCGGTGTCTCATTTGGCTCATTAATTTAAACTTTTCTTTTTGATTATGCATTCCCCTCAAAGTACTGCTTTCACTGTAGCCTACAAATTTTGGTGTGCAATGTTTTCATTGCAATGCAATTCCAAATGTTTTCTAGTTTCTGCTGTGAATGCTGTTATGAGACACACGTTATTTGGATTGGTGATAAAGGTTGATGTCCTCCCTGCTCCCTGTGGCTGCTTTCTAAATGTCATTTCCTCCTCTTTTTCTTTGAAAAGCCTTGGCTGCCCGTCACTGCCTGGTAGCATCTGATTTTGCACTGTGAAGGATATTGCTTACTTTTTGGATCAGGAGGCAAGATGCTACTGAAAAAATTGGAGGTTCTGTAAGCTGATGAGCTTCTTAACATCAGATTTACTACCCTGATTGTATCATGTCAGCTCAGTCTTGTAATTACTGGTGTGGTCCTGACAGCTGACTTCATTATATGTGCATTAGGCCCAGAGCATTCCCCTCCTTCCCTCCTTCCCTCCTTCCATCTTCAGTACAGAGCCCAACACGGAGCTTGAACTCATGACCCGGAGATCAAGACCTAAGCTGAGATCAAGAGTCAGATGCTTAACTAACTGAGCCACCCAGGCGCCCTATATTAGGCCCAGGTGACTCCTCTTTTAGTCTGCAGACACCTTATACACATGAAGATGGAGTGGTGGCAAGTGGTTGGGGGAGGGAGCAGAGAAATCAGTCCAAAGCTACATCCATTCATCTTCTCAGAACCCAAACTAAACAACTGAATTCAGCTAGTCTTTTTTTTGGGCCCCTGAGAATACAGGTAGGTTTCAAACCAGCAGGCAACTTGGATACTGTATGATCCAGCATCTTTTTACCAAGGAGGAATGAGGATGTTCAGGGGTCAGGATGAGGAATCTGGGTAATCAAGAAACTATAGTATCAGTTAATTCTTCTACTCATTGGAAAAAAAGGTTTTGGGGGCACCTGGGTAGCTCAGTTGGTTGAGCATTTGTCTCTTGGTTTTGGCTCAGGTCATGATCCCAAGGTTGTGGAATCGAGCCCTGAGTCAGGCTCCATGCTGAGCATGGAGCCCGCTTGGGATTCTTTCTCTCTCTCTGCCCCTCTCCCCTGCTCACTCACTCTCTCTTAAAAAAAAAAAAACCTGGGAAAAAGGGTTTTTTTTGCCTATAGCATGCCAGGTATCGTTCTAGGTGCTGAGGATACACTAGTAAACCAAGTCACTGCCATAGCCGAGTTTACATTCTAGGAAGAGATAAAATATCAAGTAAGGGGGCACCTGGGTGGCTCAGTCGGTTAAGCGTCCGACTTCGGCTCAGGTAATGATCTCACGGTTTGTGGGTTCGAACCCCGCGTTGGGCTCTGTGCTGACTGCCAGCTCAGAGCCTGGAGCCTGTTGCAGATTCTGTGTTTCCCTCCCTCTCTGACCCTCCCCTGCTCTCTCTCTCTCTCTCTCTCTCAGAAATAAATAAAACGTTAAAAAAATATCAAGTAAGTATGTAGTGCATCAGGTGCTGGTAAGTGTTAGGGAAGGTTGTGTTGTTCGACCCAGGCCCTCAGTGAAGAGGTGGCATCGAGCAGAGATCATGAGCAAGGGAGTCAGCAATGCAGAAACCCAGGAGAGTAATACACCCAATGATGATACTAACTTGTGACCGCTGACTTCAGAGACTTTATAATCCCAGGAGACTAACATCATCAAGTGCTTAAGTGCAGTAGAGTGGGAGGCTGACCAGAAGACAACTTCCTAGGGAAGTTCCTGGGGGAAGACTTCACAGCTAGAAGGGGTTTTAGGTAGTTACAGAAGCATGTGTGGGTCAGAGATGGAGGGGGTGCCTGGGTGGCTCAGTCGGTAGGTTAAGCTTCTGACTTCAGCTCAGGTCATGATCTCACAGCTCGTGGGCTGGAGTCATGCATTGGGCTCTGTGCTGACAGCTCAGAGCCTGGAGCCTGCTTCATATTCTGTGTGTGTCTCTCTCTGCCCCTTCCCCACTCACGCTCTGTGTGTGTCTCTCCTCAAAAATAAATAAACATTAAAAAAATAAATGTTTAAAAAAGAAAGGAGCTATAGGATGGAACAAGAGTGGAAGGAAAAGCCAGCAACAAGGGAAGAAACTGCTAGAAATGTAAGATTCATCCTGGTCAGTAGTTGGACAAAGGACTGAGGATCTAGCATGGAAGATCTAGAACATAAGAAGCCTTGGATGCAAGCCAGGATAAGTGGCTTGGATCAGATGAGACTCTTATTCTCCATCAAGCAAAGTTTGATTGGCATTTGCTTTGGAGGTGATATGCAAGACAGATTTTCCAAAAAGTTCCGGCTGAGAAAATGTCCGTTGCTGTTTTTCCAGGCATGTTCCAGGCTCAATCTTTTGTTTTTGTTTTACGTTTATTTATTTTTGAGAGAGAGTGGGAACAAGTGGGGGAGGGGCAGAGAGAGAGAGAGAGGGAGACACAGAATCTGAAGCAAGCTCCAGGCTCCATCCAGTGTCCAACGCGGGGCTCAAACCCACAAAGCATGAGACCATAACCTGAGCTGAAGTCAGACGCTTAACCGACTGAGCCTCCCCCTTTCCCCCCGCCCCGGCACCCCAGGTTCAAGCTTTAAAGCCATGTGGCACCTGGAGCCTTTTCTTTCTCCTTGTAGATAGAACTGTCCATTCACTGGGAAGAATCATACTCTGTAGCATCTATTCCTCTTGTATTTAGCCCAGGCTGTGGCTCACTGTGTCATTTTGACTTAAATTAACTCCTGTTTTCACTCCTGTCGACACTGATGGGAACCTATGGAAATGGAATATGCTTTTTTTTTTTAATGTTTTATTTATTTCTAGGAGAGAGAGAGAGAGAGAGAGAGAGAGAGAGAGAGACAGCGTGAGCAGGGGAAGGTCAGAGAGAGAGGGAGTCACAGATTTTTATTCTTCTGGCTCTGAGCTGGCAGTCAGCACAGAGCCCGACGCGGGACTCAAACCCACGAACCGCGAGATCATGACCTAAGCGAAAGTCGGATGCTTAACCGACTGAGCCACCCAGGCGCCCCTGGAATATGCTTTTTAAATTCCAGTGAGTAGGAAGAACTTCGGGAAAGGAAATTGCATGAAACAACCACAAGATGGCGGCACTCTGCACTCATTTCTAGAATGGAAATCCTCACCCTGAATTTGAAAGACTTCCAGGAATTCCTTGGCCCTTTTCTCAAATGTGGAAAGAACTACTGCAACAGTCTTTGGTAATGAGTTACACATATGAACAATATTTATTTCCACAGTCACAGAAGAATGAAAAGCATCCAAGGAAGATCATCAAATTCAGTGTTTTTTATCTTTTTGGGTGCAGGATAAATGTTTTATTCAGCTAGTGCTGTTTGTGTTTATAATCTGAGCCCCAGGATGTTTGATCTTAATTTTTTTTAAATGTTTTTAAAAATTTTTTTTTTTTTTATTTTTGAGAAACAGAAAGAGCACGCACGAGTGGGGGAGGGACAGAGAGTGAATGGGAGGCGCAGAATCTGAAGCAGACTCCAGGCTTTGAGCTGTCAGCACAGAGCCTGGCTTGGGGCTTGAAATTTCAAACTGCAGGATCATGACCTGAGCCCAGGTCAAAGCTTAATCGACTGCTCCGCCCACACACCCCTCCAGGATGTTTGATCTCATCCATGCCCGTGATCATATGTTGCTTCTGAGCCTGTAGCACAGTGCTTGACTTGCATGTGTCTTATACATGTCAACTTGCAGCATCTTCCTAACGGAATTTGGAGGTTAGATTTCTATGGCTCATTTCACAGACATGGTTCAGTGATAGAGACGTCTGTATGCTCTGTGTACCTCATCTGCCCTGACTATTATCTTGAGCCTTTCTTCACATTTTCTAAAACGAACACTGCATCGAAGACTACATTATCCGGCACAGTGCTGCAGAGAGCTGTCTCTAACAGCAATCCTCAGCACTCAAAAGCAAGCTTAACTTACAAAATTGGATGGCCCTCACTTGGTGACTTTGCCCTTGAAGATTATATTTCAGTTTGGTTCCCTAGGAACAAAAAGGGATAAAGTCCCTACTGAGTCTATCCTTAGGCTTTAAAGGTATCTCTTAGACACAGCACGCGGGATTATAAAATATTCATCTGATAATCTCTGGCTTCTATCTGCAGGACTTAGTCCATTTGCATTTGTTCTGATTCCCGATATGTTCTGTTTCCATCATCTTACACGCTTTCTGTTCGTTACGTTGTTCATCGTTGCTTGCCTTTCTTGCCCCCCTCTTTCTTGGCGGTACTATGAACCTAAGATCTCTTTATTTTTTTTAAAAATTTTTTTATTTTTTTTTAACGTTTTATTTATTTCTAGGAGAGAGAGAGAGAGACAGCGTGAGCAGGGGAGGGTCAGAGAGAGAGGGAGTCACAGACTGAAACAGGCTCCAGGCTCTGAGCTGGCAGTCAGCACAGAGCCCGACGCGGGGCTCGAACCCACGAACCGCGAGATCATGACCTAAGCGAAAGTCGGACGCTTAACCGACTAAGCCACCCAGGCGCCCCACCTAAGATCTCTTTAAATTAAACTTTTCCATTGGAGGTTTTTGGGACGCCCAATTGGTGTGGGGATTTAGGTCGCCTGTGGTGTGAGGGTTGCCTCGTGGATATAAATTCTCAGGGGAGACTTTTTCCTCCTCCACTTTCTGGCCAAGGTCAACAAAGGACAAATGTCCCTTCCTGCAATGGGGGGTTATTTCTTATTATCGCTTATAGGAACCTGGGTGTCCCAGTTTTGGGTGGGCCTCTACAGAGACTGACTGAAGGGAGTTTTCTGCATTGAGGGTCACCAGCAGAGTGGGTGCTCTTGCTACCTGGCTCCCCTTACTTATTGGTCCCCAGTTTCTGTGAGTGTACAAGTCATGGGGAGATCAGGTGTCTCCCTTGATCTTCACCAAAGACGTGTCCTGGTTTATGTGAGTCTGTGTACAATGAAGTTTTTTATGGACATTGAGTGTGATTATTGGAAATGAAAGGATCTGACCGCAGACATAGCCTCTGACAGATAAAATCCAGTGTCCATTTCATTGTCCCCCAATAAGAAGTGCCCAAACTAGGAGTATCATCAGTAAGACACCAGTTGTAGTTCTCTGGATAAATTGTTAAATCGACTTTCGATTTCGAATCATTCTTAGGTGAGCTGAGGAAAGAAAGACAGAGAGGGGGACAGAAGGAGGGAGGGAGTAAAGGAGAGAGAGTGATCTTCACATCCGGCGGGCTCCTGGCTAGGCTGAAAGGCTAAGTGTTAAGACGACATAAACTGGCAGGTTAAACCCAAGAGTGCAGAGACGATGGGACCGGTTTGTAATAACATGTCCCCACTGTAAAGCCACACCATAGCAATACCCTCCCTCTCTTACACATGCCTTCTTCCTCTGGCTCTCTCCCTGCCTGGTGGAAGTCTCTTGTCGCTGGAGGGTCCCGGGAACCACCTTAACTAATTCTCTGATGGACACCTCTTGAAAAAACGTTAGAGTTTGATAGAAGTCTGGCAACTATTTGAATGAGGAAGTCCCCTTTTAAAACATGTTCAAAAATTCTTAGATACTTCCCTTCAAGAGATGGCACCTAACCTCCTTCCCTTGAGTGTGAGCTAGACTTAGTGGCTGCGCTCTAACGAAGAGGAAGTGGTAGGATTGATGGTGTACCTTCTGAGATTAGGTGATGAAAGGCATGGGGCTTCCCTCTTATTCTCTCTCGGATCACTTGCTGGAGGGGGGTGGGACTAGCTGCTGTGTTGTAAGGACACCCCAGTAGCTCTCTGGCAAGATCCACATGGGGAGGAATCAAAGTCTCTGGTTAGTAGCCAGCAAGGAGTGAAGATTCCCGCCAACAGCCATGTGTGTGAACCATCTTGAGGACAGATCTTCCGGTCCCAGTCGAATCTTCCGGTGCCTGTAGCCCAGCCTGAGATCGTGAGCGATACCCAGAACCAGAACTGCCCAGCAAGGCCATCCCCAAACTGTTGACCCACAGAAACTGTGTGAGATACTAAGTGTTTATTTCTTTAAGTTCCTAGGTGTGGGGGATGATCTGTTATGCAGAAACAGACCACACGAATGTTCCCTCACATAAAATTATGCCTCATCAGAACAGGATAATGTGTTTGCGGGGTGCCTGCGGGGCTCATTCGGTTGAGTGTCCCACTTCGGCTTAGGTCATGATCTCCCGGTTGGTGAGTTCAAGCCCCGAATTGGACTCACTGCTGTTGGCAAAGAGCCTGCTTTGGATCCTCTGCCCCTCTCTCTACCCCTTCCCCGTTTGCAAGCTCTCTTTCAAAAATGAGTAAATCTTAAAAAAAAAAAAAAAAAAAAGGACAATGTGTTTGTGTTTATAGTGGGTGCTTAGGCATCTTGGTGGCCACTGGCAGGCTGACAGGGGTCACTACAGGGCTGATGACTCAGGCCCCTCTTGGTCCCCTCCTGTAGGGCTGGCATTATGTAGGCAGGCAACTCTGAAGGTCAGGTGTCTGACCCCAGTCCTGCGTGGTTGGGTTAGGTAGCCTGGATTCCCATGTCAAGGTGACTGGTAGGTATAAGGTCAGGGCCAAACTGTGTCCTCCAAGAAGAAGGCATATGACACACAAGAGTTTTGGATTGAGGGTTGGACCTGAGTTCCACAGACATGAGGCAGCTGGAACATCTTCATTGCAGGCAGGGGGCGGGGGGTGGGGGGTGAAAGAACTGATCTGTTTCTCCCAGTCACGTGTCCCCATTCCCACTCCATTCCAGGCCATCTGTGAAGCGTTGGTGCTGGGTTGGGAAGGGGAAGGAATTGGGAGGGGACCTGGGACTTATTTTAATTGATTGCTTGTGAAATCTCCGTAGAGCTCCGTGTCCCCCCGAGGACTCCGCCTGACTTCCAGGGTGTGGGGGCTTCTCCTGAGAACCTCTGGGGCCATGTTGGAGGGGCGGGGGAGAGGACTCCCACTAGAGCACTCAGAGACGGGGCAGGGGAGGATTCTGAAGCTCTAGGACTCACTGGCGGCTGGGAACACGGGGCAGAGGAGGAGCGGAAACCACCTGCAAGATGCCTGTGCTGTCAGTGTCCTGGGCTGTGACTTTGTCCTGGTCGGCAAGCCCTTCTCAGTGGCCTGGCCTCCCTGGCTTGTGCCCCTGAGGAGATATTCTGCAGATATTCTGTGCTGCTAGCTGAACACAGAAGCGCCAGACGAGACTCTGCACTGCATCCTTTGCAAAACTCCTCAGAGAAACCATCTTCAACATTCCCTAGACAAGACGCCAACTATCAAATTCTTTTTAGAATCTGATGCCTGAGAAGGATTCTCTGCCCTGGGCAATCTAAGTCGTCTTCGGTTAGAAGCAGCACTTGCTTGTAGTACTGCTGCTGGAAGGCTCCGATGCATTTTTGCTGCTTAATGGCCTCAGCTCGCCTCAGGCTGGGTTCGGGGGAGGTGGGGGGGGGGCATCTTCCCGCTCACCATGGCTGGACCTTGGCTCATTTACCTTTATTTCCAGTGCCTTCTTGCTCCTTTTATTTAAACCACTTCATCTCCTTTGGGCAGGGCTGACGGTTAGGACTGTGGGCCCTTCTGCACCCTCCTCACAGTTAGTATGGCTGGCGGAAACCCAACATGGATGCCATGGAAAACTCTATGGTGGTGGTCATGGCCCTGGCCCCTACTCCCAAAGTCTGCAGCCGAGGGAACCACGCTGAGTTCAAGGTCCAGGCTGCCTGAACCAAGGTACTAGGAAGGGCAGTTTAGGGGCAGTGGGGGGGCTCAGCTCCCCCGGAGAGAGGATGAAACCTTGCTCTCCAGTTGTGGTAGCCAGCAGGTGCCGAGATGATGTAATCGAAATTCCCACATTCAATGAGAGGAGAGAGAACGTGCGCACGTGCGCAAGAGATAGAGAGCGAGAGAGAAGACAGAGGAAGAGAGAATATTGTTTTGTGTGTGTGGGCTGGTGGGGCCCAATGATCAGCCCCACAATGGTGCTTGTGTGCCCCAGCTATCAGCGGGGAGGGCTGGGAGCACTCTTTCCAGAGGCTGACCTCCAAGGATGAGTCTGGGGCCGAGCGTGGCCAGAGTCTGGTCTGGCACCGGGAGGCCGAGATACAGGGAGGTGCCGGGAGGCAGGCAGCGTCACCATGACGGCAGAGCTGGAGAGCCCTGGAGCCTGCGCCTTCTGGTCCGTGGTCTGGCTTTGGCCGGCAGAGTGAGGCGTGGTCCCTGGAAAAGCAACCAAGACAAGAATGAGGACGTGGGAGAATTTGTTTCCGTTTCCTGGTATCGAACTGGAACCCATGGGAGCCACCCTGCTCTGTGTGTGGGTTTCAGTCCCATCTGGTGATGTGAGAACAGTCAGGTGGCCTTTAGGTGTCTGGGGGCCACTACCGGACCTCAGCCTAGCCTTTGCATGAACAGGTCTGCTGGAGGAATATGGTCTGGAGAGCTAGATTTCGGAGGGTGGCCTTAAGCTGGACTCGTTGAGCCCGGGTTTTCTTGAGTACAACACTGGGATGATAATAACAACATCCCAGGGGGCTGCCAGGGTCACAGGCGATGCTGGAAGGGGCTTTGTAACCTGTGTGGAATCATATCCAACTTCCAGAGCTTTCGCTTACGGGTTTCCTTCCCTTCCCCCACCTCTAACCTTGGGGCAATTGCTGGCTTGTTCGTGACCAGACCCAGTTCCTGGGATGCGGAAATGGACTAGGTGTCCATGGTGGGGGAATGTGGCCTGTGACTGAGGTCCTGGCTTTGGCCAGCCCCACTTCCAGGTGTCCTCTGGGCTCTTGCCCCTGCACCAGCCTGATGCGGGTGGGGTCAGGGGACGGAAGGAGCCAGCGTCCCTTCGGTGTCACTTGGGAAGAAAGTGGCCATCAAGCGAAACACCCGATTTGCGGGGCACCTGGGCGGCTCAGTCGGTTAAGCGTCCGACTTCAGCTCAGGTCATGATCTCACGGTTCGTGAGTTCGAGCCCTGCATCAGGCTCTGTGCTGACAGCTCAGATCCTGGTGCCTGTTTTAGATTCTGTGTCTCCCTCTCTCTCTGCTCTTCCCCTGCTCATGCTCTGTCTCTCTCAAAAATAAATAAACATTTAAAAAAATTTAAAAGAAACACCAATTTGGACTTTATGTTGCGCAAGAAGTAAATCTTTATGGTGTTTGAGTCATTACTTGGCTGGGCCCGTTTGTTACAGTAACTGGTATCATTCTAGCAAGTACTTCCAGAAGAGAAGCTAAGGGAGGGCAGCAACGGAGGCCATGAGTTTTTCAGATGAAATGCTGGCCATCTTCCTAGACTCTCCCCCACAGCCTACTCCCGCGGATGTGTTCTAGATCATACTAACTTTTTAAACATCAAACACTGTTGTACTGACTTAATCAGTACAAAATTCAAAGAGCTTTAGATCTGTAATAAAACATTTGGTTTTGACACAGAGAGAGAGAGCACAGCTGGCAGCTGGTTGGGGGTTAGGGAAGGAGGGAGGGAAAGGGGAGAGGGGGAGGGGGAGAGGGAGGGAGAGAGGGCGGAGGACAGGGGGACAAAGGAGAGGGAGAGGGGGACAAAGGATCCAAAAGCAGGCTCTGCTCAGACAACAGAGAGCCTGACATGGGGCTCGAACTCACAAACCCTGAGATCGTGACCGGAGCTAAAGTCAGACACTTAACCAACTGAGCCCCCAGGGGGCCCTGAAAACTCAAATTTGGAGAAAGGCAGACTTGAAAGCAGTAGCCGGTGGAGCAGGCGAGGAAGGGGTGGGTAAGGGGGGCAGGCGCATGGGGGCTGGGGAACAGGACACTACCACTGTCAAACGTTCCTTGGTTTCTCATAGAAAACATTTTGTTGGCCTATTTTTTTTCCTTCCACGCTTAAGTCCATTGGTGTCCAAATATGTCCATTCCATTTTTGTTTTGGTCTCATTTTTGCTGGTGATATTGTAAGGACACAAGTCTAAACCAGACTGACTCCATAATGGGCTTTAAGTTTCCCCTCTAAACCAGAAGGCCTAAGTTTCAGTTTCCCTGAAACTATCAGGCAGCTACACACTGCCCGAGGCCGAAGAAACTGCCCACCACTTCACTCCACCACACTACCTTGGCAACATCCAATCAAGAAAGGCCAGCAACTATAGATAAATCTCAACTGCCTAATGTAAAAGTTAACCGGTTAGGCGCCGAACAAGACCCTAGGCTCGCTCTGTAATTGGTTGAATTTAAAAGTACTCTAAATGTTGTAATTGGGTCTCGCCAAAAGTAACAAATACTCTAGACAATGTGTATGGTTTAACCCGCTGTCAATGATATTGTATAATTATGATTGGATCACTGTTCCCCTGCCACAACTTCTGTAACTCCCCCGTCACAAACCCCATAAAAACCCTACTCTGTCTTTGTTCGAGGCTCTCAGCACGGATCCACTGTGCTGGTGAGGTCTGGGAGCCCGAGCCCGTAATAAAGCCCTTTGCCTTTGCATGTGTGACTCGGTCTCCCCGGTGGTCTCTGGTCGGTGAGGATACTGCGATCTGGGTATGGGTATAACAATATTACAACATAACATCACATTGACTCCATCTCCTGTCCCATGGGGGGAAATTAGAAGATTTCAAATATTTTGTTCAGCTTTATGAGAAGCTGCCAGCCAGTCACTCTCCTGTGTTTCATCCCTGAACCAGACTTTGAGGGCGCCAACGGACGGCCAGCCGATCCGACCAACACGAATGTCTGTAGCTTTGAAATGTCTTCCATATGTTGCACCCCGTTCCTAGAATAGTTCCCAGTTTCCCAAACCAACACGGTGTTTGCCCGGGATGCAGCTGGCATCTGTCGCTGGTTCTTTTTTTTTTTTTTTTTAAATGTTTTTTAATTTATTTCTGAGAGAGAGACAGCGTGAGCAGGGGAGGGTCAGAGAGAGAGGGAGATACAGAATCTGAAGCAGGCTCCAGGCTCCGAGCTGTCAGCACAGAGCCTGATGTGGGACTTGAACCACGAACTGTGAGATCATGACCTGAGCTGAAGTCGGATGCTTTCCCGACTGAGCCACCCAGGTGCCCCTGTCGCTGGTTCTTCTTGACCTGCTTTCACTTCCGTCACCACTGGACCTCAAGAATTGAAAAGAAACTGACAGTATTTTCATCTTGCAGGGAAAGGCTGCTGTGTGGGTAAATTCTTTGTTTCTGCTTCTTGTGATCTTGCCATGTCCTAAAGACATCAAATAAATGGTAGACAGTTTTCTGTGCTAATCATTCTAACTCCTGAACTATCGGCGATTTCTTGTGAATCTTGTTCACGTCTGGCATCAGAGGCCAAAATTACAGCACACTGCCGTGGTTTAATTTTACAATAGGGACAGCCTTTGGGACATGGGGTCACCTCAGAGATGGTCTCTTTCTTTAAAAGAATTTTTTAAACATTTATTTATTTTTGAGAGACAGAGGGTGAGTGGGGGAGGGGCAGAGAGAGAGAGAGAGAGAGACACACACACACACAATTCAAAGCAGGCTCCAGGCTCTGAGCTTGTCAGTACAGAGCCCGATGCAGGGCTCGAACTCAAGAACCGTGAGATCATGATCTGAGATGAAGTCGAAACTGAACCACCCGGGGGCCCCAGAGATGACCTCTTTCAATTGACCTTTCCTCTCTCCAGGGGCAGATGGTCCGTGATCACTCCCTTTTGAAGCCCTGTGACACTTTCTTCGGAAGATATGTGACCATTTTTCCTTTTATTCTTGATATTCCAGTGTTTCTCTCTTTTTTTTTTTAACATTTTTTTTTTTTTTAATTTAAGAAGAGACAGAGCACGAGCCAGGGAGGGGCTGGGGGGGGGGCGGGGAGAGAGAGAGAGAGAGAGAGAGAGAGAATCTTAAGCAGGCTCCACACTCAGCGTGGAGTCCAATGCAGGGCTCTATCCCATGACCCTGGGTTCATGACCTGAGTGGAAACCAAGAGCCAGATGCTCAACACACTGAGCCACCCAGGCGTCCCAGTGTTTGTTTTAGGAGAATACAAACTGGTTCTGGTAGGAGCAGTAGCTGCTAATGTTTCTCCTCTGTATCTCCTCCTAACAAATACATTAAAATTTTTTTTAATGTTTATTTTTGAGAGTGAGAGAGACAGAGTGCGAGTGGGGAGGGGCAGAGAGAGAGAGAGACACATAATCCGAGGCAGGCTCAGGGCCTGATGGGGGGCTCGAACCCACAAACCGTAAGATCGTGACCTGAGCCGAAGTTGGACGCTTAACCGACTGAGACACCCAGGTGCCCCCTAACGAATACATTCTAAACAGCACAGAAAATGAAGACCTCCTCCATCCCCTGGTGGCTGTGACCCACATTGGCCAACACTCAAGAGTGTCGTAGAGGAATCTGGGTGGGACACCAGTAGGGCTCCTATATTGGGCTAAACAAGATATAAACAGGATATAAACAGGATATAAACATAGGAACCATCAGATTCAGGAGAGAAAGTGAAGAAGACAAAATCATTTCAGAAAAGAAGGCTAAATTGTGGGGAATGTCAAGAGACACTGTAGAAAATGCAGTGAGGGGGCGCCTGGGTGGCTCAGTCGATTAAGCCTCCGACTTCAGCTCAGGTCATGATCTCACAGTTCGTGGGTTCGAGCCCTGCGTCGGGCTCTGGGCTGACAGCTAGTTCAGAGCCTGGAGCCTGTTTCAGATTCTGTGTCTCCCTCTCTGACCCTCCCCTGCTCATGCTGTCTCTCTCTCTCTCTCAGAAATAAATAAAACATTAAAAAAAAAAAAAGAAAATGCAGTGAGAAACTTTGGGGGTGCAGGTGGGGGGGGTGCCCTGCAAGAGAGGCTGTGGCACTTCCCCGTTTCACAGATGCGCCTCCCAGGACCTCAGGACTTGGAAGCCCTCCACCTGCCTAATCCCATCTCATTATCCCCACCCCCTGAGCTAGGCCTTTCAATGGATTCTTATCTTAATGTGCCCAACGTCATACAATTAATAGTTGTCAGAATTCTGAGTTCATCCCAGCTGCATCTGATTTCTCAGCATATGCTCTTTACACCTTTTGAGGTGGCCTTGTAAAAGGTATCCATCAGGAAATAGAATTTATAACCTTCTCTTAAAATTTTTATTTTAGAGAGAGAAAGAGAGAGAGAGAGCAATCAGGGTAGAGTGGCAGAGAGAGAGAGAGAGAGCACCAGCAGGGTAGAGGGGCAGAGGGAGAGAGGAGAGGGAGGGAGAGAGAGAGAGAGAGAGAGAAAGAGAGAGATTCCCAAGCAGAGCCCATGCTCAGCGCAGAGCCTGATGTGGGGGGCTTGATCGCCCGACCCTGGATCATGACCTGAGCCAAAATCAAGAGTCAGATGCTCAACCGACTGAGCCTCCCACTCGCCCCTAGAATTTACCTTCTTTGTTGAGTTGGAGCTGGGTGGCATTTTTGGAGTTGCCTTTCGCTGTGTCCTCTGAATCTCTGGCTGTGGTTCTGCCTTTGACAGATTTGTGGCTCTTCTCAACTTCCCGGAGCTGCAGGAGAAATGATTCGTTCTCAGGGAAATGCGTGTTTGAGACTCAGAGCCCAGGATGGTGAGATCCAGGCAGATAAGGACTCTGTCCCCAGTTCTTGGTAACTACCTGAAATTGCCAGCTGTCAGGCTTCACCCCTGGGGATGGAAAGGACAGCCCAAGGCTCTGGTTTGCACAGTATTTGAAGGAACACTGGGCCAGGGGAAGACAGAAACCCTGCCAATCCTCCATTTCCAGGCTTTCTGGATCTGGACCAGAAGATGGTGAAATTAACAGAGGGAGATGCAGCTGGGGAAGGGGCTGTTAGGCCAATGAGGCCAATGAGATTCGTTCCAGAAGAGGGAGCAAGGAGGCAGGAGGGCAGGGCTTAGAGAGGGTTGGGGTCTGCCCTTTACCATGTGTGGAAGGGGCTTGGGGGCTGGAGGAGTGGAAAAGAGCAGTCAGAAGTCAGCTGGTGGAGAGAGAGAGGGAGAGAGCGGCGAGGGGCTTAAGGGCACGAGCACTACGTCTTTTTGACAGTGTGTTTCTCTAGTATTTACAGTATTCATTTTAAACTGTAGGTATTAGTATGGGTACTGGTTTTACTGAAAATTTTTTACTGGTTTTGGGGTGCCTGGGGGGCTTAGTTGGTTGAGGTCCGACTTTCGCTTAGGTCATGATCTCACGGTTCGTGGGTTCAGGCCCCGCATCGGGCTCTGTGCTGACTGCCAGCTCAGAGCCTAGAGCCTGTTTCAGTCTGTGACTCCCTCTCTCTCTGACCCTCCCCTGCTCACGCTGTCTCTCTCTCTGTCTCCTAGAAATAGATAAAAATTAAAAAAAAAATTTTTTTTTACTGGTTTTATTGAATTTCTCCCATTCTTGAGCAACCTCTGCACATTGAAGGTGTTATTATCGTGTGGCCCCCCCCAAATATCCTCAGAACATAAATGCGTGTTGTTCAATCTTACACAGCTTGGAGTACAGGGAGCTTGGGATTTAGTTTAGAAGAAAGCCACGGGGATAGTGGAACCGGGCTCACAGAGCAAATTAGCATAAAACAAACACTGGATGTCTGTTTGAATGAAGAATCCCGACAGACTCACCGCTTGGATTTTCTTTCTCAGCTGGGCATTCGCGCGGGAAAGGCTTTTGGAAACCGAGTTCAGGTAGTAGATGGCCAGGCTGTGAGAGAAAAGTGAGCCTCCTGTGATACTGCAGTCTTGGAAAGTGACAAGAGCTGGACCCCTTCCAGAGGAATCAAGGCAGGCTTCCTGGAGTAGGTTGCCTCTGGGATAGGGTGGAGAGATAGATCTCCGACTATCCTATCTCCCCTTAGTGCTGAGAAGGTTCTGGACACCCCTACCTTCTGTTTTATTGAGTGTGGAGATGACATACACATTTTTAGCTCTCCGAGGGCTCAGTAATGGTTTCCTTGGAAATCTGAAGAGGTGGGGGAGGGACAAGGTTTCCTGACTGTGCTTCCTGGGTACCCGCCCTGTGTCAGGCTCTGCGCCCCGGGCATCCCACTCCACGTCTCAGTGGTTTTCACAAAAACCCCATGATGTAGAAAGGATGGCTCCCATCTTTCCAGATCAGCATCCTGCAATGGCAGAGGGGTTAAGCAGTTTGCCCATGGCCACCCCATCTATCAGTTCTTGTTGGAGCCCGCATTTAAGCCAAAGCTCTTTCCACAGTCATCATGGGCTAAGACAGGAGAGTCTGGGTGCTAGGTGCCCGTTTCGAGTTTGCTTGGAAACGCAGCTGCCAAAGTCCCAGAGGGTCCTGTTTAGGGAGCACTGCCTTGAGGTGATGGTTTTCTGAGTCCAAAGCCCACTGACTGCTGAGGTGTCCTTTGAGGTCAGAGCCTGGGCTTCCCTTTCACAGGATGGAAGATCAGGGGTTAGAACCTGTGTACACCACCTGTGAGGGGAGGGGCCACAAAGCCAAGGTGCCGCCTAGATTGGGTGCTGAGCTGGCCTGTCACTTGGGAGCTTTTGCTGTGCATCCTTATTTGTCACTTTTCTTCATGGATTTCAATTCCTTAGCTGCTCCAACCGGGGCCTTCTAAGCTTTCCCCTCAGGGTGGGGCCGCTCATGGCAACTTCAGTCTGCCAGCTCTCTCCAGTAAGAGGGGGGAATCACCTCGTCTTGGCGCACAGTGTGGGCCCCAGGCTGTCATGGGAGCCTCCCGCAGCAGAGGCTCAGGGGAGAGAAGGGGGGACGGTCAGAGGGAGCGGAATCTGCTTTGCAAGGTCCCTGCTCTGTGCCAGGCCTCATTCTCTCTCCTAGTTAACATCCCGTTTATTAGGGAGGAATTGGAGGTCAGAGAGAATGAAATCCTCATGGGTGGCTGTGTCCCTCCGTTCCCGAATTTAGCATTTCCCGTTGCTGCCTGCAAGGGTCAGGCTTGGTGTGTGGGTTCCAGAATTTCCTCAGGCAGTCAAGGCCTAGGCTGGGTTGTCACCATCATGCCAGTCCTCTCTCAGGCCAGGACGAGAGGCAGGAGATGTTCCAATCAAGGATGTGAGGGAATACAACTATCTGGGGGAGCAATTCAGCACTATCCAAAAGGACTGGAAAGGGGCACCTGGGTGGCTCAGTTGGCTAAGTGTCCGACTTCGGCTCAGGTCATGATCTCGTGGTTTGTGGGTTGGAGCCCTGCATCGGGCTCTGTGCTGATGGCTCAGAGCCTGGAGCCTGCTTCGGATTCTGTGTCTCCTTTCTCTCTACCCCACTCTCACTGTGTTCTCTCTCTCTCTCTCTGAAAGAAAGAAAGAAAGAAAGAAAGAAAGAAAGAAAGAAAGAAAGAAAGAAAGAAAGAAGCAAAGAAAGAAAGAAGCAAAGAAAGAAACAAAGAAAAAGGAAAGGAAAGGAAAGGAAAGGAAAGGAAAGGAAAGGAAAGGAAAGGAAAGGAAAGGAAAGGAAAGGAAAGGAAAGGAAAGGAGAAACTCATACTCACGACTCCCTACTTCCACTTCCAGAGGTCTGTCCCAGAGAATCCCTCACATTTGCCCAAGGACCACATTTGTAGTAGAAAAACAGTGGAAACAATCTAACCACCTCCAGACAGAAGGGTGGATAAACTGTGGTATAATCACACGGTCACGCAGAGTAGAGCCATTAAAATGTGTGCTCGTGTAATACGTGAATAAATTCCCCAAACATAATGTTGAGCGAGGAAAGCTATGTAGTGTGAACCATTCATGAAAAAATTTAAAGCCCAGAAAACAATGGGACACACCAACGTGATGAAAATACCAACTATGCGTGCCAATGGTTACAAGAGCGGTTACTTTGGGAGAGAGAGAGGGAGAGAGCAGGAGTCCCTGGGACTTGAAGTGTTATCTGTAACATTTTATTTCTTGTAAAGAGACAAATCTGAAGGAACAGTGCAAAATACTAACATTTGTTCACTCTTGAGATTGTGTTCATAGCTGTCTCTACTTTTATATATATGAGGAATATTTCACAATTTATATATTTTTTTAATGTTTATTTATTTTTGAGAGAGAGAGACAGAGAGAGAGACAGAGTGTGATCAGGGGAGGGGCGGAGAGGGAGGGAGACACAGAATCTGAAGCAAGCCCCAGGCTCCTTTGAGCTGTCAGCACAGAGCTCAACGCAGGGCTCAAACCCACAAATTGAGCCAAAGTCTGATGCTTAACTGACTGAGCTGCCCAGGTGCCCCAGGAATATTTCACAATTTAGAAAAGAGCACGCCAAACAAGATTTTTAGGAAGAAAAATGCCCTTGGGGTGTCTGGGTGGCTCAGTCGGTTAAGCGTCCGACTTTAGCTCAGGTCATGATCTCACAATTCGTGGGTTCGAGCCCCATGTTGGGCTCTGTGCTGACAGTTAGCTCAGAGCCTGGAGCCTGTTTCAGTCTGTGACTCCCTCTCTCTCTGACCCTCCCCTGCTCATGCTGTCTCTCTCTCTCTCAGAAATAAATCAAATATTAAAAAAATTTTTTTAAAAAGGAAGAAGAACGCCCTCATGTTTTCACTAGTACGTTTTTGATGACAGTAATTCAAATTCAGGACTCTTGCTTTCCACCTTCTTTTTTTCTTCTCTCGTTTCTTCCTTGAACATTTGTCGTTTCCCTCCTAGGCCCTAGGCATGGGGCTGGTGTTGGGAATGCAGAGGTCATCAAACCTACCCACTATCCTCACAGCTTTCTTAGTCTTTGAGAAGGGATGGTGGTGAGATCCAAGGTCAGGTGCACAGCGTGCTCTGTGGAGAAGTCCTCCGAGCCCAGCCAGGGACAGGCAGAATCAGCCCCTCCGCTTTCTGGGAGACCCAGAGCCCAGAGGTCTTTGATATTTCTAGTGAACGTTTAGGAGGGTGTGGCAGATACTGGCAGTGCCCATCTGTATTTCTTGGACCCTGTCTTTCAGCGTGCTCCCCGAAAGACTTAATAACTGCCAGTTCCTTCACCTCTGTGCCTGGAGTTGCCCTTCCATCCCCCTGCAGAATCCATTCCACCCAAGAATGCAGCTGACTCAAATGGCCGGGGAAACAACCACTCTCCCTTTTGATCTCACCCAACTAGTGACTGATGGGTGCTGGTCTACAAAGGCTCCATCCCTCACCCTTGAGCAGGATAACTCAGACACACAGTTCTCCAGAGTCCCCACCCGCCACCCCCCCATCCACACACAATCAAAATCATCCCAGTGGTAATGATCTTCCACCCTTACCAATTAACTATTTGCATTTGAATCTTCATCTCAGGATCTGCTTCTGGGAAGTGTAGATTAAGTAAGAGGAAAGGAAAGGAGGGCCTGCTAGGGCAATCTCAAGGGCAAGGGGAGGCTGCCTTGGGGCAGAGCCGTGGGCCCTGGGTTACTTACAACATCAGCAGGATGGCTGGGATGATCAGGCCAGGGTTGGCGAGGAAAGCAAAGATCTTGCCCAGGAAGGTTGGGAAATCATTTTCAATCGTCTCTTGGATGACGTCATACATTCTGTTCTTCCCGCTGTAAAGAGAATGTGTTATGGCATCACGAAGCTCACGTGGCACACACAACCGTGCCCCTGCCCCTGTGGCCCCAAAGCTGCCACTCACCCCTGCTTTCCCGGGAAGAACCAGAGCTCTGCTCCAAATGGGTTGCAGGTGAAAAATGGCCCCTGAGGGAGGGGTTGCCCTTCGGCTACGGCGTAGGGCTGGAGCAGAGCCCTGGTTCGCCAGCTTCATGTCCTTGGTACCTCAGAACTTCTCAGACCACATCGGTCTCCTGTGTCTGACACCTTCCTGCGCAAGATGAAAGTGGGTTTTCTATGATACTCTCATGGGAGAAAACTGCCTGCAACGTAGCTGTGAGACCAACATGGACCTCCCTCTGGGTCCCCTGGCATGGAAACAGCCCTCCAGAGGCTTGTGTGATAGACAACCTCATGATGCCTCTCAAAAACACCTACAGTCAGTCTTCAGATTATAGTTTCAGGAGAACGGACCACCTGGGACGGGCTCCTGGACAGGTCGCAGCAGTAATTTTGATTTTCTTCAAATCCCTAAGAACCTTTATACAGACTTGACTTCTGCAAACGCCTGCCCAGAGATTATGGCCCACTGCTGGCTTTGGTTGGTCAGTTCAGTGCCAAGAAAATGGACTTTAGGGTTTGAAATTTCTGGTTCAAGTCCTTGCTCCTTCGCTTATTAGCTGCAGGACACCGTGCATAATTTACTTATTCTCTTTCTTCCTGTGTCTATCTGTTTCCTCTCTCTCCCCATTAGAGCTGTCCAGTGTAGCTATTGAAAATAAAATAGAAATTAAGTGAAACTAAGAATTCAGTGTTTTAATCACAACTCAGTAGTCGTGTGACTTGAAGCTACTATATTGACTAGGAGATATGGAATTTTTTTCCTTGCGTAGAAAATTCTATTGGACAGAGCTGTGCCTTCACCTCTGTGCCTGGAGTTTCCCTTCCACCTGCCTGCAGAATCCGTTCTACCCAAGAATGCAACTGACTCAAATTGACAGCCAAAGTATCTTTGGCCAAGATGCTGAAAATTTCTCTGACTCAAATTGACAGCCAAAGTATCTTTGGCCAAGATGCTGAAAATTTCTCTGCCCCAGTTTCCTCACCCGTATAATATAGTATAATAATAATAATAATATAGCATGTTATGGGATTATAAGTATAATAATAGTACTTGTCCCAGAAGGTTGTTTAGAGGACATAAATATGAATTTATGTACAACATTGTGTATGGGACCATCAAACTATAAGTGTCCTCCAAAATGTTGCAGCCAGAAGCTTCCTTTTTCTCTTCTGGAAAGGATTGATCAAGGATTGGCAAATAACGGTCCATGGGCCAGATTTGGCTTGTTATTTATTTTCATATGGTCTGAAAATGAAGAGCAGTTTTTATGTACTCAGATGGTCGGGAAAAAAAGAAGAATATTTTGTGATCTATAGAAATTGAAGTAGGAAATTCATACTTCAGTGTCGGTAAGTAAAATGTTATTGGGACACAGCCACGCTCACTTCTTTATATACGGTCTAGGGTTGTTTTGTGCTATGATGACAGACAATGAACAGTTGGGTCAGAGACCGTTTGTCACCATCTCAATGCTTAGCGTTGTCGCACAGCAAACAATGAATTGTCTTGGTGCAGTTATAACAACAGCATTTCAAGTGCCATGCGTATCACCATATTATGACAGTTAACTAATTTTTTATTATTATCAGCACTTACCCATCGTGTAAAAACAAGAAAGGCGAATTTCACGCGTTACACTTTTAAGTCACGGTCAAGTATGGGTTATTTTGTCCTTGAATCGTGATGTATTGGATGATGTATTCATTTCCAGTATGTGCTCTCCCAGATTCCCACATGGGTGACTTCAAATAATACAGATTTGTTCTCTTATCATTCTGGAGGCCAGAAGTCTGATGTGTTTCAGTGGGTTGAAACCAAGGTGTTGGGCGTGTCTGCGCTCCCTTCAGAGGGAGGTTCTAGGGGAGAATCTATTTCCTTGCCTTTTTTTTTTTTTAAACATCTAGAGCTTTATTCCTTGCATTCTTTGACTCTTGGCCCTTTCCTCCATCTTCAAGGCTGGTGGCATAGAATCTTCAAATCTTTCTCTGCTCCTATGGTTGCCTCACTTTCTGTTTTTCTGTGGTCAAATCTCCCTCTGCTTCCTTCTTATAAGGACACTCGTGATTTAGGACTCACTTGGGTAATCTAGGATAATGTCTCCGTATCAAGATTCTTAACTTAATCACATTGGCAAAGCTCCTTTTGCTGAATAAGCTAACACCCACAAGTTGCAGGGATTAGGACATAAATGTTTTTGGGAGCCATTATTCAGCCCATCACTGTATCCTCTTCGGTCCCTGAAGATTCACATTCGTCCCACCGGCAAAATACATTCATTGCCATCCCTACATCCCCCAAAGTTGCAATCCATTTACAGCATTGAGCCAAAGTCCAAAATCTCATCTAAACATTATCAGCTCAAAAGTCCCAAATCTCATCATCTAAATCAGGTATAGACGAGACTCT
Organism: Hyaena hyaena; assembly: GCF_003009895.1. Classification (NCBI taxonomy): domain Eukaryota; kingdom Metazoa; phylum Chordata; class Mammalia; order Carnivora; family Hyaenidae; genus Hyaena; species Hyaena hyaena. The sequence continues at coordinate 69,608 of NW_024080650.1, read as the reverse complement.
GGCTATGCTCCATCTTGGAACAAAATTTTTCTCTATCTGTGGACCTGGGAAACCAGAAAACAATTTATTTACTCCCTAAATACCCTGGTCGGTCAGCCATAAGACAACAGTTAAAGCTGGTTTATATAACATTCTTAAGTACCTGGTGTGTCTTCCATGTAGGTCATGGGAATTCAGTCCATTAGACAAGAGGGTCGTACACAGATCTTTCCTGGAGAATTCTATGTCTATTTTTGGCTTCTGCTGAGATGGTTGAGAGGATCCCAGTCACAGGTTTAAAAAAATCCTCTGCATGAATGAATATTCAGGTTTTTTGATCCTTCAGAAGCACTAGCAGAAAGTTGCCCAGGTTGCCTCTTGGCTTTCTCTTTAGAGCATGCTTTCCTGACCATGAATCTGATTTTAGGGTCTTTTTCAACCTGGATAGGTTTTCCCAAAGCATCAAGTTCTGGTTCTTTTTTGCTATTTAGTCCTTTTCTCAACTTATCTCTTTCCTCTCACATTTTAGTATAAAGCAAGAAGAAACCAGGCTACATCTTCAACACTTTGCTTAGAAATCTCCTTAGCCAAACATGCAAGTTCATCATTTATAAACTCAGATCTCCATACACCTGTCAGACATAATTTGGTCAAGCTTTCTGTTCTCTATATAGCAAGGACCCCCCATCCCTTTCCTCCACTTTCCAAAATTACGTTCCTCACTGGCCAGTGGTGAAGTAATTAAATTGCGTTTGATTGCAGGAGCTGAAGAAATGTATCCGGAGAAAAGAAACTTTCTTGAGACTTTCAGAACTTCCGGCAAAAGCAGCTGCTTGAAGAGTTGAGGACGTCTGAGAGCAATGTTGTATTCAAAGGATGGCAAATGACTTCAAGTGCTTTTCTTTGGCTCTTGACGGGTCAGTAGATGTTACTGATGCTACTCAGTTGTTCATTTGAGGAGTTAATGCCAAGTTTGAAGTGACTGAAGAATTGGTATCTGTGACTATACTGTGTGGAACAAATATGGGTGAAAATTTCTCAAAGAAATTGAGAAAACACTAATTCAGCACACTAGTACCAAATTCCATTGAGAATGTATCCATTCTATTGAGTGGAATGGAATGCAGTGCAAGTGAAATGAAATGGATCTGTTATGATGTGCTATCGTTGATAATGGTTGAAATACGTGTAGAGCAGAAGACGGCTTACATGGACAAATTTACAAAGCTTGTGAATTTTAGGCATGTGCAGACGATTATTCATTCTCTTATTCAACTGCAGGTAATTTGCAGAAAATATATGAATCTAACACGCACAGTTGCAATCAATAGTGTCAATGGTGAACTTCTTTTGCTCTTATAACTTAATCATTTTCCTTCACATACATTTTTGTCAGAGATAGAAGCCAAGGGGCGTCTGGCTTGCTCAGTTGGAGGAGCGTGTGACTCTTGATCTCAGGGTTGTGAGTTTGAGCCCCACATGAAGTGTAGAGATTACTTAAATAGACACAACTTAAAAAAAAAAAAGAAATAGAAGCTGACTGTTCTGACTTGCCCTACTGCACAGCAGCTCGATGGCTTAGCCGCAGTAAAACTTCATGGCAACTGCTCTCCTATGGTAGGAGATGTGTTGTCATGTGTGGTACAGTGATGGACCTAGGCAGCAAAGGTGGCAATCTGAGCAGTGAAATTGATGTTTGAGGACAGGGAACAGTAACTTTGAGCCTGTATTATGTGAAATATTATCACGTCCCCCCCCATAAAAGAACTCCCTTCTTTTCATTGGTAGACCTATATTATGAAAAATTACTCTGTTGTTCTCATATCTTGAATTTTGTCAATAAGAACTTTCTCTTGTTATATAAGTACTTGCATAATATTCTTGATTCTTCCTCTTGATTCCCAAAGCCTAAAATATTTGCTCTCGGGCTCTTTACAGAAAAAGTTAGCTAAGCCCTTATGTGTGGAGATAATACTTCCCACCTCACAGCATTGTTGAGCCCCAGCTACCCCCTGCTTGGCCTGGGCTCAGGCTTAGCAAGTTCGCCGTACTATGGATTAGCACACATCTTTAAGTACTTGGCAAAGAATACACTAAATCCTCAAAACAACCCTCCGGGGTAGACTTGTCCGTTATTTCCATCTTATGGGCAATTAACTTGTGGTGTAGACAGCTAAGTAATTTCTCAAGATGACCCAGCTGGCAAATGACAGAGCTGGCTTGAGAGTCTATGCTCTAAGTCAGGGGGGTTGGTGATTTTTTTTTTTTTCCCTGAAAAGAGCTAGATAATAACGATTTCTGGCTTTGTGAGCCAGATGGTCTCTGTTGGAATGACTCGATTTTGCTGTTATATTGAGAAAGCAACCGTAGATTATATGTAAGCAAACGGGTGTGGCTGTGGTCCAATTACAATTTATTTACAAAAAACTTCAGGTTCTGCAATACTGCCCATCTCATTCATTTATGTTGCCTGCCTGGATCTGGTTAAAACCCTAAGTCCCTCCCTAAGTAAAAAAAAAAAACCCTAAGTAAAAGTGAACTTTTGTGACGTGAAGGGTCTAGTTTGAACATTGACCATAAACCAGGTGTTTTCTTCTAGACACTGGGTACAAAGCAGTGAGAAAGGAAGCAAAAATCACACCCTCATGGAGCCTATGTTCTGGGGAAGGAGACAGACAATAAACACTATAAGTAGACAAAAGGAATGGCATGCTAGGTGTTGATAAGGAGATGCACTGAGCAGAAACAATGATAAGGGTGTGTGTGTCTGCGTGTGACATTTTAGTTACAGTCTCCAGGGAAGGTCTCACTGAGAAGGTGACCTTTGAGAAAACACCTAAAGCAAAAGCAAGAGAGCGAACAGCTGTGAACATATCTGAGGGACGAACTTCCAGCTGTTGATGAGTTTTGATCAGAAGGGTGACAGGAAGGAGGCGGCAGCCATATTTCCTTCTGGGTTCCGTTTTCAGGTTCCTTCCCTTGCTATCTGGATGCAGGCTGTCAGGGCTTCTCAGGGTAGCAGATGAAGCAAGGATGGGGCAGACGGTGAGGGGGAGGCGTGGCCCAGGCCCACTCAAGGGCCTCCTGTCTGGGGGCAGGAAGGCAGCCTGAGCGAAGGGGCTCTAGTGCTTGTAACCTAGAGGACAGCCCTCCAAACCTTGCTTAGGAAGAAGTCAGAAGATGCTTCTACCACTTTTATCATGTGGTTCTCCCTTCAACCTGGCATCCCAGGCCTTCTATAGCACATTTTTCTACTCTAGATCTAGCCCCCCTTTCCTTCCATCTGAACCCCCGTGCAGCCAGATCTCTCTGTCCTGAGCTCCACTCACATGTCTGAGCACCACGACACTTGCCGTGGGGCAGCCACCACAGAGCTTTATCTAGTTAAGTCCCTTATAAGCTGAAAAGTACCAGGTCGGCTTTTCCCGAAGTGTGTTGATCTGTAATGGTAGGTAGCGCTGGGACCAGAGTGAGGTGGGTGGGGCCCTGGGCTGCACAAGTAAAGGAGCTACTTACTTTTAGGGTTGTGCAAGGGCAGAGTCTGTGCCCTCCCGGCCTCACCCTACTCCTGGCCCTGGATGGGTGTTACATGAAGAAACAGTCTGTGGTCAATAAGGATGGATGCACTGGCTTACGCACGTTATCTTATCGCACGATTCTTCCAATGCTTAATAAAGAGTGTGCCTCCAGCACTTCTAAATGAGAAGATGGCAGATGACAGGGGCAGCGTGTTCCAAACTGCTTGAGCCACAGAACTCCTTTTATGGAGTAGAGAGATGGCTTTGTTTCCAGGGGGCCTCACACTTGGAAAGAGAGCAACAGAGGCATATGATTTCTCAATGTACCTCCTTGCATAATTATTTATGTCTTTATCAATGCCCAGTCTCCTAAACGAATCCGACTTATCCCCTGAGCTCACAGCATGCAAATGCCCTGCAGAGCATAGGGATCCAGGCCAGAGTCTCATTCTCTGTTTCACATTTGAATGGCACTTGTAAACAATGGTTATTTCGTCTTCAGAATATCCCCCATTACTCATCCTACGGTAAGGTAATCCAGGGTCGTGGATTATCCATATGTTAAAAGGTCAGAGCTGTGCTGTCCAATATGGTAGCCTTCAGCCATGTTTCTCATTATTTAAATTAAAATGAATTACAATGAAATATAGAAATTTAGTTCCTCGGTCCTCATTTCAAGTGCTCAACAGTCACGTGTGGCTGGCGGCTACCATATTGGATCGCGCAGACACAGAACACTTCCATCCTTGCAGAAAACTCTTGAACAGCCCTGATCATTTGCCCAAAGCTCCAGGGCCCTTTGCGGGCTGGTGTGACCGCCAGACCTGGACCTCTGAGCCTGCACTCTCTGAGCAGGCTGCCTTGGGAGAGGAGCTGCTCCCCGGCAACCAAGACTGTGCACCTGAATGGCCCGCAGTCAAAGGAGGGCGGGAGGGACATGATGGTGTAGGCCACGGGCAGGAGGCTGAGGAAGAGCACCAGCAGCAGGAGGCCCATGTAGAAGTTGTTGGATCGGGAGGCTTTGAACACGCGCTCGTGGGGGACGTTGCTGCTCATCACCGCCCAGCACTGGAAGTACATGGAGGTCAGCAGGCGCAGCACATTGATGCCCACCAGTCCTGGGGCATAGAAGGAGCCCATCCTGGAAGGGCAGAAATCACACACCTGGTTGGCCCAACAGCAGGAGAGGCCAGGGAAGGAAGACAGGAGGAAATGGGATCAATGGGTTAGGGGCATGAGGTCCAGCTGCATTCCCTGCGGGTCCTGGGGCCAGGAGTCTCCCGCTTAGGCAGGACACTTATCATTGCTACCCATTTCTCAGGAGAGGGAGACGCTCTGAGCATTACTGGCTTGGGCTCTGGCCAGGATTTTAACCACTGTCTCACCACAAGGCACCTAACAAATGATGTGGCCCCCTGTCTGTTTCTCCGTGGTCCCCCTAAACCAGCAGATGCTTCCTAGAGAAGTATCTGAAGTCCTTAAACTGAGAAAGTTTGCCCTTGGCATCTTGAAAGTCTTGGGCTGAAATTATGCAGCCTTTTCTTCTAACTCCTGTGTCAAAGGAGGGAGCCCCTTGGCTCCTTCACTCTTCCTCTCCTTATTTTCTCCCTCCTTCCCTCCTTCTTTCCTTTCCCCTCTTGTCTCCTCCCTCTCTTCATGTCTTCTCCTCCCCTCTCTACTTCTTCTTTTTTTCCTTCCTCCTTCTCATTCCCCTCTCTTTCTTCCTACTCCCCCTACCCCCCCAACCCCGTCTATGGTAACACGTGCGTTGGCCAGACGCTGTCCTCATTCTCATCTCATCCTTCCCTCTACTTGTCACCCGAAAAGAGACAGTTCGGAGAGGCCCGAAGATTCGTCCAGCTTCTCCCCAGCTAATTGGGAGCAAAGCCTGGGATCCTAGTTTTCTGACTCCCCCGGTGAGGTGGTCCCCAGGTAAAATGCAGAGCCTACCAGATCATTCCTTGGTTGAAGATCAAACCGAGTACATTTCCACTGATATCGAACTCAGCATAGGAGGGCTGCAGGGGGAGGCAGACAGAGAGAAAGGAAGCTGTCAGCCATCAGCCAGCCCCCATCGCCAGCCAACTGGCTAAGCCAGGGCCACTCTGTCCCCAAGAGCCTGCTCTGGTGACCAGAGAGGACACTTGTGTTTATGGCTCTGTTTCTTTAACACATTTTCCACCTTTCAAGAGAAGATTTGAAGTTCTCAAAGTTGACATTTTTTCCAATGACTTTTTCGACAAAAAAGTGAGAATTTTTACCTTTTAGGGATTGCAGGCCAGAGTGCCTTGGGAGGGCACTGGCCCCTAAGAGAATGTTTTATCCATGCTCTAATCAGAGATTTACCTTGAAATTATAATCGAGGAATAAATCCAATAAATAACCAAATGCAAATTCTTAAATGGGGAGTCAAATAAAACGACAGCTTGAAAGCAAACAAGCAGGGAGCCTTTGGGTAGCTCGGCTGGTTGAGCGTCTGACTTCGGCTCAGGTCATGATCTCACAGTTTGTGAGTTCGGGCCCCACGTTGGGCTCTGTGCTGACAGCTCAGAGCCTGGAGCCTGCTTCCAATTCTGTCTCCTTCACTCTCTGCCCCTCCCCGCTCACACTCTGTGTGTGTGTCTCTCCCTCTCTCAAAAATAAACATTATAAAAAAATTTTTTTTAAAGCCAACAAGCAAACAAAATAACTAAACGACTCCTTCAGTTCTCTTTTCTTCTTTCCACCTCCCTGGAGTCTCAGAGCAGTTCGTGGAAAGGAAAGAGCTCAGTAGATTCATATTTTCAGCCTGACTGATTTTCAGAGTTTTGGAGATCTGTCAACTATTTGAAAGAAGGCAAAGTGCGTGAGCACCTAGGGAGTTGGGCATCCTTATGCAGGATGCTTAAACCGACTTCCCCACTTGTCCTTTGGAAATAGAGGTCAAGGGTGACAGGGAGGAGGAAGAGGAAGAAGTCAGGAGAGAGAGAGAAAGGAAGGTGAGGCACGGATCAAAGGAGGAGACATATATATTTCAAATACACGAGGGTTAAGTCTTATACATTTGCAATTTAACATTTTAAAATATTTTTGAAAACTTCTCATCTGCTGGGTTTTGTGTTCTGGCTAGAAAAATTTTCCTCACCCCAGGGAGCCTGGGTGGCTCAGTCAGTTGAACGTTCAACTCTTGATTTTGGCTCAGGTCATGATCTCATGGTTCATGAGATTGAGCCCCATGTCAGGCTCTGCACTGACAGAGCACAGCCTGCTTGGAATTCTCTCTCTGCTCTCCCTACCCACACTCTCTCTCTCATAAACAAATAAAATAAATAAAAAGGAGCATTGGAAATTTTTTTCCTTACCCCAAGACTGTAATTTTATGTATGCTTTCTTTTAGAAATTTATGCTTTCATTTCTCAACATTTAAAACTTTGATATACCTGTAATTTATGTAGGTGGTGAAGTAGGTGAGAAATATAGTTTCTTCCCCAGTGGTTAACCAGTTTTCTCCTCCCTTTGTTATATAATCTTTCCTTTCCCATGGGTTTGTAAGACTGCCTTTACCTTAAACCAAATTTCCACATAGATTACTTCCTATAGATTGTATTTATGGATTTTCTATTCTTTTCTATTCATAATAGAAATTGATCATTTTGTCTATCCCCTAGTACCAGTTTTAATTATTATAGCTTCATAATATGTTTTAATATAATGGGTAAGTATAATCCATTTCATTTTGCAGTCTTACAATTTTTCTTGCTATTTCCACGTTTATTTTTAGAATGAACTTTAATAGTATTTGGGGATCTTGTTGAACTTGTAAATTAATTTGAGGGCAATGATATCTTAGCAGTCTCATATTGTCCTATTAAAGATGGCATTCTTGCGGGTGCTGGGTGGCTCTGTTGGTTAAACATCTGACTCTTGATCTCAGCTCAGGTATTGATCTCAGGGTTGTGAGACCCATGCCCAGTGTGGAGCCCACTTAAAAAAAAATAAAGATGGCATTCTAGGGGCACCTGGGTGGCTCAGTCGGTTAAGTGTTCAACTTCAGCTCAGGTCAAGATCTCACAGTCTGAGTTCAAGCCCTGTGTCGGGCTCTGTGCTGACATCTCAGAGTCAGGAGCCTCTTTCAGATTCTGTGTCTCTCTCTCTCTCTCTCTACCCCTCCCCCACTCACACTCTGTCTCTCTCTCTCAAAAACAAAGATTAAAAAATTAAAAAAAAATAGAGATGGCATTATCTTTGAGCATGAAGTTCATTTACTCTTGTTCTCAGACGAGATTATGAAGTTTTCCTTGCTATGAGGAGAAGTCGAATAGGCTTGCGTAAAATTGTGGTTGGTGACTAAAAGGAAAAAAAAAACTATGACAGAAACCTGTACTGGAGCCCTGACCTAGGCCAGGTACCCTACTGCAGGCCAGGATGAAGACGACACAGGGAAACAAGAGATGAAGCTCAGTTGCGGAAGTACTCCCCTGCGCTCAACACCCGTGACTACTGGGTCAGTGAGTGATGTGTTGTGAAAGAGACACGCACAGGATGGATGAGGCCAAAGATTCTGCCCTGTCACAGAAGGCCACCCAGAGGGGAAATGACACACATGTAGAATGAGCAGTTTCCCAGGTAGGTGGGGAAGAGGAGCATTCCAGGTGGAGGGAACAAGTCCAAAGAGGTTTCTCAAAGCATAATCCGGAAGACCGCACCAATGCCACCTGTGTTCTCGGTGTATTCCAGGACTTTCTGAAATAGTCATGTCCACCTCTGCCCTCTCCCACCCCAAGATTTCAGAGTCTCAAAAATGAGGAGCTACCCTTCCCCTTATCCACTTCCATTCTCATTCCCATTGCTTGCTCCGTGTGGGCTTCAAAGGCTAGTGTTCTTTGCCTTGCCTAATGAGAGGTGACGCCACTTTGGCATTTCTCTACTACCGTCCGCTCAGCACTGAACCACGTGATCTACTCTTCCCAAGGCCAGATGCCCCCATTCCCCAGATAGGAAGGTTGCATTGTTAATTACATGGGGGAAAAGTGGCGTTTCCTCTAAGAAGGCAAATATGACTCAAAGGAAATAGACGTGGAGTACTTCAGCACCTCACAGAATAGAGACTGTCATCAATTCTCTAAATAAATTCCCAGGAATGCATCCGACTATATCAAATAGGACGGTTGAGATGCCTTCCTGCAGAATGTCCATGAAATGGTGACCTACAAACCCAGCCTCCAGGTCCCAGCACCAGCAGTAGTTCATGAACCGGACAAAACAAGCTCGCAGGAAGTCCCCCAGCAGGATGGTGATGTATGTTACTAGCATGTCAGACACAGTCAGCCTCATGAATTCCTGCAAGGGGGAACACAGGAAAAGGGCATGGTCAAGGTCAAACCTTGCTTATGTCTTCCAATTGACTGCAGCCATGCAAAGTCTTCCTCACTTACCTGAATCTTCTCTGTGACTTTCTGGTTCTTGGTGACAGAGAGGTAGTGCAGAAAAAGGACCCTAGACTTGGAAAATGTTTATTTTCGGTCCTAGCTCTGCAAGTTACCAATTGTATTGCTTTGGAATAATCTTGGAGCCTCTTGAAGCTGATAACGATATCAACCTTGCAAGGTTATTGGGAAGCTCAGTGATTATGCATGCAAATTGCCTGGCACATTGGCAATGCCCAGCTTAATATAGTTATCAGCACTACTGCACAGAGAGAGGATCTGAAGTCTCCCCCCTAGCTTCCCCCACCTCCTCTGAAGTGTAGCTGCCCACAGCTAAGACTGAATCTGACCACTGGCCCTAGGGACAACAGCCAGCATTCTTTATCTCCTGCTAATTGGATGTTTTGCTTGTTATACAGAGATAATCATGCAGGTTTTACATGAGGCACATAATGGAAGAGCTAAAAGCAAAGCTTTCCTCTGCTTTATAGAGTGAATATAATTTATTAATTTAAAAAAGTGGAAAAGATCTACCAGGCATTATCACAACCTTTAAGACATCTAACAGCCTTGGAGTTCCTAGGGGTCTGTTTTATCCATTTTTGTATCCTCCAAGATGATAAACAAATGCTTGCTGGATGAACGGCTGATGAGTTTTCAGTATTATTTCTCAACAATAATTCAAGTTAATGCCCCTAAGTAAAAGACAAATCAACATGTATCAGGTCTCCACGTCTGTGCAAGGTGATGCTCTGGGGCCTGGGGTGGAGGTGGTAGAGGATACAGGTGAGCAGTATGTAACAGCTCAAACTCATCATTGCTACAGGTTCAGAAAGAGACAAGCTTTAATCAGTGTTTGGAATGGTGATGGGCATTCAGACAGGAAATGAGAAATTCTATTGCAGAACATTCCAAAGGAACCATGTAGGTAAAATGAACTCTCTCCTGCCTTCTAAGGAGCGTGGGTTTTATTGACTTGCAGACTCTTTCTCTGTTACACATGTGAGGGCTTTAGAAATGCAAGAGCTAGGGAAGCTGGGTTGCTCTGTACATAAATGAGGAGGATTTAAGGAGTATGGGGGCATCTGGACTGGAGGAGACAAGAAATGGTGAGTCTGAGCTCTCCATGGAGGAAGGCAGGGGAGAAAAGGCCCCCAGGACCCCATGGGAAGGACGCTGTGCAGCAGGGAAATATCTGCTGGTGGATTTATAGGCAGTGTTCGATGGACTGAGTGATATCATGCCCTCCTTCATTGTACTTCACATCCTCAGTTAAAAACACTGCTGTCTGATGTTACATGTGAGTGGGTTCTTTAGGGAGCCCATGAAGAAGTAATAAACTCTGCATCTCAGTGGGGTGGTGTACAGGGGTAGAAATCCCGTGCAAGAGCTGAGGAAGAGAGGGAAGGTGATCCCTGTGTGACCTGCAAATACTTCAAGTTTCTGCTCAGGAAGGCAAAAGACATTAGCCTTTGAAGTCCACAGTGTGCCAGCTACAGGAACAATTCGGACAGTGGACAAGGGGATATAGTAGTTGTTAATTATTGAGATGGATGAAAACCATGAATTCTCTTTACAAAAATGCACAGATGCACACACACACTAACCCTGCATCTAATTTTTAGGAGTATTTGTTCATTATTTCCAGGTGGAGAACCTCAGGCTTGCAATGAAATCTGCAGGAAAACTCTAAATGAATACAAGTGGCATTAGACTGATGAAGACAGCGTGTAGAGAAATACTTGGGATGCTGGGGGAAAAAATGGAAAAGAGAAAAGGTGGAACTTTCCTGAGAAATACTGGCTTGGCATTTTGGTGGATTAAAAATAGAAACGTCAAGGAAGGAATAACAAAGAACTGAGAACAGGGATCACTTCTGCAGGAAAGCATAACTACTCACAATGCCCACAGCTGTCTCCCAGCAAGAGCCCCGGGGCACATCTGCAGGGTGCAGGGGTGGCCGAGGGACACTCTCATTCCAACCCGAAGAGTTGTAATAGTTAACCAGGGTCCAGTGAGTGATGTTCTTTATTTTCTCTTCATTAGAAAGCTAAAATGGAATATGGAGATGTGGATTGGAAGGAGCCAGGGATGGTCCAACTGCTTCCATGGGAATAACAATTAAAGCCAGAATATGCCACCACTGTACCACCTAGCCTCTGACCTACCCCTCAGCAGTCTTCACAGAAATACCCTCTGCAGTCTTTCAGTCTATACAGGAGAGAGGGGCATTTGACTGAAGTCTTTGGGTCTTTTCCAGGAAGTTATCTTTTCTAAGTTATCATCCATCCATCCATCCATCCATCCATCCATCCATCCATCCATTCTTCTTTTGAGAATAATTTTTTTCAGGGTCTATTCTGGGCATGCAAGGCAGCAGTGACACAAGAGAGACAGGCTTTCCTCAGAAAGTTCACAGTCTAGTAGGTGACAGAGATGAACAGTAAATTATAGAACAGAGTGACAAGAGCTATGGTTAATATCCTCTGGGGATCAAGGAAGTCCACATCAGACCATGGGGGCCACAGGGAACTTCCTGAAGGCAGTGACATCTGACACAAAATCTCAGGGAGTATTAGTCAACTAGTCAAAGAAGGGGGGAAAGGTGGAGAGTGAGGCAAGAGAAAATTTTGTCCTGTGGAGGAAATATGAGGTTCAGGAGAATAGAACAGTTCATTGGGGGTAGGAGGAAAGCCAGAGATGAAGGTGGAGGGGTAGGCAAGGGCCAGACACAGTTACCTGCATGCTTAGAACCTTCCAATAGCTTTCTGATAACCTCAGGTAAAAGTTCATGCAGCCCAATAATGAGGAGGAAGGGGTGGGGAAGATGACTATCATCATCTGACCCTTCCCTTAGGTTCATTTCCCCCTTCTTCATTCCATTCCATTCTTAGCCATCCTGCAGTTCCTTGTTTGCACAGGCTGTTCCCTCTGCAGCTGTTCCCTCTGCTTTTTCCAGTGTCTTGTAAGACTCCCCAGGTTGGGCAGGGGAGATCTGGAGTCCCTCCTATGCACTGCCACCCTGCCTGGGCTTGCCCCCACTGAAGCACATGCCACAGCATGTAATGAATGAGTCTGGCCACCAGCCTAGATGTGAATACCCTTGGAACAGCACCGTCTTGCTGTCTGCTGTACCTTCAGGGCCTGATATAGCGGGTGCTCCATAACCGACTGGTGAGCAGTGATGAAAGTTTGGGTCAATCATCCCATATCACCTCAATGGACACTTACTTGGCTAGTAAACATTTATGGCAGCTATGATACAACATAGGAGAGGCTACAGGTAAAATATTAAGGGGACCAAATGACATGTATATGATGTAAAAAAGACAACCAAAGAAAAAACTGTAAAGACCTGCAGCACAATATTAACAATGCTTGTTCTTGGGTCATAGGGTTCTGGGGATATTTTTTCCTTCATTTTCATTTTCACAACTTTCCAAAATTTCTTCAACGAATGGGAATGATGCATAAGGAAATTATTGTAGTGGAAAAAGGAATTTGGTGGGCACCAGGGATTAGAGGGGGTTTGTGGTCTTTACCTTGAGGTGAACATCATCCATCAGGGCCAGGAGAAATGTGTAGAGGTTCCCCAGGAAGAGTGCAAAGATGCGCCCCAGCTGCCACTTCAGTCCAATGCGTGGGTGATAATTCTCCAGGGCAGCGATGGTTTCAAACAAAGGGGGACAAAACATACCAAGCAGGGACATCACGATTTCTACCTGAGAAGTCAGGAAAGCCTGGATTACTTGTGTCATCAATATCACTTGCTTGGCCACCTTCTCTGCAATCCCTAGGCCCATGCATCCCCGTCTCCTCCTTGCCCCCTCCTCTGCCTCTGGGGATGCCCTCTGGTCTCCGCAACTTGCTGTGTGACCTTGGCTAAGACACCAACATGCCCTGAGCAGTCAGCATATGTCCCACACATCATACCTGCTCTGTTACTGGTTGCTCTCATGATGTTGCCATTAGTATTGACAGAAATAACAGACTTTCTTTGAGAGATAAATGAATTAACATATGGAACAGTGCCTTGTGTTCTGTAAGTCATAAGCTGAGCAAGAGTCACTGTGATGGCTCTTATCTCAGGAGCCTGGAAGACAGGAAGCTCAAATCACAGAAAGGAACTACTAGCAGAGGGATGCGGTTAAGAGTATGACATTTCGGGGTGCCAGGGTGGCTCAGTCGGTTAGTGGCCTGAGTCTTGATTTCAGCCTAGGTCATGATCTCATGGTTTATGAGATTGAACCCTCTGTTGGGCTCTGTGCTGACAGCATGGAGCCTGCTTGGGATTCTCTCCCTCTCTCCCTGACCCTTCCTCATTCCTTCACACACACACACACACACACACACACACACACACTCTCTCTCTCTCTCTCTCAAAAATAAATAAATAAATTTACACATTTTAAAAAAAGAGTATGGCATTTGGAGTCAGCTTTCTGGGGTTGAGCCCCAACTCTATCATTTGCTGGCTTTGTAACTTAGGAAAAGTTACATAATTTCTCTGAGCTCCTTGTTTCTTCACATATAAAGTGGGAATGACAGTTCTTGTTGTGAGAGTCAGAATAGATGATTGATGTAAGTCTACTAGCCCAGAGCCTGGTAAGCATTAAATTTTGGCTCCAATTTTGGGAGAATCCTACTTGTGTAACTGAATCTGACCACAGTAGAACATTCTTTCTGAAATTAAAACTGCTCATGTAGTGGAAAGTAAATCCTTGAACTGCTGACCAAGGTGCAGGTGGGTCAACCCTTCTGGACTGGTTCTGACTCCCTCATATTCTGTCACACTGACTGTTGGCTTGGCTTCTCATCACCTTCATACCCTCACACCTGCTCATGCAGCGCTTCCCACCTGGAGAGCCATCATTGTACCACATCCTTCACTGCCCTTCTTCACATGTTTGTTTAATGCACAGCCTGATTTCTGCCTTTGCCACAACCCCCCGCCCCCGTCTCTCCAGCTCATATAGGCTTCTCCACCTGACACACATCTGTAACCAAAAACATCTTATTTGATCATTATTCCTGCCTCCTGCTGTTTGTACTTTGCTTTATTCTTGTCAAATCTGCTTCCTAAGGAAACTTAAAAATCCACTTATGGGCAGAATCCATCTCAAGCATCTTTTGTATCCCCCTCATCGCTTAGTGACCTGATGTTTTAGGTGGGTTCATTGTAAATAGCACATAGTTTTTTAAAAAATTCAATCCGATTATTATTGCCTTTAAATTATAGTTTTATCATTGCCATGTAGTAAGAATGAAATCTGGCCATGTGTAGCAAAATGGATGGAACTTGAGGGTGTTATGCTAAGCGAGATAAGCCAGGTGGAGAAGGACAGATACCATATGTTTGCACGTATAGGTGGATTAGGAGGAATTTAACGGAGGACCATGGGGGAAAAGAAGGGGAAAAATAGTTGGGGAGAGGGAGGGAGGCAAACCCTGAGAGACTCTAGAATGCTGAGAACAAATTGAGGGCTGATGGGGGTGGGGGAGAGGGGAAGGGGAGTGATGGGCATGGAGGAGGGCACTTGTGGGGATGAGCACTGGGTGTTATATGGAAACCAACTTGACAATAAACTATTTAAGAAAAAAAACCTGTAGCTTTAATCCATTTACATTTATTGTAATCAATGGTAGACTTAGATTTAAATCTGTCTGATTTTGTGCTTTACATTTGTCCTATAAGTTCCATATTTATTTTTTTTTCCTTTCTTGCTTTGTGGGAGGAGATAGATTCTTTCTTATCATTTAATTTATGTAGCTCATGATTCTGTGGGTATTTTGTTCTCTGGGCTTAGGCAGGTGGTTCTTCTGCTGGCCTCACCTGGATTCATTTGTGTATCTGTGGTCAACTGATGGTTGATGGCTTCATTCATAGTCTGGTGGCTGACTGGCTAGTATGTAGAGTGATGAGATAAATGGGTCCTGTGTCTCTCATCAACAGGCTAGCCTGGAACTATTCACATGATGGAGGTCTCGGGGTTTCCAAGAAAGCAAGTTCCAATACCAAGTCCTTTTCAAGTTTGCTATATCATGGGTGTTACTATCTCATTGGCTAAAGGAGCTCACATGGCCAAGCCTAGCTGGATTCAAGGGAGGGGGAAACAGATTCTACATCTTCATGAGAGGAGCTAGAAAATGATATTGCAAAGAAATTTGGGAATACAAGAAGGGGAAGATTTTGCAGCCATTTCTGCTAGCTACTAAGATGTTAAATTGCCAAAAGAGATTTATGGATTCAATATAATCACAATGAAACTTGAATGCATTTTATTGTGGTTCTTGTTGGGAGAGAACTCAGTCTACCAGGTATCAATAGATACTATAAAGCCATAGTTTATCAGTGTGTTTTTAGTGTAGGAACAGATAAATAAAACAGTGGAATCGAACAGGGAGCCCAGAACCACACCCGTAGATAATTAACAAATTTATTATATTATATAGTTATATTAACATATATATAATTATATTAACAGATAATTGATTTTTGATGTGTGGCACTGTAGAGCTGTGAAGAAAGGATCACCTTTTTAATAATTGGTGCTAAGACAACTGACTATTCAGTTGACTGGCATGCTAATTATAATTCAGCTTTATCAACCTACAAAAGCCTATTAAGAGGTGACTCTTTGTTTAAACAATCATGCTACTTGACTAGAAAGGGATGTAACTTCACTTTTTAAAACATGTCCTATAATCCAAAATTTCAATGAATTCAGCAAAATGGCATAGGAACGAGTATAATATCTGTGTTTGCTCTCAATATTCACTTCCACAGAGATGCCCTTTTTACCTCATTTCTTTCATACCAGCTGACATTCTGCATTTTGGAGAATTCCTGGGATCGCTTCACCACAAAGTAAATGAGGTATCCACTTCCACACAAACAGCAGATGATGAGAAAGTTGGCCAGGACCCGGAGAAATCTTGTCAGATGGATATTTTCTTCTTTGTTACTCTCTTGTTCATCCACTATTGATTCCTTGATGTGTGGAAATGAGATGTGAATAATTACAGGCCAGGAACCAACAGGAACCATTGTTGTTGATGTTGTTGTAAGATGACTACTTACTATATTTTCATAAATGAAATAATACAAAGGAGGTGGTGCAGGGCATCGTTGCCCTATAGAGAATTATTTTCTTTAAGATGATATATCTTATTGTTATTGCTATTTTGATATGTGATACCAAAAGCTTACATTTATTGACTACTTACTGTATGCCAGATGTAGTGCTAAACCCTTGCTTTGCATTATCCCTCCTAATCCCCAAAACAAACCAATGGAGTAATTTCTATTATTACCCATAACACAGATACTAAGGCCTGGAAAGAGTTCAGCAACTGTCTGACTGGAATATTTTAAAACTATAGATCAAATAGATTAAAATGAAATGCTAAGAATATTGCATCTTCCAATCCAGGAGCCAGCAAACATTTTCTACTAAGAGTCATATAGTATATATTTGGGCTCTGCAAACTATGTGGTCTTTCTCACAACTACTCAGCTTTGCTGTAGCAGCATGAAAGCAACCTTCGGCAATATGGAAATAAATAGGCATGGCTTTGTTTTAATAAAATCTTATTTACAGCAGGCTGGATTTGCCCCTGGCCATAGTAGGCTGATCCCTGTTCTAATCTATGAACATGGTATATATCTCTATTTATTTAGGGTGTCTTAAGTTCTTTCAGAAATGTCATACGTTTTGGTTTAGCCATCTTGTACATTTGTTGTTGTTAACTCTATTCCTAAGAATTGTATGTAATTCATGTAATTTTATTGTAAATGGAATTTAAAAATGTTTTCTAATTGTTTGCTGTTAGTAAACAAAAATACAATAGATTTTTTATTATAAACTTTGCCTCCTGCCTCAGTAATTCTCTATGAGGACACAAGATGGCAGTGGTAAATAAGGTCTCCCAGTTTCCAAAGTATCTGGAAGGAGCCGTTTCCAATCAACAACAGTTACTATATTCAGGTTCAGATTTAACTAATTGATCAAGCAGTTAATATATCTTAGCTCATGCTGTTGGCACACGTGCTCGGTTATGTAAGGGTATTATCTCTGGTTTTAACAGACTCAGAGAAGCAGCTTTCACCTTCCCAGATGTTTAAAGTGCTTCATAGACATTGACCTTTGTCTTTCTCAGGAGACAAAGCCCTCACTGATCCCTTCCCTGCCCTTGGATGCTCTGTCAGTGGGCCCTCAGTGCTGGGAGAAGGAGAAGGGAGGGGAACCCAGTCAGCTCCCTGAGCTTCCCACTGCCAAGCTGTCAGGACTGTGGGCTCATGAAACCCACGTAGGGAGCTGCGGAGCGGAGCCCACTCTCTGCCCCTGGTGGGTGGACCTGCCATCTGTAGCTATTGGTGAGCGGGCAGCAGCCCACCTCTCCTGCCAGGAAGGGCCGGGGGTGGGGGGGGGGGCGGGGGAGGGAAGAAGACAAGACAACTAAGCACAGTTATGTTGTAAATCTAATCTTTGGCAGGCTGTGAGGAAATAAAGTCTGACTGGTCATATGGGAGAAATGTTGAACTGTCAAGAACTCTGAATGGTTTTTATAGTCATGGAGGAAAACGTAAGATGCACAGTGCGTCGGCATACCAGCTTCCGCCTCCGTTCATTTGCTTCTCGTTTATAAAATAAACAGAGATGTGTAGGCCAAATCACGTATCTTTTGTGACAAATCAATGAAATTATTAAGTATGGAGTGGCACATTTAATTGACTCCCACACCCACAAACCAGGGTTCTCTACCCTTTCTGGGTGTTCTAATCACTCGGAGAGCTTTTAAATAATCCATTGCCAGGAATTCCCCGGCCCCTGACCAATTACACCAGCATCTCTGGGGGTTTGGGTCTAAAAGATTTTTAAAGCTGAGGTGATTCCAACACGCATAAAAGGTTGAGAACTGCAGCCCCAATTGAGTCCTTCCTTTTTCGCTGGCAGAAAACAGTTCCATGAGGAAACAGGCAGGACCAGGTCCCAGCATCCATGATTCTCCGCCATATTAAAAAAACATGGTGGGTACCAGTTTTGAGCATTCCTTCTGGAAGGCTTGAGAGCTGGGCACACACTTCTAATACGGCTCTTACCACAAATTCCTTGGGGGACCTCATCTACCATGCCCCAGGTAGGTGAAGTCTCCTATTGACCAGAGGGGCCCGAAGTTCCCCCAGGAAGCGGGAACTACCCTGGGCACGTACCTTGAAGCTGGTGGTGATGGAGGCATATTTGTTGTCGGCTGTCTCTGAATTCCCAATCAGGTAATCCCAGCTGGTGAACATCTTGAAGCTGAATGTGAAGTTAGTGCTCTCCCCCTCGCTTGCGCTGCCCTGGGTGTTGCTGGCCATCCTGTAGGGTACATGCCACTGTTATGACTGCCCAGGGAACCTTGGCCTCAGCTGGTCTGGGACACAGGTGGCAGACAGCCAAGGAGGGGAAAGGGCCAAGAGCCCAGAACTGGACTAATGGTCACCAGGTGTCTTCCCCCCAGGTTCGGAGTCCCCTGCAAGCACACATGGTGTCAGCTGGACAATAAACCTGCAGGAGAAGACACTTAACCATGTTTTCTACCCTGACACCTGACTTCCTGTGCCTTGACTCATTTGCCAATGTTGTTCAAGAACTTGTTATGGGAACTGTATTGTCAAACGGGAACATCTCCTTCTAATTCACCTGTTTTCTTCTTAAAATGTTTTTAATGTTTATTTATTTTGTAGAGAGAGAGAGAAATAGAGAGAGAGAAGCAGAGAGAGCAGGAAGCAGAGGATCTGAAACAGAAAGCCTCATGCAGGGCTCGAACTCATAAACCACGAGATCATGATCTGAACCGAAGTCAGACGCTTAGCTGACTGAGTCACCCAGGTGCCCCTCACCTGTTTTCTTGAACAGGAAACATCTATTTTTTTCTGATACAACAGTAAGCCCCGAGGTAATTGTTATCGTAACCGGGTGACACGCACATTCTTCTCTTAAGCAAACTTGGCTGAAAGTACCTCATGCCTACCTCATTACGCATCCATTTTATCCCACCTGTCCTCATTCTTGCTTTGTGCTCCCTGGAGTCCAGCCCTGCGGGAGGTAGACTTCCGAGCAGATCCTCTTATCAGGTATAATGTGGGGGTCGGGGGAGAAGTTGTGCCTCTCTGTCTCATGTGTTGGCTTTTGGGATTTGCTATTCCAGGCACTTAGCTAGCTTTTTGGTTCATCAGGGAAACATTCCATATCCATCAGGGAAACATTCCATAGCCCTATACTTATCTGGGCTAATAACAGGGAAAAAAATGTAACAACATGACGGCCAAGCCCATCTCCTTGCTTTTCTCTTTGGCCAGATAGAGCCGGCAGGACGGCTACCCATCACCTGGTGGTTACTGTCACGGGCTGGGCAGGCCCTTGTGAATGGCAGCATTTCCCCCTGAGATGATGTGACAGAAAGCTGTGCTGGGCCCGCACACCACCCCTTCAGAGGTTCTGCCCAGGCTCTGAGAGCGCTCTACTCCTCTCCTGCAGACACAGCTACTTGTACTCTTCTGCGAGGGGTGACCTCTGGTGGCCCCGCTAAAGGGTGGGTGGGCCCTGGGAGTCAGGTTTGTGCAGGAGACGGTGCCCCCCAACCTGCACCAGCCTCTGCTGACTGGGGCCCCCTGGCTTAGAAGTTTTTCTTCAGAGAACATAAATGAAGAGGCACAGACATATTAAAAGGCCATTTCTGACCATGGATACAGGTAGAGTTGGGGCTGGAGAGGTCACCATCATTAATCACACCACATATGTTCCTTTGCACTTTTTGTTGATATCTTTAGAAGTGAGGGGCTCAGTACTCAGATGCAAGCTAGAGTTACAGAGAAGCAGAAGAGTGTTTCTGAGGAAGCTGAGGTCTGGGGAAAGCAAAAACAGACCTCAAAGACTTCTCCGGTCTTACCTGATCAGGTACTTGGTCCCTCTCAAGCCACACTGGCCTTTTGACAGGTTTTGGAACTCATTAGGAGATTTGCTGCTTCCGGCCCTTTGCATATGCTCTTCCTTTGTGTAAAATGCTGTCCCCCAGACTTCTAGTGTGGTTGGCAGTTCTCAGCATCATGTAAAGATGTTTCTATCCCATTTCCCCAAACCTCCCCTATTACCCTGCTTATCTTTTTATACCACATATGACAATCCATGTATACTTTCTTTGTTTCCTTATTTTCTCTCTAAATTCCCGCAAGAAGGTAAGCAGGCACAGAGTGGCCATAGGAGTGGGGTGTTTGGGTGAAGGGAATGAAAAGCCTGTGAAAGAGACGGCCATACTTACGATCTAATGACAATCATCAGGCTATAGCCGAACACGCTGACCCCCACCATAAAGTAAGCCATGGGCAGCCTGTACCTCAGCCACCCGATAGTCCTCTGGTTGTTGTAGTAGCCGTAGAAGAGGGCAGAGTACTTGATGTAGCCCTGTGGGACGGCAGATCCAAACACTCCGGGTTTGTAAGCTTAGTGTAGACAGTCATCAGACACTTTCATTCTACCAGGAATTTCTTTCTCAGGGGGTTAAAGGGAGTCTGAGAGGAGAAAGGAAGAACTGTGGGTGTCTTTGTTCTTCCTTTAAGTTCCCCCAGGTGATCCCCAGTCTATCTGTGTCTCCGTGTCTCTCTTTCGTTCTCTTTAGTCTCCATTATACAGAATACATGTGGATACAGGACGAGGAGGAGAGCATTGTTTCGTCCTGGATACAATTAGGGATAAGGGTGTGTGTGTGTGTGTGTGTGTGTGTGTGTGTGTGTGCATGAGCGCGTGTGCATATGCACACAGACCTCCAAATTCTTTCCCCACACAGTTCCAGGGTCTTAATTTAACACTCCAGAAGGAGGTGGGAGTCTGTGAGCTTTCTCAGAACAAAACTTACATATACATTGTAAGGCTCACAGTTGAATCTGAACCTCAAGTCTTTTTTCATTGTTCTTTAGGGTTTTTGCCTTTTTAATAAAAGTTTATTTATTTATTAATTTATTTTAAAGTTTATTTATTTATTTATTTATTTAGAGAGGGAACATGCAAGAGAGCAAGTGTGAGTAGGGGAGGGGCAGAGGAGAAGGAGAAAAAGGATCCTCAGCAGGCTCTGAGTTGTCAGCACAGAGCCTGACACGGGGCTCGAACTCACGAACCATGAGATCCTGACCTAAGCCAAGGTCAGACACTTAACCAACTGAGCCACCCAGGTGCCCCTACGTTGTTTCTTCTTTGAGATGATACCTCAGCTCAATAATAGTCATCTTATATTTACTTGTAATGTAGAATCTGAATCACATAATTAACTTTTCATATCTTGTTATATTAAAATCCATTGTACTCCCCAAAATACTGAGTAATTGAAAACGGAAAAATACTAACTTCACAGCAGAGAATTCTGGCAGACACTACTTTAACCAAGTGGTCACTGTTAATACCACCAGTAATAACACAGATCAGCATAATGTAACCCCAGTTTGGCCCCCTGAGAAGGGCATATTATCTCTGTGGTAGCCTTCCCGATAATGTACAACCTCATTACAATCATGAGAGATCATTAGGTCTGCAAACTGAGGGACATTCTCCAAAACAACGGACCAGCACTCTTCAAAAGTATCAAGGTCAACACACCAGTACTCTTCAAAAGTATCAAGGTCAATGGACCAGTACTCTTCAAAAGTACCAAGGTCACTGAAAGACGGAGAATTGTCATAGATTTGGCAGAGTCTAAGGAGACAGGACAAATACAATATGAGATTTTGAATCGGGTCCCAGAATAGAAAAGGAATATTAGTGGAAAACTGGTAAAATCCAAATAAATACTATACTTCCTTTTACTACTGTACCAAGATTTATTTATTAGTTTTGTTC
This sequence comes from Hyaena hyaena, assembly GCF_003009895.1. Classification (NCBI taxonomy): domain Eukaryota; kingdom Metazoa; phylum Chordata; class Mammalia; order Carnivora; family Hyaenidae; genus Hyaena; species Hyaena hyaena. The sequence continues at coordinate 47,834 of NW_024080650.1, read as the reverse complement.
TATGGGTATATAAGATGTTGTCATAAAGTGAAGCCGAGTAGAGGGTATACAGGAATGCTGTACTCTTTTTGCAACTCTTCTGTAAGTCTCAAATTATCCCAAGATTTTAAAAAATTATCTCAAGATTTAAAGTTTCTAAGGCTTAATTGTTCTATCTTGTACTATCTTTTCCCCACATGTAATTCTGTAACATCATGGATTGGTCATGTGGAAAAGAATGGTTCTCTGAGTTATAAAAATCTGCCAAATGTTGATGTGCTTCTTACACAGTATTTATTTATTTATTTATTTATTTATTTATTTATTTATTTATTTTTAATGTTTTATTTATTTCTGAGAGAGAGACAGACATCGTAAGCAGGGGAGGGTCAGAGAGAGAGGGAGACACAGAACCTGAAGCAGGCTCCAGGCTCTGAGCTGGCTGTCAGCACAGAGCCCGACGTGGGGCTTGAACCCATGAACCATAAGATCATGACCTGAGCCGAAGACGGATGCTCAACCGACTGAGTCACCCAGGCGATATCTTCATTGATCTCATCAGAAAAGGATTTAGCCACTGAGAAACTGCGCTGTCATGGTGATGGATAGAAGTTTCCCCAAACTTTAATTTTAGCCTGAGTAATGACATTTTAGGGGCACTTGGCTGGCTCAGTTGGTGGAGGATGTGACTCTTGACCCTGGGGTTGTGAGTTTGAGCTCCACATTGGGTGTAGAGATTGTAGAGATTACTTTTTTAAAAAGTACATTAAAAAAAAAAAGAAAAAGAAAATTTTGCCATTGGTAGCAACAACGACAACAAAACAGAGGATTATTGTTGAATAAATTCAGTTTGTTTTGGGCATATAGGATATTTCCATAGGAGTCCTTGAGTGAAATAAAGAACAAAGGAGGGGCACCCGGGTGGCTCAGTCTGTCAAGCATCTGAGATCTGGCTTTGGCTCAGGTCATCTTTCATTCATGAATCTGAGCCCTGCATGGTGTAGAGCTGCTTGGGATTCTCTCCCCCCGCCTCTCCCCCTACTTGTGCATGACAGTATGCTCTCCCTCTCGCTCTCTCAAAATAAATAAATAAACTTAAAAAAAAAAATAGGGGAGCCTGGGTGGCCCAGTCAGTTAAGTGGCTGACTCTTAATTTTGATTCAGGTCATGATCTCATGGTTCATGAGTAGTTCATGAGTTTGAGCCATGCATCAGGCTCTGCACTCACAGCATGGAGCCGGTTTTGGGTCCTCTGTCTCCCTCTCTCTGCCCCTTCCCTGCGTGTGCTCAATCTCTCTCTCTCTCAAAAATAAATAAAGGGGAAAAAAAGAATAAAGGAAATCCTTAGGTAGTACACAGTAGTAGTAGTATATAAGAGTTGTGTAGTAGTTATTTGGAACGCACTTATTCCAAATGTCTTAGAAAAATACTCCAACTCACTTCCACACATACCTGAGAGGTCCTGGACCTGCCCAGGAGCATGAAGGACAGCAGCAGCAATGACCTGTTGCCTGAACCATCACAGCCAGGCCTCCCAGCCTCAGGAACTCCCTGGAGCTACAGACCAAGCCCCCCCAGAGGCATGGAGGTGAGGGGATTCATAAAGGAGGGAAGGGTGTTCCAAGCAGTGTCCCAAGCAGGGAGGCACTGGTATGTGATGCGTTCGGGGACTTCCCCCAAACTTGACAAATACAAGAGTGTGAGGTCTGAGATAGAAATGGGGCTGGAGATGGAGGGAGCGGCCGGATGGTGAGCCGTTCTTTCATCAACCTGATTCAAAACACCGGATTTTATTCCATTTGGGAGCAAGGACAGGTGAATATCCAAGGTAGGGAAGGGACAGGGTCAGGTTTACATTTCAGAAAGATCACTCTGGCAGCAGAGGGAATGGAGATTTTAAGAGCCCAGTCAAAGCAGGGAGTAGAGGTAGAAGATTCTGACATGGTCCTGGTACTGTGGGGACATTATTTGAAGAAGAGGCAAGGGGGATGCGGAAAGGGAGACCAAGTCAAGAAAGGTTTAGTAGAAAGGCTCAGGTTTAGTGGTTGATTGGTTGTGGGGGGGCGGTGGTGAGGAAGAGGGCGAAGTGTACGATGACTTTCATGTGTCACACCTGGATGTTTGGATATATGGTGGTTCCAATAAAGGAGAAGGGGAAAAGTGATGTGGGTGTGGCTGGAGAGGCACTGAATTTGAGGAACAGGCAGGATATTCAGTGGCGGATACCATGTAAAGCTTGGGAACAGCTGAACTGGTGAAGAGCCCTGGAGTCTTAATGTGGGTGTGGGGAGAGAAAACTATCCTGTAAGATCACTTACATGGATCTGGTAGAGAGAGGGGGGCAGTGTGTAGCTGGAGAAAGGACCCAGGAAGGGGACCTAGGAGGACATAGTTGATTAGCTCATTTTGCATAGTGGGAGATCCCATTTGAGTAAAGCACTGGTTTTCCAACGGTTAAATGCAATATTTCACACGCACCCATGCAATCTTTAGGCCTCACAACCACGTAATAGAGGCGCGCTGGCTTATTGGTGATGGTACCTCAAAATCCCAAAGCACAGAGAAATCCATGGCTCTTTCCTCCTCAGCCCGAGGCACTGTCTTCCTGGGAATACTTCCATAGGGCACGCCCATTAGCACCTTGTGAAGGGACAGAATGACATGATGAGGCGTGGAGAAGATACAAACACAGGGAGGCATTCATATACGGGGAAATATTTCCCTTCTCAGAGCAGGACATACGCATTTTCTCCCTTAGATGACATGAATCACTTCTCCGGATTTAGAGCTATCACATACTCATTGGAGAAAATGTGAAAAAGTGCAGGAGAGAGTTGAAAAAATTCCTTGTCACCTTCACATCCCAAAGATAATGACGGTTAGATATTCGTATATTTCCTTGCAGTTGTTTGAGTTATATATACATATGTTATATGTGTTACATATGTATATGTAATGGTATGGTTATTTAGCTTAATATTGTTTCATTGTTTTATGACCAATTCTGTATGGCATGTAGAGTCTCAAAATAAAATGACTTCAAAATATCTAATCACATGCATCTATCATAAACTTCCTTAACAAATAACCTTTTGTTGGACATCAGGATGTTGCTAGTTCTTCACATGTATCTAGTTCTGTTATTAATACCCTAATATATATGCCTGTATTTGCACACTTAATTCTAAAAAAAAAATCAGAATTGTATGAAATTTACATATTGATTTAGGAAGAATTGGCTTTTTTTTTTTTTTATGATATTAAGTTTCCCTTCCAAGAATAAGTCATCTTGTTTATGTAGTCATATATTGGTCCTGTAATGCTGGATGGTATTCCTCACAGAAATCTTCTAATTTGTTAAATTTTTCTTCTAATTTGTTAAATTGGATACCAAGCCAATACTCTGGAGACCTGGGATCTCATTCACTACAAACTTACTGTGTGTCTTTACATCATTTGCTTATTCTGTTTTTGTCGCTCCATTACTCATCTATAGGTAAGGATGTACTTACATCTGTAATAAGGTTTTATCTGGGAGAAGGAAGGAGTGCTATTTAAATGTGAAGGTTTTGTTTTATTTTGTTTTTAAAGTTTATTTCATTTTTTATAATTGAGAGAGAGTGAGCACAAGCAGGGGAGGGGCAGAAAGAATCCCAAGCAGACTTCTCACTGCCAGCACAGAACCTGACACGGGGCTTGAACCCACAAACTGTGAGATCATGACCTGAGCTGAAACCAAGAGTCCGACACTCAATTGAAAGAGCCACCCAGGTGCCTCATGAGAGTTCGTTTTTCTGTTGTTGTTTTTATTGTTTGTTTGTGGGTTTTTTTTGTAATAAATTATGATAGAATCCATTCTATCTCTTTTTTTTTTCAGAGTAAAAGAAAAAACTTATTAAGATATTAATTCTCCACTGAAGGTAAAAACAAAAGAAAAGTGTAGGGTCCACTTCTTAATTTAGGAACAGAAGTATTTGGTTCCATTCTTTGTCCTGAACTATCTGCGCAGTTGATGGCAGTAGTGAATTAAAAAATCAGAATGACTGAAAACAGAGAGTATTTGGTTAATGAGGACGGTGTCACCATAAGCCTCAACATTATCTAAAGATACAGGAAACTCTTGTCCTACCTCTGGGATTATAACGAGACCAAAGATTAAGCCGAAAAGGACGAGGTTAACTCCATACATCCACCGGAGAAAGATAAAATACGAAGCCACCGAGGAACCAAAGTGACCTGGGGAGAGAAAAGATGGTGGGATTTAAGTGCTGCAGAAGGAGAGGGCGTTAGCGCTACTGAGCACTTTGTGTGTGTGATGGATTCAGTTTTCCCATCAGCTGTGGAACAGATGTTCTGATCTCCATTTTCTTTTTCCAGATAAATAACCTGAGGCTCTGTGGGATTAACCACTCTACCTCAACTCCCACGATCAGAAAGTGAAGAAACACAGTTTAAATCTTGGTCTGACTAGTGCAAAGCCCATTCTCTTTCCCAATACAATGTGAAATGATCTGATCAGTTGGCCATGAACACAATCCAAGCCCTTGGAAAATTTTAGCAAACGAACTGCAAACACTGACACCAAAATACTCACTTTCGATGTCCTTGATCTTCATTTCCCAGGGTATACATTGAGTCTTGAAATTATCAAAGTCTCTCTTAAACTTGACCCACTTCTGAAATTAAACAGGTAACGCACTCAGTTCATTAACATCTCGCCTTGGGGTCTGGAGGGACACACTGGAGGGGGCGTTGATGCTGACAGGTCACCACCAAAGTCAGGAGCGAGTATGAGAGAAACCAGGACAACATAATCCCTTGTGTTTGTCTGTGGCGCTGGTAAAATGTCAAGTTTGGACAGTGTATATAACAGTTTAGGAATTCTGTATATGATGTCTGGTTTGGGGGATCAAATCGGGTGCAGTCTCTGATACACCTTTTTTTTTTTTATCTTAAAACAAAAATTGAAGGGAAAAAAGAACTCTCGTGGCTCTCAAACTCGCATTTGACAGACAGTCAAGTGTCTAAATCTGATAGGAACTGTCGCTCAAATGCAGTGCTGGTACAATTGGTAGAACCTCAAACCACAGCTTCCATTCTTCTCCCAGTGAAATAACAGCCTGTTTCTTTGTTCGTGTTTTTGTTTTTTTCTGAAAGGAGTTAGAGAGGCATTTTGCTTCTCTCCATGGTCTATTTCCAGCTCCAACACTCAGAGTTCCTACTAGTCAGAAACCTGAGTAGCTGTCTGGCTGCTGGTTGGGTGAAAATTTGTTAACTCTCAAGGCGCTGCTCTCCAACAACCCCTCTTTCCAGAAATGAACCCATTTGGAATTGAACAACTACAACAAAAACAACAACTCAGAGAAAACAGACAAGGAGGTAGGAGGAGAAGACTCTAAGATCAGTTTCCATTATTATAAAGGTCTCCTAAGAGCATGTGCATGAAGGAAATGAGTTCTCTCGTGTAAATTCACTAAAGGATCCAAAGGGAAATTTATCTGAAGGAATCAGACGAGTTTCTAGACCTGCAGGCTTTGACCATAACTCGATGGGATGATTGCTATAGAAGGAAGGAAACCACCTGTAGAAGAGGGTGGGGGGTGCAGATGTCATAGAGAAGAGGACCTGTAAGCAAAAGCCTGGTTGAGAACAATGGCAAAGATACCCCCCAAGACAGAAGGGGGTAGCAGATGGTGGACACTGGGCACCCCAGTCCCATGGCTTTATCTGCCTTCCTGAGCTTTGATTCCACACTCAAAATTCATCTTTGTCTTGAGGCGCCTGGGCGGCTCAGCTGGTTAAGGCTCTGACTTCAGCACAGGTCATGATCTTGCGGTTTGTGAGTTCAAGCCCCGCATCCAGCTTTCTGCTGTCAACATGGATCCTCTGTCTCCCTCTCTCTGCCCCTCTCCTACCTCTCTCTCTCTCAAACATGAATAAACACTAAAAAAATTAATCTTTGGTTTAACTGGCTTTCTACAGACGTCTGTCTCTAAGGAAAGCATTGCCCATCACCTGGGCTGTGAGGATTTCGGTTTCAAAGGCAGTGAGTGTTTTGTCACTGCAAATTAATAGATTAGAATTGGGATTATGGTTTAGCCACCCATGTAAGTGACTCTACTATCGAAAATAAATGGCACTGCTGATGTGGACCTCACCTTTCCAGTTCTGTCCTTGGTTATTTCTCTTGTAAATTAATAACCCGTCACCTGGTTTTACCTATCAGTCTCAGAAGCTTTATTAATAGGAGTCCTCCCCCGAGAGATAGATCCCCTGTTGGGGTGCCGATAAAATCGGTACAGACTTGCAAGGCTGAGGGCCAATAGGGGTAATGAACGTGGCTCAGGGGGGCCCCTGGGGACGGCCTGTCAGTTAGTTGATCATTTAGCAACCAGCTGACAGCCCCCTCAAGGAGGTAGGCATCTTGGCCTGAAAAGCGATGCCCTACACATCTCAGCAGAGGCTGAGAAGGCCTGTAGTGAAGCTCTTATCCCTCGGTGGTTTAGAGAATCAGAAAACTGGGATGGGATGCAGTCAGGAGAAGACCTTGGCTCCCTTTCTCAGAGCCCGGGACTGGGGATGAGATGTGCTTGTCTCCAGCTGTGTATAGAAACAGGCTTTCAGACAGTGGGCAAATAAGACACAGGCAAGCTATCCTGCCTGCGCAGGAAATTCAGGTCTGAATGACTAAAACAGCCAGCAAGGCCTGAGAAATAGTATTGCAGTACAAGGAAAGGGGACACACCTCTTTGTAATTAAAAAAAAAACCAAACCCCATTTTTTAATGTTTATTTATTTTTGAAGGAGAGAGAAACAGAGTATTAGCCTGTAAGAGGCTGAGAGAGAGGGGGACACAGAATCCGAAGCAGGCCCCAGGCTCTGAGCTGTCAGCACAGAGCCCAACGCAGGGCTTGAACTCACCAACTGTGAGATCAGGACCTGAGCTGAAGTCAGATGCTTAACCTACTGAGTCACCCAGGCGGCCCTCTTTGCAATGTTTGAAAAGCATTTCCTTCAGGCTACATAACTAATTTTTGACAAACGAGTCCGCATTCACAATAGGATACAAGAAATACGGTTTCTAAGTAAAGAATATAATACTTTAAGTTTTTAAAAAGAATGTAAGGGAAGCATGGAAGGATCACAAGGTAACTAAAAGCCCAATAATTGTAGGAGAGTAAACATTATACGTAATAAAGCCTATAACTGAAACAGAAGAAAATGGATTCGATGCTATTGAGAATAAGCCTGAGACATTTCTGAGAATGCAGAGAGAGGAAGCAAAGAATCTAAAATAATGAGGGAAGGTAAACACAGACAGAGGATGGGCAGCTATCCTTTTCCCAAGAAAGAACTAGAACTATTTGCAGGGAAACACAATTAAACAGAATCATTTAGCAAAGATTTATTTGAAGAGCATATTCCTCAGCTGGGGAAAAAAGAAGACCTAAGTGTGCAGTTATTAAGTGGTAAATAGCCTCTATATCAAATTAATAAAATGACCCGAAGATAGTTACCAGGCAAATAAGATTGAAAAAGGAGAAAAAATCAGGTCATGATATCATGGTTCATGAGTTCAAGCCCTGCCTCGGGCTCTACCCTAACCGTGCAGAACCTGGTTGGGATTCTCTCTGTCTCTCTGTCTCTCTTTCTCAAAGTAAATAAATAAATAAACCTAAAAATTTTTTTCAATTAAAAAAATTTTTTAAAAATTTATTTCTGAGAGAGAGAGAGAGGCAGTGTGAGCAGGGCAGGGTCAGAGAGAGGGAGATACAGAATCAGAAGCAGGCTCCAGGCTCTGAGCTAGCTGTCAGCACAGAGCCCGACGCGGGGCTCGAACCCACGAACCATGAGATTATGACCTGAGTTGAAGTCGGACGCTTAACCGACTGAGCCACCCAGGTGCCCCTAAACCTAAAAAATTTTAACCAAAAGGAGAAAAAAGAATATTAGAAATAAAAAAGACTCAAAGCCAACATACACAGAAAGTAGATCCAATAATTATGTGACTGCCATCTGCGACCTCCTGGTAATACATATGAAGATCTTAATGAAATAATCGAGTTTTGGGAAGAATAAGAATATCAAAATGGCCCCAAGAAAAAGTTAAAACTCAAACACACCCATGAACAGAGAATGCAGGAAAAAAACCCGCTCAGCGTGTTACATAAAAATGGATGACTTATCAAATGAAGCATCCTGATTTGGGGCTTGGAAAATAAGATCCCAGTGATTTTAACCTCATCAATTTTGTGAGCTTAATTCCTCACTGGAGAGGAAACAAGTCTCAGATACACTGAAGTCCTCACAGGTACATGTAGAGAAATGGACAGGAAACAGTTGGTTTCCTTTCCTGGACAAATTGGACGATCGGCTGGACCTCACGCGGAGGATTCTGGGGGGAGCTGGACATGAATGCAGAGGCTGAGCAAGCCCTACCCCAGGGTTGCTGCCTCTGTACCACCCACCTTAGCCATCAGCATCCTGTAGGCATAAAGTCGCTTGCCTTTCCCCTTTCCTAAGGCTCCTTCATACTTCTCCACAAATTCTTGGGCCTCCCTGGTTAGGAAAAAAAAAAGGGGTGGGGGTGGGGGTAGAGGCAGAACTTCAATTAATCCCAAACTGAAAGAAATCTGAACTCTGAGAGTATATATGTGGCTGGAAGCCTTAAGTGTTTTTATACCCCCAGTTAGACTGTAAGCTCCATGAAGGTAGGGCATTTGTCTGTTTCGTTCACTGAAGTTTTCCAAATGCTAAGAATGGTGCTTAGTACCTGGTAGGCACCTGCAGGCAGAGTTTTGGCTCCCATGACCTTTGCTCTCTGGTGGTACATCCATGAATGGCAAAAGGGACTTTGCTGATGTAATTAAGATTCCTAATTTAAAATAGGGAGATTCAGGGCGCCTGGGTGGCTCAGTCGATTGAGCTTCTGACTTCGGCTCAGGTCCTGATCTCTTGGTCTGTGGCTTCGACCCCTGTGTCGGGCTCTGTGCTGACAGCTCAGAGCCTGGAGCCTACTTTGAATTCTGTGTCTCCTTCTCTGTCTCTCCCCCACTAGCACTCTGTCTCTGTCTCAAAAATAAGGAAACATAAAAAAATAAATAAATGAAATAGGGAGATTATCCTGGATTCTCTGGAAGGGCCCAGAGTGACCACATAGGCCCTTAAACACAGAAGAAGGCAGAAGAATCAGAGAGATGTGGCAGAAGGGGAAGTCAGAGAAATTAGAATTAAGAGAATTCTTGACCCTCTGTTGCTGGGGCCCGTCTAGAGGACGCCACATGGAAAGCAAGAGAAGGGGGGTGCCTGGGTGGCTTAGTCGGTTGAGCATCTGACTTTCGCTTGGGTCATGATCTCGCAGTTCGTGGGTTCGAGCCCCGCGTCGGGCTCTGTGCTGACTGCCAGCTCAGAGCCTGGAGCCTGTTTCAGTTTATGACTCCCTCTCTCTCTGATCCTCCCCTGCTCACGCTGTCTCTCTCTCTCTNGTTCGAGCCCCGCGTCGGGCTCTGTGCTGACTGCCAGCTCAGAGCCTGGAGCCTGTTTCAGTCTGTGACTCCCTCTCTCTCTGACCCTCCCCTGCTCACGCTGTCTCTCTCTCTCTCTCCTAGAAATAAATAAAACATTTAAAAAAATTAAAAAAAAAAAAAAAGGAAAGCAAGAGAAGGAAGTGAATTCTCTTAAAACCCAGTGGGCTTGGAAGAGGACCTCTAGCCCCACATGGGCACCTCAGTCCGGCTACTACTTTGATTTTAGCCCAGTGAGACCTTGAGCAGAGAATCTAGCCATGCCCGCCATGCTGGACTTCTGGCTAGCAGCCCTGTGAACAAATAGATGAGCGTGGTCTTGAAACAGTTACACTTGCGGTAATGTGTTGCAGCAGCAATAGAAACAAATACAGCAAAATAGATGAAGGGGATTAAGAGGTAAAAGATTCCAGTTATAAAATAAGTAAATCACAGGGATGTAAAGTGCCGCCTAGGGGATATAGTCAAGAATATTGTATAGTCATAATAATATGGTGACAGATGGTAGGCAGACTTACCATGGTGAGCATTTCGTAATGTATATAAATGTTGAATCCCTACACGGTACACCTGAAACTAACAGAGTATTGCATGTCAACTATACTTCAACAAAGAAAAAGGAAATGAATGCAGCATTCACATTTGTGGACTGCATGAATGTTGAATGAGTGAGTGAATATCTGGGGAAGGTTGGATGCGAAACACACAGATCAGTTTGTCTGCTAAGTATTCTGGGTGGTGTGCTAGTCGGAACTGGCTCCTGGGACCTGACTGTTAAATATTCAGGAACTTGACCAACCAGCTGTTAAGCTGGAGGTAGCTTGAAATTGGCCACAGTGGGAGTATTTAGACCAGGGAGATCAGCAAAGGCTACAAATCAGGCCCCCTCTATGCCACCCCCACCCCCACCCCAGACAGCCGGTTTGTCAGCAGCCGCCGGATAGATCCGCACAAGCAGATGAGGAAGAAAGTCCATCGCAGGGTGGCTGGAAGAATCCCTACCCCACCTCCACAGCGCAGGTGTGGGCAGGTGGCAAGAGTCAAAGTCACATTCTAACCTCAGGTCAGTCCTGAAGCTGGTTTTTATTTTTTCCGACGTCTCAAACTAATGAGGCTGACTGTCTAGCTCCTGAGCCCCGGGGTCAAAACCCTGTCTGCGTGAGAGTCAGGCTCTGTAATGACAGTAGCTCCCTGTGGCCCCCTGGGCAGGACATGTCCAGGGCTACCAACATAGCCACGACACAAAAAAAATGTTTTCAAAAAATGTGTATTTCTGTTCTCTTCTTGTATCTTACACTGAGCAAGAGGCTTGTAGGCACTTGGAATTTGTGACTCTGAATGTGCCAGCCTTTAAGGTTTGGGGACTTCAAATGAGAATTCTCGAAAAGTAAGAGCCAGCTCTTGTGCCTGAACCATTGAGCCCGGCGGCAAATGCTTCTCTTCTTGATGTCCAGACTCTGTGTCTAGATCCCCGGAGAGCACCCAGGAGAAGAGAGGGCCCTGCCCAGCACTGGGTGCAAACTCTGAGGGCCGTTCGCAGTAAAGAACCCACCTAGTTTAAGAAGGCTGATGGACACAGCAAGCTTTCCTGGGTCCTGTAAAGGGATATAAATAGTAACTAACTTTTTGCAGCAAACTCCTATACACCTGTTACCTGTAATCCAGGCTCTCGTGATCTTCCTTACCAGAGAGGATTTGGTTTATGGAAACCACTCGCTCTTGCCCTGCCCTTCCTAATTGTTGCAAATCTTACTTCTGTAAGATGCTTCTGTCCCCTCCTTGTCACCAAGTGTCCTTTGAAACAGGAACTTCGCAGGAACTTGCCTCTTTTTCCTCTCATCAGATGGTGGGTGGTAAATGCAGTGGAAGGGCAAGAAAGGAGGGACCCATTTGTTCTTAGGAAGCTTCACGGGGCCTGGATCACTCCTGGAAGTGATGATGAGCCCCTCAGGCCCCTCCAACACTCAGCAGAAGAGGAAGTTATGGAGGAAAGGGCTTTCAGGCTCAGTCACACCACAGACAGTGCTTCAGAATCCACCCTCCTTGGAAATAACATGGCCCAAACCACAGTTTGGAAAACAGAGCTGGGGCGGGGGGAGGCAGCGATTGCTGCTGGGAGGGAAGGAGGTGTATTTTGTGGGGCTTTCAGTACCAGAGTGGAGCCCCAGGCAGGATTCTGTGCCTCCCAGAGTGGCACTTTTCATCTAGAAACGGGGATGAGGATGTGAGAATTGGAAGTATGAATGCACAGCAATGTGAGCATAGCGACTTCATTCAGCAGGCAGTCACCCTTCCCCCTTCTGAGAAAGCAGAAGTTTCTGGGGTGGGCAGCTGATGAGATTTTGCCAAACTCAAGGGGCTGGGGTGAGGAACCCTCTGCTCTCCCAGGTGCCTGGACAAGGGGCTCAGAGATGTGGCCTTCCACGGCGGAAACACTCTGAAGTTGACCCAAGGCAACTCTTGGAGACATTATATACCTCTAAAAACTCTTCCTTGATGAAGGAGCTCAGATTCCATACCACACTTAATTTATAGATGCGGAAAACTAGACACAGGGCAGCTCTGTGTCTGATGACATCCTCAATAGAGCTCTGCAGTCCCTTGTGGGACATTGGGAGAGAGTATCAGCCAGCCTGACATCTGGAAGATGCCTGGAAATGGGAAGGATGCACTTGGAGGTCAAAAGGAGGTGGTTAGGGGCTGGAGGTGCAGAGAGGTTAAAGGTGGTCTGGGCTATGCTGGTTTGGTGTCTCTCTGTGTCCCCAAGCAATTTCCATTTTCAGTTGTGGAGACAAGGGTCAAATAAATGCTGAGCTCATGCTAAGCGGAAATTCAGAGCAGTCAGGTAAGGCATCTGCTCTAGAGCCAATCTGAGGGCAGGGGGGCTAACTGAGCATGCCTGGCTTCCAGAAGTGGTGGTTTAAAAATATGTTGCCAAATTATTATTCTTCCCTTTAAAATGGAGAACCAGGGGTGCCTGGGTGGCTCAGTTGCGGTTGAGTGTCTGACTCTTCATTTCAGTTCAGATCATGATCCCAGGGTTGTGGGATCGAGCCTCATGCCAGGCTCCGCACTGAGTATGGAACCTGCTTGGGATTCTCTCCCTCCCTCCCTCTCCCCTGCTCTCTCTCTCTCAAAAACAAAAACAAAAACAAACCCCAAAACAATAAAATGGAGAACCAAACTCTCCTCCCCTTGAATGTGGGCCAGACTTAGTGACTTGTTTCCAATGACTAGAATGTGATAGAAGTGACAGTTTATGACTTCCTTTTTTTAAAAAATTTTTAAAATGTTTTATTTATTTCTGAGAGAGAGTGAGAGAGACAGCGTGATCAGGGGAGGGTCAGAGGGAGAGGGAGACACAGAATCTGAAGCAGGCTCCAGGCTCTGAGCTGTCAGCACAGAGCCCGACGCGGGGCTCGAACCCACGAACCGTGAGATCATGACCTGAGCCGAAGTTGGACGCTTAACCGACTGAGCCACCCAGGTGCCCCGACTGTTTATGACTTCTGAGAGGAGGACATAAAGGGTATTGTGACTTCCTCCTCGAATACATACTCTTCTGAGGGAAGCCAGGTGCCCTGTCATGAGGATACTCAAGTATCCTACAAAGGAAAACTGAGGACTTTTTTTTTGTTTGTTTGTTTTAACACCCAGCATCAACTTGTCATCCACATGAGTGAGCCACCCTGGGAGTAGATTCACCAGCCCCAGTTAAGCCTTCACATGACTGCAGCCCTGTCCAACATCTTAACCCAACCTTATGAGAGACTCCAAGTCAGAACTGTCCAGCTAAGCTGCTCCCGAATTTCTGACCCATAGAAGATAGGAAATGTTTATTATTGTTTTAAACTGCTAAGTTTTGGGGTAATTTATTACACATCCCGAGATAATATACTGTAGAACCCAAGCCACTGCTATCTTTGGTGCTTACACTTTGAGGTTTGTTACATCTTCCTCTTGGTGGATTGACCCTTTTATCATTCTATAATGTTCCTTTGTGTCCCTGTCAATTTTCTTCACTCTGAAGTCAAATTTATTTGATATTCACATAGCCTCTTCTACTGCTTTATTTTGGATAACATTTGCATGGTCTAAGTCTTTTTACCATCTTTGTACTCTCAACCTATATAGGTCATCATATTTAAAGTCAGTTTATGGACTCGGACTGTATGCAGTTAAGTCATTTTAAAAATTACTCTGCCAATCTGTCTTTTAATTGGTATATTTAGACCACCTACATTTAATGTAATTGTTGATATGTTAGGGTTTAAACCTGCCTTTTTATTTTTTGTTTCTGATTGTTATCTGTTTTTCCCTGCAGGTTATCTGAACATCTTTTAGGATTCCATTTTTCTCCTCATATGCCCTTTTCAGTAGTTGCTCTAAGTATGACTATATAGTACCATATAATGTAATTATTACTATATATTACCATATAATATAGTATGTAATATAAAGTGTGTGTGTATACACACACTCTCATATATATCATATCTATTTATATGGACTTTCCAGATGGAAGTCCATGTTCTTCCCTTGGCCTACTTTGGCACCTGGGCTGGGCAGGAACTCTTCATTACTACTAAGCAGGAATGGGAATTCAGGCACCCAAGCAGGTTTTACTCATAACATCCTGCCTAGGACGGATGTCTTGTTACTGTCAGGTGGTGGCGAACGTCCAGCCTCCCCATGTGGCTTGCACGGACACCAGAGGGACAGGGACGGTTCATTACTTCATTATTGCCCAGTGGGGATGAAAGTCCCTGTTCCCCACTCAACTTTCTCTAATACCTCCACCCAATGGTGGGGGCACTGGGGACACCATTTATACCCTGGCAAGGGAGGAAATCTAGGCTTCTCCACTTGGCATTTGCTGCTGGGGTGGGGATGGGGCTGCTGTTCTATGTGTGGGGCTTGGCTGGAGTGGGATTGTTATTAATGAGGAGTTTTCTGTCTTGCTAGACTGTCCCTCTCCTAGCCCTTTGACTAGAGAGCAGATTTTTCTTGAGGTGTTTTTGTCTGTGTTTCTGGGTTGCTGGTTTCTCCCATATTCAGTCTAGGAAATATAAGACAAGAAGAAAACCCCAAAACTCAATGCCCTATCAATGCTTTGGTCCTGAGGTCTTTAACCAGACTGTCTTCTTCTCTCTACCTTTCGGAGTCTTATGTTTGCTTTGCAGATCATGTCACGGGTCTTACTTGTACTTAGTGGGAAGAATAGGGAAAAGTATGTCTGCCAGTCTTCCCGGAAGTGGAATTCTTCAGATTTCTCTAAAGAAAGCAAGCAGTTTGGGTAATTTTCTAAGGTATCAGGCAGAATTCTGATAAAGCAGAGGGATACACCCGATTCATTCTATGGTGAAAGCAAACATCCCTGACTCATGGGCTCTAGAAACTCTTTGGCCAACATCACGGCCCATCTTGTGCTATTAATGATGCCGTAAGTAATGTCGTCTCTGATTCATCTTTGCTCCCCATCCTCATCTCTCAGAGGTCAGCACAGTGTCTGACACAAAAGATGTCTAAGCTTTAACAAATGTCCACACTATGTGCTGGACACCTAATATTTTTGAATTTGTCAGAACAACCCTGCAAGGTAGATATTGTTATTCCCATTTTGTAAATGAGGAAAGTGAGGCTCAGAGTGTTACAGGGAAGGAATCATCCTGAATGGTACTGAACAGCCAGCCAAAGCCACCTGGATGCAGCAGAGGTGTGAACACAGCCTTGCCCAACTTCACCTCTGATGTTCTTCATGCATCGCCATCCTGCTTCGATCCTCACGACTATGCTTGGGTCAACCAGCTGCCTGAGTGGGCCAGATACCGGGGTCCCCACACCATTGCTTCTAAGAAAAAGATGTAGTGTGGGAATGCTATTTGCAATGGAAGACCTCACAACCAGAAAAGGAAATCATAGAGGAGGCAAGGGGATGCATTCTAGAATGTTCAGTAACCCCAGGCAAATGATTACAAATTAAGAGTATAGGTGGGGTACCTGGGTGGCTCAGTCAGTTAAGCCTCCGTCCAACTTAGGCTCAGGTCATGATCTCACGGTTCTGAGTTTGAGCCCTGTGGAGCCTGCTTCGGATCCTCTGTCTCCCTCTCTCTCTGGCCCTCCCCCGCTTGCTCTCTCAAAAATGAAACAAATAACCAAACAAAGAAAACAAATTAAGAGTGTAGGTACTAGAGCCAGGATTCTTGAATTCAAATACTGGCCAGGCCACTTAACTTGCCTCGTAAAGCTCGAGCAAACTACTGGATGGCTCTGTGTCTCAGTTTGCTCATTGGTAAAATGGGGACAATAATAAAGGTCCCTACATCACAGGGTGGTTACAAGGAATAAAGGAGTTGTTACACATACCAGGATTCAGAATAGCATCTGGTACCCAGGGAGCACTCAGTGAGTGGTGGCCGTATATACAAAAAAAAAAAAGAATACTGAAAGGTGTATGAGACACAGCTCTGCATACAAGAGCTCCCAGTTGAGTGAGGACACGTGCCTTGGGATCTAAGCGGCAGTAGATAATTCAGCTGGAATGTGGGGAGGGCAGTGGGGACCTCCCTGCAGATGGCACACTGGGCTGGAGTCTTACAGGGTCTGTAGGAATTAGCAAGGTGGGCCGGCAGAAAGCAAAGATCTTCTAAGTAGAGGCACCAGCCTGACTGGAGACCCAGAGGCTCTCCAGCCTTAGACTTGAGTCTGGGATAAAGAGTCTTGGGAGAGGGAAGAGGAAGGAGGGAATTGTGAAGGGAAGAGGCCAGTGCTGGCTGAGGAGACCTGCTGCAGTGACAGGTGCATGGGTCTGTTTGATTTCCCTGGCCTTAGCCGCTTCCCACCCCTCCCAGGGACAGGAGCTCTGCCTGCCGACGGGAGGAGACGTCACACTTCTCCTCTGGGCAGCCAACTGGCCCTTGGGGATGTTCACCGTCCCTGAGCCTCCCAGCCGGCTGGAGATCTCATTTCTATGAGCACCTCAGTTGCTCTTTTTCCGCTGTTAATAAAAGATGTGCTCAGGTGACACCTGAGTGGGGGTGAGGCTGTGTGAGAGTGACAGATGGCTGTTCTGTACCCCCTGACAGGAAGAAGCAGCTGGCCCTGAGGGACTTGGGAGAAGAGACTAGAAAAAGGGGCCGAGAAGGAAGACAGCCACCGCCGAGGCCTGTACCTGTCACCCAAACAGCAGCCACCGGCCACATGGGATGATCTCATTTAAGTAAATGAAAATAAAATGAAAAATTCAGTTACTCGGTCACACTAACTATGTTTCCAGGGCTTCCTAGCCACAGATGGCTAGCGGCTGCAGTAAAGGTGCAGATTTAGAGTGTTCCCATCATCCCCCAAAGTTCTGTTGGTCTGCACTGGCCGGGATGCACCATAGAGGCCCTTCTTCTGTGGGCACCTAAGGCACCATGTAATTATTTGCCCGTGGTGGGTAGAGGACGCCAGTTTACCAGAACTCCCTCAGGGTCGGCACCGTGTATAGGCTGGCATCTTGCCTACACCTCTTGGGAGCAAACATTGAGGCCCACCGTGTCAAAATACAGCTGCCAAATTGTTCCACGTAATAAAGGGGGACGCAGTTGACAGATTGGAAGCTCCGGTGTGACAAGAGCCAGGGAACATGGCTTTATGAAGACGGAAGGACAAGGGGCGTGATCCCTCAGCCCTGTGGCAGAAAAACCAAGTGGGAGCTTGGGGAGGAAATGGTAGTATTAGATGGGTTTCTTTCTTTTTTTTTTTTTTTTTAGTAGAAAACCAGTAAAACAGTGACTCCAGGCCTTATCTCAAAACTACGGCACAGACGGGAGACTCACACAACGCTTGGTGGGCCAGCCTTTCATGTGGAAATGGGAGAAGAGCTGAGCTGAAACCAGGAGTTGGGGGCAGGGGGTTGGGGAAGAGGAGGCCCAATATTCATGGGGCATCGTCTCAAGCTGGGCCCTGTGTCAGGCATTCGGGACTCGAAAGCAGCTGAGACAGACCCCCTCCCTGTTCTCCGCGCGCCAAGTGAGAGTGTGCTGCACACAAAGAGGTTCTGGGGCCCAGAGAATGCAAAGGGAGCTCTGAACCTGTCGAGGTGGGCAGGGTGGGTCACAGAAAGCCGCCCAAGGAAGGCATGTCTGTGTTGGGTGGTGAGGGAGGTGCAGAAGCCACTGGATGAAAGGAAAGGGAAATGGGACAGAAAGGATGCCAGGCAGTGGAAGGGTTGGGTATAGGCCAGAGCGCCATGATCCTCTGTCTCTCCTGCTAGACCCTACTCAGTGCTGGCCAACAGCGGGGCCTCAGTCAATAACAGTCGCTACTCACACTTTTCTCGGTGCTAACCCCCAAGCCCCCAAGGTGCTATGCTTGTGCTGGGGATAGAAGAGACCAAAGCAGAGTGGGAGGGTGAATCCCCCTTCTTGTCAAGCCCTCTTGGGGCGGAGAGGGGGAAGGGACTCAAGAGCATCAAGAGGCCCTGGCTGACTGCCACCTGCTCACCTGAGCTCCGTAAGCTTCTTCGCCATGGGCCAGGGCTTGTTCCGCATGGTGGCAATGAGCTTCTTCTTGTCTTCCACCTGCTCCAGGATCCGGGCCAGTTCCTCCTCTGACAGAGACTCCCCCCCAGAGGCGCTGGAGGCCAAGGAGGGTGATCTGGAGGCAGAGCCAGGGCAGAGTGGCAGAGAGTGAGAAGTTGGCAAGCGTCTTCAGGCGCTCTGTGGAATGTAGGCGAGCCCATGGGCAAGGCGGGCAGACTGTGTTCGCAGACCCTCCCAGCCCTGACCACCCCTCAGAGGCCCGCCCCTGTTCAGAAGCCCTCAGTGACTCCCAGCGCTTATCAGAAGAGGCCACCACTCTGTCCTGTGGCTGAAGACACTGGGAGAGTCGCCTCCCCCAACTCAATTTCTCGGAGTTCTCCCCTCCCGCTACATTCTAGCACAGCGTTGCCTGGTAGAAATATGACCCGAGCCGCGCGATGTCATTTAAAATTTTCTAGTTAACCGCATTAACGTGGCAAAAGGAGACGGGTAAGTTAATTTTAATAATACATTTCATTGAATCCAACATGTCAAAAATTATAATTTTCACCCATAACCAATATAAAAATTATTAATGAGCCATCGTATATTCTTCTAGAACTGTCTTCAAAGTCTTGTGACCAGCTCACAACCACTGCGTGTGTCAATTCAGACATTAAATTTTCATTGAACATATTTGATTTCTATCTGGATTTCACAAAATTTATAGTTGAAAAGGTAGACCCACGTACCTAAGTTGTTTTAGACATACCTAAATATTTCCTAACAAATGAATTACCTGGCAGAATATCATTTTCCTCTGACATTTGCATCTGCATGGACAAAAGCAGTTGCCCATCTTTTTTTTAAAAAGAAGAAATGCATCGCCTTCAAAGTGAAGTTGATTTCAAAACTACAGCTGTCCATCCAAGTTAAGTAAATTCACTCACTCTTGGGTCAACTCAGTAGTATTAAGGCCGAATTAAAATGAGGTTAAATGAGGGGTGCCTGGGTGGCTCAGTCAGTTAAGTGGACTCTTGGTTTCCACTTGGGTCGTCATCTCACAGTTCGTGAGATCGAGCCCCAAGTTGGGCTCCGTGCTGATGGTGTGGAGCCTGCTTGGGATTCTCTCTCTCTCTCTCTCTCTCTCTCTCTCTCTC